>NC_140170.1:145144390-145386890 GCF_963971535.1 Notolepis coatsorum
CAGCGCCTTTCCTGTGTCTATAGTCCCGGGTCGCAGGGGAAGGTGGAAAGGGCCAATCTGGTCATTAAAAACAGACTGTTGAAAATCTGTATGCAAACTAAGCTTAACTGGATTGATGCTTTGCCGCTTGCTCTGATGGCTATTAGAAGCAGCGTAAACCGCCAAACACAGCTAACACCGCATGAAATGCTTACAGGCCGCAGCATGCCAGCACCGCCATTTAGACACCTGGCTAGGGGCCCGGCATTAGATATTTTTGAGCAAGATCTGAAAAAATATCTTCAGCAAGTGACTAAAATACATGAAGCTGTGTTTCGACAGGAGCAGAGAAAGGAGAGAAAGGGGGAAAAGGAGGCGGAGAAGGAAGCCACCAAACCGAGACTGATCCCTGGGGACTTGGTCTTCGTAAAGGTCCACAAGAGAAAGTGGTCATCACCCCGGAGAGAGGGCCCGTACGAGGTGATCCGATCGACTGGAACGGCAGTCCAAGTCAAAGGATCAGCGACCTGGTTCCACTTCAATCACTGCATAAAGGCCAGCGGCGATCTCTTGGGGGATACAATCGATCGCAGTTATGCAGAACCCGACATGGAGGGTCCGAGACGGCAACTGGAAGGTGCAGTGCCTGCTGATGCTCCCGCAGATGTTGGCAGCAGTGTGCGGACGGTCGGCCGGGCACAACGACGTCATTAAGAACCGTCACGGTCGACCCGTCCTTGAGGATGACGGGTTTGAGTGGGTAGGAGTCCCACGGGGTCCCGCTCAGGCTCAAGTACCAGCAGGCTTTCATGACCAGGCTCAGAATCAGGCGCCCCCTTTTCCCTCCATCGAGGAAGGGGGGGAGAAGATAAGATTACAACCAAACGGGGTGTTTCCCGTAGGACCGCAAGGGCATGTTTTTGATTTTGACCATTCCCCCGTTACAGGCGGGGATACTTACCATTATACTAACGAGCATCGGGTTGTGGGGGTAGATAGGAGAGTTGAGCCTGTCCCGAACCAATCACAGGGGACAGGGGTGAGGGGAAAAAGGGAGGTCAAGGACACTGAGTCGGAAGAGGTGGGGGGACAGGATATGTTCCAGAGGACAGCCGGAACGTTGAGGGACTCAGTGGGCTCACTCTGGGCCAGGTTGAGGGGTTTGCTTCCTTCCGGGGAACAAGATGGGGGCGACTATGACTATGACGAGGAAGACCCGGAGGCTGACCCGATGTATAGGGCGGCTTTAGGGAATGAGTGGTTTAAGTGGGTCCAGTACACGAGCGCGCAGAATCAGATAGAGGATTGTTATGTCTGCTCCAAGGCACGTCCGGATAGGCTGCTGGTGAAGGGCACGAAGTTCAGTTGGGCTCAGTGTGACAGGGACGCAGAGGCATGGGAGGGGCCCCATAATAGTCGCCCTTGGTGCGAGGCAGAGTGTTTGGGGTTTCTCGGCTCTAGTCGTTTTAAGGCGGCAGGAAACGTCACGGATTTCAAGGATGTCACTATGCGGGAACGGTGTAGGAAATTGGATGTACGTGTGCAGGGGGTTAGGGAGGGGATTAGGCACCCCGAACCTCTAGCCTCTAACAGGCGGCAGTGGGCTCGCAAGAGTCTGGGCGCACGTTAAACACACACTATAGTGCTGGGGAGAAACTGAAGGCCCTCGTGCGTAACGAGGTATGAAATAACATACCACTGTGGTACCGTCTAGTCGGCCCAGGAAACGTCGCACGTAAGTTGGTGTGGGCACTGGGTGGTACGTGGACGACAGTCCACACCTAGGAGCAGGGCGGTGCACCGGAAGGGGCACAGCTCCTGCCGTGAACAGGCAAGGCTGGCGAAAACGGTCAATATTTCCATGCCCGGAGCAAGCGGGGTGGGGACAAGACCGTCGGTTTCTAAACTGAGTGGCTGATAGGTACTACGGACAGTCAGCCGCTTGGGGTCCTGACTTGATGACGGACTATGAGGTCGCTATCGACTGGGTCGCCAGCCGGTTGGGAGAGCGTTATGACCCTGTTTATAGTCACAGACACGCGGGATGTGGGACCGTGAGTGACTGGACAACAGTGGCATGAATGCACCTGGCTCAATGTACAGTCAGGCCACAGTAACCTTACTAGCCGATACAGGGTTAGTAGGCGAGTTGTGCTTCTGTGATCAGTGTTTTTGAAAAGAAAATGCTGGGAAGCAGAGGGATGAGGGGTGTCAATTCAGAGGAATCTGGACTGTCACTCCTAAGATTGGAAAGGGACCCAGCCTTAAACTGCACCTGAAGGTAAAATAAGGGGACTTCTTCTGTTCATGAGAGGAGACCTTGGCCTGGAAGTGGAGACCAGTATCTCTGTTGGGGGAGAGGGGCCGGCGTCGGGCAAGGCAGCCAAGGCTGGTTGTACCGTCGTAGCGGACTACCTAAACCTTACGGGGAGAGGTGCATCTAAGTAGGGCAAGGAGTGCATCCGAACGGGAGGAGGGTACTCTTAACTGGAAGGAGGTTAAAAGGGTCAAAGCGAGCGACGGGGTTGCCAATACCCAGAGGTGTCAAACTATGGCTGACCAAGGATTTCGAGTGCTTGCAAAAGGAGGGGACCCGGGATGTAGGGGAGGTGGCAGAGGGGCGGTGCACTACTATTTGGAGCATCACGACTAACTGTACGAAAGAAGGAAAGTGTGGACACGGGGTCGTGTTAAAGGGAGTGGATACCAACCCACGGCCTGTAGCTTGCCCTTTTCATGTCCAGGATATGGCACTGGCGGACCAATACTGGCTCTGCGGCGGTAGGAGGTTGAGGAATACACTTCCTTTAGATTGGTCAGGTAGATGTGCCCGGGTTCAGGCGATCATGCCAATGGTGGTCCTACCATTATCAGTGACGGAAGGACCTTCTGAGTCTCCTATCTCTCGAACGAAGCGTAGCTACAAGGCAGACCCAAGGGTGTATCTGGACAGCATAGGACAGCCAAGGGGCATTCCAGCCGAGTTCATGGCTAAGAATGAGATTGCGGCAGGGTTTGAGTCTATTCTGCCATGGATATCGGTCAATAAGAACACCGGGTGGATCAACTATTTGTTTTACAATCAGCAGCGGTATCTCAATTACACCGAGGAGGCGTTGGATGCAATGGGGGACCAGATGCACGCGACCAGTACGGTGGCGTGGCAGAATAGACAGGCTCTGAACTGGTTAATGGCGGAGAAGGGTGGAGTCTGTTCCATGTTTGGACAGTACTGCTGCACATTCATTCCGACGAATGTGGGGCCAGGGGGAAAGTTCTCCGAGGCCATGGCTAAGCTGAAGGATTTGAGGGAGGAATTGAGGGGGAATTCTGGCCGGAATGAAGAATGGTGGGGGAGTGGGGTGTTGGAAAGATTGGGACAGTGGGGAAGCATAGTGATGCAGACGGGGATATCCATCGGGGTGGCAGGGTTGATATTGGTTCTCCTTTTCTGTTGTGGTATGCCTCTCTTGGGTAGGCTGGTAACTTCACACGTAACGAGCCAAATGCTGATGGTGGGACAGAAAGAGATTGAGCCACAAATCGGGCCATATCCTCAGCTTTATGCTGCCTTAGAGGGAGACGAGGGGATAGAGGATTAGGGGTATGGTGAGGTAGGGACATTTTCTTTTTGTTGGTTCTTTCCTTTAAGAGTGACGGGGGATGGTCTGAGTGCAGTTTTGTTGGTTTATTCCTTTAACTAGGAATTTTAGTCTGATTTTCTAATGATCCTTCGGCATAGAGATTGCAACCATTGAAAATCATTGCATTGTTTTTTATTTTTTTTATTATTTTTTGTTTATTTTACTTGTGGTCCTGGTCAAACCGGAATGGGAAGGGGCATCGGCAGAGTGTCGGTTCTGAGCCTGAGGAAGCATTGAGAAGAAGTGGTCGGGGGATCGGTTCTGGGGACTGGAGGGACAAAGGGGGGGGGCTAACGCAGTGGGCAAGATGGGCACCTCCCGTCGAAGATGGGGGGACACGTGGTGAGGTCGGTACCAGCGCCTCCCGTCCAGGCATGGGGACATGCTTCTACGAGGACTGGAGGTGTGGCGTGGTGGTTGCTGTATTGGCAAAATGTGACTTTTGGCAATACGGTGAGGAGACTATGGCGTGGGCATGGAAGGGGGGCTGAGCGATGGACACTGGGACTCAATGTTATGGAAGAGACAATGTCATTTTTTTGGGAGGGATGTTCTATGTTTAGTTCTGACGGTCAACTTCTCCTTTCCCTGATGAGAGTCGCGGTTTCCGGCCGGAACTGTGGCTCATTTGGTAAGCGGTGGAGGTTGGGGGGATTTGTCTGTCAGGTTAGGATTATAAATTGGGGTATTTTTTTTTTTTTTTTTTTTTTTTTTGATGTTTTATTATTACTCTTGTTTTGAGCGGTTTTGTGTTTATTGTGAGAACGGTAGTCAGCCTTTGTTGGTCCGTTAGGGGTCCAGTGAATGAAGTAAGGTTTCTTGTTTAGTTAGACGTTCACATTTTCTTGGTTATATGATTTGGGTGGGACTAGGGATAGCCCCAAATGGGGGAATGTTGGGGAAAATGTGTATACGAGGGTGGAGGTAGGAAAGGGGTTAGTCTTGACTAGTTTAATATAGGTCAACTAGCAGGGCTCAAAGACACTAGGGCGACAGTCTGGCTGATGTTCTTAAAACAGCCTCAAGATAGCAGATGGACATTTCAGTACATCATATCGTGTGTTCTAATCTTGTGTCTTTTCTCTCTTACACACATACACAGCACACACACAGACACAGCACACACACACAGACACACACAGTTACACAGCACACACACAGACACACACAGTTACACAGCACACACACAGACACAGACACACACAGTCGACACACACACACATACACACACACACACACAAACACACACATCTCACTCTCTCTTCATGTTCTTAATGTTTTACATCATATCGTGTGTGGATATCATATCTTGCTTATCTCTCCTCATGTTCTCTCTCTCTCCGATGTTAAATCTACGTATCATCTTAATGTACGTCATGTCAGATCTGACATGATGTGATACGTCATCATATCTGTCATGGGGGCAGGACTGAGAGGGGATTTAGGGACAGGCAAAGGGTTCCAGGACAGAGTGTTTTTGTTCAAGCTGTGGCGATCATCTTTGACCCATAGCTCTTGCTGTTAACGAACTTCTTTTCTTAAATAAATTACCTATTTGTTACAATTGGAAATATCGTCTCCTGCTGTGTCAAACAACCTTTCCACAACACTCCTCTGACCTCATCTGGTCTTTCCAAAGACGCGCGCACACACACACACACAGAAAGGGAGAATGCTATGCTGTAACATCTACACACACGGAGCTACTGCTGTTGTTCTTGGGCGGATATGAGACTCGCCACAGGATTTTCAAAATAAGAGTATCGATATGAATCGATCTTATTACATCGCATCGATCCGATTCGATTGTTGATAATTACATCGATGTATCGATCTGGATCGATGTATCGTCCCACCCCTAATCAAAACCAATTGCTTTTAGCTTGTCCATTAGAATGGAGTGATTGACAGTGTCGAAGGCCTTTTGTAGGTCCAGCATGACCATGCCGCAGTATTTGCCAGCGTCCACCTCTTGTTTGATGTGGTCGTTCAAATAGAGGAGGCATGTGTCAGTGGAGTGGGACGTTCTGAAGCCAGATTGGAATTCGTAGAT
This sequence comes from Notolepis coatsorum, assembly GCF_963971535.1. NCBI lineage: Eukaryota > Metazoa > Chordata > Actinopteri > Aulopiformes > Paralepididae > Notolepis > Notolepis coatsorum. The sequence continues at coordinate 145,150,067 of NC_140170.1, forward strand.
TAGGTTTTTTTCCGCCAGGTACTTTTCGACCTGTTCGTAGACTATTTTCTCCATGACTTTCGAGATGGAGGTAAGAATAGAAACAGGGCGGTAGTTGCCTGGGTCTAATTTGCTGCCCTTTTTGTGTAGAGGGGTCACTCTCGCAATTTTGAAGTCCTTGGGGACGTGCCCCTGTTTTATAGAGAGGTTTATTATGTGTGTGATGACTGGGGTGATGGCGGCTGCTGCGTCTCTGAGGAATTTGGAGGGGATGTTGTCATGGCCAGTGGCCTTGTTAGGTTGGAGGGCGCTCAATTTTTTGAGTACCTCATCGGTTGTTACCATTTCAAGTTTGAAGTCGTCTTTGTGGACCCCTAGGTTTTTGTAGTATGCTACTATGTGTTCTACCCCATAATGCCCTGAGTGGGAGGGTAGTTTGTTTACCAGTGTTGTGGCTATGTTTGTGAAGAAGATGTTTAAGTAATTGGCTACATCCAGCTTGTCTGTGATGAGCGTGTTGTCCGTCTTTATGTTTATGTTTGAGAATCTGGTTTTAAGTTTTTTACTGCAGCCTAGTTGATTATTGAGTAATTTCCAAAGTTCGCGGGGTTTGTTTTTGTTTTCCTCAGTTTTGTCGTTGATGAAATTTCTTTTTGCGGTTCTGATCATGGTGTTTACGTCATTTCTTAGTCTGTTTCTTTGGATTTTTAGTTCAACCACGTGGGCTTGGAGTTCACTGTTTGAGCTTTTGGAAAGCTTTGTCTGACTTTTATGAAGTTCAGAGCATTTTTTGTCTCTGGTTTTCATAGCGGCCAGTATTTCAGTGTGCATCCATGCCTCAGCGCGATTTTTAACCCTGGTGGTTCTTATCGGTGCCATGTTGTTGAGTATTGCTGTGAATTTGGTTTTGAATCCAAGCCATGTTTCTTCAACCTGTGTACCACTGAGCTCATCTGACCAGTCCAAGCTCCCCAGTTCTAGGTTAAAGGCCTCTCTAGAGTAAGTTTTGAGGTCTCTAGATGTGACTGTTTTGTGACAGCCGGCCTTCTGTTTTAGCTTTTTGCGGGTACAGAAAATCATATAATGATCACTTAACCCGCATGCTATCACCCCTTTACTGGAGATCATGGACTTGTCAGAGGTCAAAATGAGGTCAATGGTGGTTTGTGTCGAATCGCATACCCTTGTGGGTTGTGTGATTAGCTGGCTGAAACCGTGCAGGTCAGAAAATCTACTGAAGGCCTTGAAGACGGGTGCTGATTTACGCAGCATATCCGTGTTCCAGTCCCCAATAAGAATTTTTTCTACCCCCTCCACCCCAGCTAAACACCCATCAAGTGTGTCATAAAACCCACTCTGTTCTGGTGGTCTATAGATTGTGCCTACTAGTACCGGTTTCGCCCTGTCTAATAAGATTTCAATCCAAACAGTCATGCACTTGTCCTAATAAACTAACCTACACTGTAGCACTCAACACTTTATGAACATTGTTACTCAGCTGATAAGAGTTGTGCCCTTCCTGATGGCTTGTCGTACAGAACTTGTAAGTCGCTTTGGATAAAAGCGTCAGCTAAATGACTAAATGTAAATGTATTCCCCCTCAAATGTATACATACTCTATTATTACTAGATCTGGTATGTCAACACTTTATGAACATTGTTACTCAGCTGATAGAGTTGTGCCCTTCCTGATGGCTTGTCGTACAGAACTTGTAAGTCGCTTTGGACAAAAGCGTCAGCTAAATGACTAAATGTAAATGTATTTCCCCTCAAATGTATATACTCTATTATTACTAGATCTGGTATGTCATAAATGTCTAGATGTAACATTACTGTCTATGTATGTACCTATGATTTTCATTCGAAGCTTAGCTCACCTGGCAGCACGGCGGTCCTGCGGTCCGTTGGTTTCAAGTTCGAATCCCATCAATTATTTTTTTTTTTTTTTTTTTTTAACGTGTATTCTTTCGCCGGTTAAGGTTAGGCATGGTTAAGGTTAAGGTTAAAGGGGAACTCCAACATTTTGGGAAATTAGCTTATTTAACATCTTCCCTGGAGTTAGACAAGAAGATACATACCTTTTTTGTCTCTGTGCGTGCATTTTAGCTTTGGGAATAGACGCTCCGTTAGCATAGGTCAACTCCTGAAAAGGGGGTCAATGTCAGACTTTGCAATCAAAAGTTAGGGGGCTAATAACCCTTGCCATAATTTCAGTGCGCCCCCTAACTTTTGATTGCAAGGTCTGACATTGACCCCCTTTTCAGGAGTTGACCTAGAGCCCACCAAGGTCATGCATATCAAATTTGGTCAATGTCAGACCTTGCAATACACTGTAAGGCACTGTAAGGCTACTGTCCTGCCTCACTTCCAGTGATGAAGCTAAGCTATGCTAACGGAGCGTCTATTCCCAAAGCTAAAATGCACGCACAGAGACAAAAAAGGTATGTATCTTCTTGTCTAACTCCAGGGAAGATGTTAAATAAGCTAATTTCCCAAAATGTTGGAGTTCCCCTTTAAGGTTAGGCATTGTTTCGGAGTTGGTTAAGGTTAGAAAGGTTAAGTTTAGGCGCTGTTAAGGAGCTGGTTAAGGTTAGAGTTTGTCTTAGAGAATGGCAATATTCTTTCTATGGTTAAGGTTAAGGTTAGGCATGGTTAAGGTTAAGGTTAGGCATTGTTTCGGAGTTGGTTAAGGTTAGAAAGGTTAAGTTTAGGCGCTGTTAAGGAGCTGGTTAAGGTTAGCGTTTGTCTTAGAGAATGGCAATAGACAGCCCATTTCCGCACTGCCGCTCTCTCGCGCTGCCGAGGTCACATGGTCACATTCTTGCACTCCTCCGCTGTTAAAAAGCAACACGCAACCCGTCCACGCCTGGCTCTGCGGCTCTGCAGATACCCCCTACTCGCTTCTGAAGCAATTGATTGATTGATTGAAAAGTTTATTAACAGATTGCAGAATGGGTACAGTACAGTACAGCTCAATACATACAATTGTTAAGGGGATGCAGACCAGAGAAAGACTTTCGTCTTGTTTACATCAGGGTCCCCCATTTTCAATTCATCATAACATATCTGACATACAGATAGACAGTACTGCTACATCTATACATTTATGACATATCAGATTTGCAAATACAGTACTGTTTGTGATACAAAAGTGTCCAGAAAAAATTTGGCGTAGAAACTGTACATTGGAGGAGGTTGGGTGGGTGGGGTTGGGTTTGGTGAGGGCTGTACATTGGAGGTGGGGGGGGGGGGGGGGGGTTGGGTAGGGGACACACACACATTTTACACTGTACATTGGAATACTGACAAAGCCTTACTTGGTCATTTACTGTTCAACTAGGTTAGGACATTTGTAGGGGCCAGTTTCGAATTGCAGTCTCAAGTAGGTGTTTTTTGAGAGTGTTTTTGAAAGTGGGGCAACCCACATGGACCTGTCGCACTCGCCAACAAATATCACCAGCAACATTTCGATTAATCGTATCGTATCAACATAAACGTCACAAATACAATTTTAACTAACCTGCAGGAGAGAAACGAGCTATTTATACTATTAGAACTTCAAGCCACCGATCACTCCATGAAATCCATGTCAAGTTGTGTCAACTCAACTGCTGCCATCGAGCGTTGCAGTAAGTATTGTTCACGGATGTATAGATGTAGCAGTACTGTCTATCTGTATGTCATGTATGTCATATATGTTACGATGAATTGGAAATGGGGGACCCTGGTGGAAACAAGACGAAAGTCTTTCTCTGGTCTGCATCCCCTTAACAATTGTATGTATTGAGCTGTACTGCACTGTACCCATTCTGCAATCTGTTAATAAAGTTTTCATTCATTCATTCATTCATTCACGGCATGCGGTTGCTAACCAATCGCTTAATGTCTCGTCAGAAGAAGGCGGGGGTTTTATGTACTACTTATCGCGAGATTATCGAGGTTCACCTCCGATCCGTGATCCCAAGGAAACTATAAAAGAAGGAAGGGCTACTACGTCAGAATACAAGCGTCCCATGTTCTGCTTTGTGTCAGTTCTACTATTAAGAAATAATGGTTATTTTCATTATAAATGGGCTACTCTCCATCCAGTATTTTTAGAAAGCAAACGGCATATGCTGACTACTAGATCAGAACAAAAACCGCAACACATGAAAACGAGATATACCAAACAATATATATATATATCAAACGTTAGCTAATTAACAATTCAACAAATGGCTGATTCTGACATTCGAGGTAATTATGCCTTGGTAATCGAGGAGATAGATGGCTGATCCCATAGATATCTATCTGATCCCATTCGCTCAATGTCGGCCGACAGTGACGTAATGACCCTTTCCTTTTAAATGGTTTCCTTGGTCCCCGATCCTAAATGACAGACCTTATTGTGCCTCTAGAGTCTGGCTCTGTTGTCAGGTTCTTGTGCAGAACCTCAGAACCTCGGGGCAGATGGCGAACATTAAAGTAGAACTCGCACCACTCAGACTGTGGGACGACTTCTTCCCCGGGTCAGAAAGATTTGCCAAACCGGACGTGAAAGATTTGGCGAGATGGAACAACAGGGTTGTCAGCAACTTGCTATATTACCAAACCAACTATTTAGCCATGGCCATCGTTGTGTTCCTTGTAGTCGGGTAAGTAATCATGTTTAGCCTAGTTGTGTATGGCGCATGTGTAGTACAACAACAACAACAAAAACAACAACTCTGTCAGGATATATGGGTAACAGTACTGTATATTTGCATATCAGATATGTCACAAATGTAACAGTACTATATACCTGTATGTCATGTATGTCCCTATGCCATACATGTCATGATGTCATGTATGTTGTACATGTCATTAAATGTCACTATGAATTGAAATGGGGGACCCTGATGTAAACAAGACAAACGTCTTTCTCTGGTCTGCATCCCATTAACAATTGTATGTATTGAGCCGTACTGTATTGTACCCATTCTGCAATCTGTTAAATAAAGTTTTCATTCATTAATTCATTCAACAACAACAACAACACCACCACCACTACAGGTGACGTTAGTAGCATATAAGGTAGTAATTAAACCTACAGTCATTTACGTTTTAAGTAATGTCTTGATCCTGTTCATTGTTAAGCCTGTTCTGTTCCTTTACTGCCATATGCACGTCATTTATTGCAAATAGATGTGACGAGAGAGAGAATGAACATCTCAAAGAGTCATGTGTGCCTTGCTGGGCCACAGGTATGTATGCCTGGGGTTACATCAATGCTGTAAAATGAAGCCTAACGAAGGAATAGGGTATTTGCTATACATTTAACTATGTTGATTAAATATAGTCCTACAGCATATAGGCACACAGACCTTATAATAATATTGAAATCATATAATTAGGTTGAGTTTTTATTCTAATGACTGTGATGGCATAGTTAAAGAAAATGGTTTGTTCTTTATTTAAGTCTATGGGACGAACCCCCAGGTTTTAGCTTTAGGAAACATTGGCTACATTTTCAAAAAATAGGGATTGATTGATTGAAAACTTTATTAACAGATTGCAGAATGGGTACAATACAGTACGGCTCAATACACAATTGTTAAGAGGATGCAGACCAGAAAAATACTTTCGTCTTGTTTACATCAGGGTCCCCCATTTTTTATTCATCAGGACATTTATGACATACATACAAGACATACAGATATACAGAACTGTGTAGTAAAAAGAGATAATAAAAAATATATACATCCGAAGGGGAAGAAACTGTACATTGGTGTACAGACTCACTAGCTGTGTTGTTGAGTTGACACATATTGTTGTTATGGAGATGATGAACCCATAAGCCTTTTTTTTTATTGAACCAGCTGGTGCTATGATAATAGCCATCTGTAAAACAGCTATTCCTCCTATAGCCACGACTGTTTAGTATAGAACAAAATGCAATCAATAAGTCAATGGTCCAAGACTGAAACACTAACGTCACAGTAAACAAATCGCCTGCAAAAACATGTTGCTACAAGTTCAGCATATCTTTCTTGTTTCACAATATCTTCAGGATTTATTGTGTGTTGTGTCACACTCTTCTATGAGTCAAACACCAATGATACAGAGGGCTATAATAGTAACTACACTTTATTTTCAATGATGACATAGTGTAAGATGCAGTGCAATAGATGTGCAGGAGGTTATTTCTACTGTGTTGGCTATTGTTTTAGGTATTTTGTTCTTTTAAATTAGTATTTGGCAGTTCTGACAAACAAAAAAGGAAATCATGTTGGCTCATTTCTAATAAGAAGCTTCAGGGGACAATATTTTAGCAGAGGTCAGAGTTTTTGACAATAAGGTATACAATTATTTATCAACCATGTTAAACAATATGAACAATGCTTGCACGATATCAATGCAATGAGATACTTTTCAGTGCACGCTGATAATCTGTTATTGTTCAGGATAAACATCATCAACCAGTTTACATGAACTGGAATGAGCTCTCATCCATTATGAGAAACCCATTCGATCTGCACAGCAGCACGCTGCTTCCAAGACATGATAGAGCAACGCAATGTAGGCTATGTAATGCAATTATTACCTTGTAAGCCTAATAGTTAAGTTAGTGTAAAACCTTGTCATTCTCTGGAACCCTTTGGAGGGGCAAACATAATGTTGTGGGGGAGGGACACTTTTGACTCACTGCAGACATGCTCTAGCAGACATGCGAAGATGCCTCAAAACATCACAACACACGTTTTTCTCCCAAGTAATTTACTTGAGAAATACCAGTTTTTATTTGTATTATCTTTTTTTTACAATTACATTTTTACAGAGACGGTGTACATTAATAAACAATTGCTGTAAATGTGCCAACGTTAGCCAAAAGGCAACTGTTGTTTAAAAATAGCCATTAAAAACAGGAAGACACAACAGCATGCAGACAATTAAAAGCCAGAATTGTCTTACTGTGCCAAATAGTTGGCACAGTAAGGCACACGTGAAGCAGACATATAGGCCTACATGGTAAAAACATGAACAATTAGCTGACAGGACAGTTATGTACAAGACATTTAGCAGGCAAGACATAATTATAAACAACAAGACATAAGCATTAGCAGACAACACACAGTCAGCAGTAAAACAATTGGAATCCATCCAGTACAACTATACAGACAGAGGGATTAGTGTGAAGAGACATCAACCTGACACACAGACAAGCCAGACAGATGAGGACAGACAATGCAGGCATGCAGAGGCTAGGTATGATGATTGATGACACACCTGGTTGTTTAGTTTAGTGTCAGAATGTTCAGAACACCTCCACTGTGTCATATAGACCGGTCCAATATTTAGGCTACATCAATTTCGAATGAGCCTCATTCTGTCAAAACGTCTACATTTCCTATTGGTGTGTGAATGGAACAGGCGTCTGCTCTAGGTTTTTGTATGTGTGTGAGGGGGGAGGGGTGCCGGCCAATACCCACACTTTGTGAAAACCACATGATGTGTTACAGGAAATTACAGTGAGTTGAAATGTTGAATCAGTTCGCTTTATGAGCGGCTGAATTTAGCCTGCTTTGTTCAGGTTCCTCATTCATATCATTCACAAGTTCCATTTGAGCCAGTAAGTATCAAAGAGCAGATGGCCTCACATGCCTCTAGCTGTTACTTCCTCATCGTTCCTGTCCATGACTGTCCTTGTAAAGGAGACTGAAATCATAGAATGTCACCATACTTTGTGAGAATGAAAATCAGCAGCTGAATGAGGAGGTTTTGAACTTTGAAACGGCATGTCCCACACCAACAGAGAAGACGGGCCTACTTCACTTCACTTGGATTCCTCGTACCTTCTCCTTGTTGGTTTAGTTCTACCTTCATGCACATTCACCTTTCATTTTTTTCAGTATCGTCTTTGTGTTGGATGTACAAAATAGAAACATGTATTTTTATTAAACAGGTTTGAATTTCTTGCTTCAGAATCATCTGGTCCGAATTTTTTTTTATCGGAATTGACCAAGAAAATTGCAATCTGGAAATCTCTAATATAAGTTGTATACTGTAGTGTAAGTTAAAACATATTTACCATGTGTGACAAGATATAGCCCCCCACCCGCATTTGTAAACATAAACTTCTGGACCATGACCACTAAAGATGATCGCGTCTTGGTTTGGTGTCATTATCTGCAAAGCCTGTAAATGTCAAAGTCCACTTTTGACTGTTTTAAAAATGCTGACTGCTGCTCATCACACTGAGGGATTACCTGGGTGGACTGGCCAATGGCAAACCAGAGGCTTGTAACCAATAAAAAAACACTGAGCATGTAGGGCTGGGCGATATGACCAAAAACGTTATCGCGATAAAATTATAAAATTATTTTCATATAATTCGATATCGATAATTATCGTCGATATAATGTCTGTCAAGTTTAATTAACTTCTTATGCTGCTGCGAATGTCTCAAGTCGAGTTGATGTCGTCATCAGTCCGCGCACGTTAGCAGTTAGCCGACAAGCGGAGTATCTCATGACAATAATTATGACACTAAAATACTCTCTTCCGCCACAATATATTGAAACGAACTGTATACCCCACACTACTATAAACGTGGCCTCAGAATTCAAAACACACACATACTCTGCACGTAAATATATAAAACATCGCCGTGCAAGCTAATTAGCCTAGCAAGCCTGTAGTATCTAAGCGGTGTATTCCATGACAATGTGCTAAATATGACACTAAAATACTCTCTTCCGCCACAATATATTGAAACGACGTCCACTGTATACCCCCACTACTATAAACGTGGCCTCAGAATTCACGCCACACACATACTCGGCACGTAAATATATAAAACATCGCCGTGCAAGCTAATTAGCCTAGCAAGCCTTGTTGTTGAGTGAGTCCTACCTCCTTCCGGGTCTACTTCGCTCTCGGCCATCTCCTTCACTGATTGGTTGTTAGCTGTTGTGCGTAAGCACGTCATCACGTAACGTTGGTTGTTGTTAGTGAGTGTGCTGAGCCGAGGCTGAACGGAGCCAAGCTTGGAAAATCGATATATAGAAACTTTGCGACCACGTTTCATGTTTATTTCGAGGAAATAATTTATCGCGATAGTTATCGTTATCGTTTTATCGCCCAGCCCTATGAGCATGATACTATTAGTAGAAAAATATCCTAGCTTTGATGACTTAACATGGTTAAAAACATAGGCCTATCTGGCGTTTTGGTCCAACGGTCAGTTTATAAGATAAGATAAGATATTCCTTTATTGATCCCCTTGGGGAAATTCAGGCATCATAGCAGCATGGGGGGGAGGGGGGGGGGTACAGGTAGTAAAACAACACAGTATACAGGTAGTAAAAAACAACACAGGCAGTGTAAACAATTTGATCAATATGGTCAATATAATTTACTATCTGACTAGCTGAGGAATATTCACATTATTCACAGTGTCACATAAGGTGCAGTATGCATGAGGTAGTGTTATAATTTACTATCTACTGAGTAGGCCTATACATTATTCACAGTATCCACTGAAATATACATTATTCACAGTATCACAGTATCCACATAGGGTGCAGTAAGCCTAAGGTAGTGTAGGTTGTCCTCCTTGGGTTCCTATAAGTCCCAGGTCAATGTCTGGTAGCAGTCGCTGTCGCTGCCCCCTGTTGTGGAGCCTGGAGGCTGCTAGTCGCTGCCCACTGTTGTGGAGCCTGATGGCCGCTGGTATGAAGGACTGTCCGAGGCGGTTAGTTGAGTGTCGGGGGGGAATGAGTCTGTGGCTGAACTAGGGGTGGGACGATACATCGATCCAGATCGATACATCGATGTAATTATCAACAATCGAATCGGATCGATGCGATGTAATAAGATCGATTCATATCGATACTCTTATTTTGAAAATCCTGTGGCGAGTCTCATATCCGCCCAAGAACAACAGCAGTAGCTCCGTGTGTGTAGATGTTACAGCATAGCATTCTCCCTTTCTGTGTGTGTGTGTGTGCGCGAGTCTTTGGAAAGACCAGATGAGGTCAGAGGAGTTTGATGTTTAAATGTTATTTAAACATAAACAATATAATACATAATAAATGTAGGCCTATACATGATCATGCAACATCAACAAATTGTTGTAGGAACGGTTTGGGAGAGGGAGGTTGTGAGTTTTGAGTTCCAAAAAATGTAGCTTAAAGTTTAAAGCTCAATATATCAAAACGTGGCACTTTACAGTGAACAGGAGGTCTATTTGTATTAAAAACAATAGATTGATTTTCCTTTAAATGTCTGGAAGAGCTCAAAAATACAAATGTCAAATGATATTTTCATTACCTTTTTTTTGTTGATCTAAATGTTACTGATTGTGTTAAATGGGCATATGATATCATCTCATATCGATCGCAGGCACCTGAATCTAATCGTATCGTATTGTATCGTGAGAGACTTTGTGATATCGGCAAATATCGTATCGTTGTCCAAAGAATCGATATCGTATCGTATCATGATGAAACTGGTGATTCCCACCCCTAGGCTGAACGAGCTTCTCATCTTGACTAGCTCGTCGTAGAGGGGGTGGTAGGGGTTCTCCATGATGGCAGCCAGCTTCCTTATCATCCCCCTCTCTACCATCACCTCAAGTCTAGGTAGCTCGACTCCCACCACGGAGCTAGCCTTCCTCACCAGCTTGTTGAGCTTGTTGGTGTCCCTTGAGTTGATGTAGCCTCCCCAGCATGCCACAGCATAGAAGAGGATGCTGGCCACAACAGACTGGTAAAAAGACTGCAGCAGTTTGTTGCACACATTGAAGGACCTGAGTCTCCTCAGGAAGAACAGCCTGCTCTGTCCCTTCCTGTAGAGGGCCTCTGTGTTGTCCGACCAGTCCAGTTTATTGTTCAGGTGTACCCCAAGGAATATGGGTCTTTATGGAAAAGGTAACTAAACCAACAAAATGTAGAAGGCCAGGAAGTCAAGACTTAAGTGTCCAGTGTCTTCACTGCCCAATCATAGTGTCTGGTGGTGTTGGATGTGCTGTTTTGTACTTCAAAACCTCTTTATACAGATTTTGATTCTCTAAAAAATTGTCAGATTCTATGATTTCAGTCTTCGTTCATGGGACTGGAATGGTCAAGAACAAGTATGTTTCCTTTTAACCCTTATGTGGTGTTCAGGTCTGTGGGACCCATTTTCAATGTTTACTAAAAGAGAAATACAATCAATGAATACTTTTTTTTTACCTGAGACTCTTTGGACCTCATTCACCAACATTATCTTAAGATTTCTCTTACGACAACCTCCTTGGAAGGTCGTAAGAGAAAGCCGAGGACAATTACCCCCGGATTCACCAATGCGTGGAGAGGTTGTCTTAAGCCTTGTCCAGACTAAAACGATTTTGATCTTTTTCGTTTTCGTTTCGTCATTCATTTTCTAAAAAAAGGTTTCCGTAAAAATGAAAACGTCTCAAGATAATAAGTGCGTGCCACAAATGTACAAAATAAATGTATTTCCTGTTTTAGACGTCGCTCTTTTATTTTTAAAACCCCCGGCCGGAAGTGTTGTTGTGCCGTCCGGTTTTGTGCTTTTGAGCTGACCTAGTTTTCCAGAGACACACACTGCGGCGCAACGTACGTTCGGGAGTAGAGAGAGGGAGAGAGATAGAGAGAGATAGAGAGACCGCAGCTCAAACTACCTGTGTTGTATTAAAGTAATTTATTGATGTTTAACTTGTACCTGTGTCCAGTCCTCTCGACTAGCAAACGTTGTCTGTATTTAACGTTACCTCAGGATACCACTGTCTATTGTTATTTAGTTGGTTAGCTATTTAGCTAATGTTGATAGCATAGCATAGCTTGCTGGCTACAGCTCAACACCATGCCATGGGGATACTATAAATTATGGAGGCTTTTTAATCGTCAAGGTAAGAGAGGATTTGTCATGATCAACTGAAGGGGCTACTACTTGGGTTTTCAGAAAAAGTACATTTAGCTGTAAAAGCCTGATCAAGCTCAATAGCTTCTGTAACACTGTAAGGGAGATGTCAATCTGTTGTCGACGGTGGTTGGTGATGTTTGGCTGAGTTTGCACATGCGGGTTTAAGGGAGAGGTGGGCTATCGCATCATTGGTTCAGGAGAAGATGTGTATCGCTTGTAAAGATGGTGACAAAAGGGGAGCGTCTTCAGAATTGCGCACTCTGGAAGCCAGTCTCAGAAAGTAGCGTCTTCAGGCTGCCAGAACGCAGTTCCGTGTGGATGAAAGGTACATAATACGATCAAATACTTTGACTGATACGACGGTTTCGTCTGGACATGGCCTCAACTTGCCAAATGATCACAGCTGCGAACCCCAGGTGCATGTTCTTGTATACTTAATTTGCATACAGACACGCCCCTCCAGCAAGGGCAGTGTGCAAAACAAGGGTCTGCATTGATTAGATTCAAATGTATTGTCATCATACAGCACACAATAGCTATAGTGGAATAGACTGTATTAATATTCCATATTTATACCGCCACCTGCCGCAGCGTGCGCACACACACACACACACACATGTGCGTACTGTATAGTATATGTGCGTAATGAATGAACAGTAGGCTTATATTATTCTAATGACTTGTTTTATTACGAGATCGCAGATACTGCGCTGCGTATAGTAGTCATACTGTAGTTCTACTGTAGTACAGTGACATCTTAAGGCCGCCACAGAGTCGGACGTGAGTGGACCAGACTCCACAGAGGCGTCGTGTACCGGTGTCACACAAAAGGCTGCTCGGCGTGTTGGTTGACATCGACCTGCATTAAATGTAGTAAACTGGCATGAGAAATGTAGGAAATTGGTAAGCGGTGGTACGCTTGACTGAAACATCAAACGATTGCGGACATGCTCACAGTACGCCCGACTCTGTGGTGACCTTAAGATGTCATGCTAAGATGTGTACTGTACGTACTGGCAGCACATACAGTATCTACTATATCCTAATGAAAGAAGTCATTAGAATAATATAAGCCTACTGTTCATTCATTACACACGTAGGCTATACAGTGTGCGTGTGCTGAACAGGTGGCCAGGATTTGATTTGATTTTATTAAGGATCCCCATTAGCTGGTGCGATAGCAACCTGGGGTCCACACACAAAAAAACATACAAAAACAATCACTATTGTAAAAAAAAAATATTAAAAGTCACTACACACAATGCATAATGAAACTACTGTAACAATTAAGATAGCTAAAATTACATTCGTGTAAAACAAAAACAAAAAATTACTTTACAGTGTTAAAAACAATTTAAGATTCTTTTAAAAAGTGAATACTGTAAATGCAGCAGAGGTTCCGAGGCAGGCCATTCCAAAGAGTTAATGCTCTAAAAATAAAAGATCTCCCCAAAGAGCTGGTTCTAGGACCTGGCCATTCAAGCTGCCCACTACTGGAACCTCTAGTGTAATGCTTGTGCACAGTATTACTAAAAACAACCTGATTATGTATAAAAACAGGAGTTTTACTGCTCATGACCAACTTGAACAGCACAAGTATATTAAAAGACAATCTATTTTCAACGTTAAGCCAACAAGGAGCGCGCAACAAGACGGTATAAATATGGAATATTAAGTCTATTCCACTATAGCTATATCCACGTGATTAGCTTTAGTTCTTATTTATTCATCCACTGTAATTTGCAGTGTTGGTGTAGTCTTTTTATTCATTTTTGGACATCATGATGCCTCTTGAGGCATGACTGTAAATGTAAAAAAAAAATGTATCATACAAATATTGTCATTTATTATTATTAGGATTATTTAATTCCAAGGATGTCTGTAGAGTTGACAATTACATGGACGCAATCACCATGATTCCTCCCAAATAAAGCCTTTAAGAACACTGCGCACACCAGTCTGTCCGACTTACGACTGGTCTTCAGTGCTCCTAAATCCTGCTCTTAGTTAAGACCGAATCCAGGAGAAGGGAATCCTAAAATCGGCCAGAAAATCAGCGCCAGGGGTCCCTGTCTACCTTCTATCGCTGTAAGTCAATGGGGAGACTGCAAAACTTGCGAGTGCTTAAAATATATGAAATATTATAGCTGTAACTGAGGGGTTACAAAACCCTGACTGTATTAAAGATTGTGATAGATTAAACCACTGCTAGGTATGTACTTTAATTACTGGCCAGACAGTACATCGAATATAGATGGTGAACACTCACAAGGACACGGCATTGACAAAGAAATAGTATTTGAGGGTATTTTATTATTATGCAACATTAGGTTACAGAATGAGAATTAGGGTCGCGCTTGTATGGCGAAGAATATGAATAAAGTCAGTCAGCAGCATGAGTCACTAGGAATAGCAGGAATCCTACGATGGGTCTGAGTTGACGCCACCTGTCGTATAATAGCAACTATATAAGGCAACGCTGGTACCGCCTGGAGACAATGGGTTCCCTCCGGGGTGTAAGGCCTGGAGGGTAGAGGAATGTTCGGATACTCAGTCTGATTCAATGAAGAATAAAGAGACTCCACGTACAGGAGTCGGTCCTTGTAAATCCAACGATCAGCAGCAAAGCAATAATTGTAATCCAAATGCTCGATAGCACTGATGACAGCTAGCCAGCCTCTGTCCATGAGGCCAGCCCGAGTTGTAATCCTCACGAGGTTGAATCCCAAACGATAGTGGAAATCAACGAGGCTCTTCTCCGGGTAACACGTTCCAAATCAATATAATCCAACCAGTAATGGTTCTGCAATCGCCGACGCTGGTTCTCCTGTGCACATGTCCAACGGTTCTCCGACTAGGCCTCCTCGGGTGCGGGCGACGTATTTAGGCCACACACCCTGGCTAAGGTACACTAGCTAAAACACGACGAACCGCTGGGTAATGCTACACACGAACGAACTGTGGTTGCACGATATACAATAAATGAACGACTATTTACTTCACATTAGATTAGGTCGAACTTGACGTTACTGCATTAAACTCTGACACTTTACTATTCTATTCGCACATGTTCTCAACGCACAAGTGCTCAATTTACACGATGAACTACGTTGGCTTGTTTAGATGGACAAGCAGGTGATCTACTGCTGTGCGCACCTTGCGCTGTATATATACTTAAGTGATTATCTAGTCCCAAACCGCAGTCCTTGTCTGGGATCAATACGCTGTCTCCGGGCATGTTCTGACATGCCTGAACTTGTCTTTGAACCTGACGTTGGGGGCTTGCGAGGTGGCGCCTAGGGCGCTGTCCAATAAGGAGAGCGAATATTACTCTGGTTTGAACGCAGGTAAAGGGATATTCCGTGTATATATAAATAATATACAAAGTATATCAAACAATAAAGGTAGATTCTCAGTTTTAATCTGGCCCTTCACAACAATAGCTATGGATCTAATAACACAGATTGTTTTTTTATCCGTACATTCCCGTTTTATACCGTTTTGAATATGAGTATAGTTTGGGTGATTCTTAGTAATCCCAGGAAAAGACGCGATAATAGCCCTTGCCTTTAGTGAAATCCAGTTATCACGTTGTCATTTTTCGCCTGATTATTGAATCTTCCTGAAATCAACGCTAGATTATCTATCGTTATTATCCTTCCTCATGCACCCATGAAATGGGCCCTGGAGCGCGGCGCTCCCCCCCCTCCTGCCACCAGCGGTAAACAGCACATACACATACTGTACACACAGACAGCTTCGATCACAGGAGAAAAAAATATCAGATCAACGCAAGATTGGATATATAGTGTCCTTACCTTGTCTCTAATGTAATGCAAAAAAAATAATCTAATGATCTGATTGCCATTCCAAATACTGGTCGTGTAGGTCCGTCCCACATTGTCCGGCATTGCATATGAAGGAGGTGATGTAGATCGTAGATGTATCGTTGTAAACGCTCGTCCTGGCTGCCGGAGTATTTAAACCCTGCCCGCACGGCTCAGCTCGGCCCAGAAAACAAACTACATTGTTTCAAATGGAGTGCAATACCGGCTGGAAGGCGTAGGCGGCGGTATTTGCCCTTTGCAAGCTCAGACCCATACCCAATGATAACATCAGGCTGGATGGATGAAAAATTTATGGATGTAGCTAATAAAAGAAATAATGATTAAAACCCGCCATGCGCTGAGCGCCATACCCGAGAATTCTCAGGTTTTGATCCTTTGATATTTTCCCTTTGATCCCCATTCCATACACTCAGCCGGAGCTCCATAGGTCTCCCTGGCTCATCTGCCTATGTTGGAATTGCAATGACTATCGAATCTCACCAGGTGGCAGTATCGCCTACCTTTTGAACTGGGTACTGGGGATATCACTTGTCTTGTGATCCACTCCAGCTGTTTCCGCCTAGGAGTGGATCAAAACATAGCAATCGGTGGAAGATTTGGTGCCTCAGAGTAGGGGTGGACGGTATAAACGGTATACGGTATAAACTGTATGAATTTGTTTGCTCTACGGTATGGATTTTGACTATACCTTGTAACCGGTAGACCAGCTCTAAAATAGCAATGACGTCATGTAACCACAGCGCGACTATTTCACTCATATTTGCCCCTAAAAATAGATCGAATTAGTCATAGATAATAGATATGTGCGAACTGGAAAAAGTTAGCACAGAGGCTTCGCGCAGTGGGCGTGTCAACACTTATGTCAAACCTTATAATAATAATAATAATTCATTTAATTTATATAGCGCTTCTCAATAACCCGAAGTCGCTGACAATAGTCAGGAGCAAGAGTACAAACAAAGAAACAAAAGCAAAGAAACAAAAACAAAGAAACAACAAAGAAACAAAAACAAAAGGAACATGAGACCATGGGGGGAACAGGGAAGACAGCATGATAGCACAAAAAAGACTGGAGACAGACATCAATCAGGTTGGAGGGGGGGGGGGTTATGGGTGGGGGGGGTTGAAGGCAAGGGAGAACAGGTGGGTTTTGAGGCGAGCTTTGAAGGTGGAGAGTGTAGGGGAGTCTCTGATGGACTGGGGGAGGGAATGTAATGTTAACTCTCGATGTACTAGTAGCCTCAGCAAGCTAACGTTAGCTGGCTCCAGCAGCTTGTCGATGTACTAGTAGCCTCAGCAAGCTAACGTTAGCTGGCTCCAGCAGCATGTCGATGTACTAGTAGCCTCAGCAAGCTAACGTTAGCTGGCTCCAGCAGCTTGTCGATGTACTAGTAGCCTCAGCAAGCTAACGTTAGCTGGCTCCAGCAGCTTGTCGATGTACTAGTAGCCTCAGCAAGCTAACGTTAGCTGGCTCCAGCAGCTTGTCAATGTACTAGTAGCCTCAGCAAGCTAACGTTAGCTGGCTCCAGCAGCTTGTCGATGTACTAGTAGCCTCAGCAAGCTAACGTTAGCTGGCTCCAGCAGCTTGTCAATGTACTAGTACAGGGGTGGCCAACCAGTCAGAGACTAAGGCCCTTGTTACACACAGTGTTTTTGTGCTCGTTTTTATATACGTTTTTGAATATGTTTGCTGTCCCTATTACATAGAAATGCCGTTTTTGCCGGAAACGTTGTGGCCCTACTGAAAACGCTAAATTCAGGCCTGTACACTGCGATGATATGATCGCAAATTGCCCCCTAATTTGGTCCGTGCGAGTTTAAAATAATATCTGGGGGCAAGCTTGCGAGTGGTAATTTCAACCCTTCATTCGCATTTCACTCCTAAATTAATCCATACAAATTGTAGTAAAACATTAGCCTACAACCAGGGCTGTACAGTGCAATATAATGTTGCGGTTGTAATTTCATTAGACAGACCAGCGCGGACCTTTAATAACATGCAATTTAATTGACACGAGCAATGAGCTAACGGTAGCTTCTAACCAAGGTTACCATTAGGATTATGCTAAGCTAACTAGCGATCTCTGCTAACCCTGGAAAACGGTCAAAGCGGACTCCACAAGACCAGTTCCATTCGTGAGGAAAGGGGGTGGGTTATATTATATATATACAACGCTTGACAACAGAAGTTTAAACATAACTTCATATTTATTGGTTATTCATTTCTGTATATCATTGAATTGCCATCTCTGTGTGTCTCCATCTCTTCCTGTTTACATTCGAGAGTGACGTCATCACCTACGGCAGCTTAGACTATCAAAACGCGAAGGGTCTCTCTCTCTCTCTCTCTCTCTCTCTCTCTCTCTCTCTCTCTCTACATTCAATAATTTAAAGTAGCCAAATGTTACACACAGTATAAATACTAACTGGATAGTTGATGATATAAACATTTAATTTCATTATCTGAAATATTCTAAAATCATTAAGTCTGTGTGATTATTATTTTCTCACAGTAGTGTGTGTGTTACTGTATATATATATATGTGTGTGTGTGTGTGTGTTTGGCTAAAGTGGATAGAAAACACAGTACTGTGTAAAAGGCACCCAAGAGTTTTTATATAAATTGTCTTAGATGTAAATAATTATTTTTATTAGTGTGTCAGTAGACTACTCTTAGTACATTTTCATTAAATTATTTTTTAAAGCATCTTCATGGTTTAATAATGTAAACATATGTTGCAGGGACTTATTATAATCATCATATTGGCGTGACTGTATGCATCAAAGGGTTAAATCAAGCATTTTTAAGTGCTTTAGAGGAAATGTCAAAATATTGCGATATCATTTAGAGGCCATATCGCCCAGCCCTACTATAATGGTAAAATAGTTATTTAAAAATGTGCCCCTAAAAAATATTGTTTGCCCCTAAATTTCTCATTTAGGGGCAAGTGTGCCCCTAGTGAAAAAGCTTAGCGTACAGCCCTGAAATTGTGTTTCCGTTTTGGAATAGCGCTAAAAACTCGCCGACAACATGTCGTGTAATCTGCGCGGAGCCGTTGTTGCTCAACGCCCATGCGCAGTAGATACCATCTGCGTGCCCTTCCGGTGACAACAGAGCCCAAATAGCTGCAGCTACCATGTGTTGTCAAGTTATTGTTATAAGGACCCCAGTCCAAGCTACAACAGTCTGCATTCCCTTAACAATTGTTTGTATTGAGCCGTATTGTATTGTACCCATTATGCAATATGTTAAATAAAGTTTACATCCATTCATTCTGCTAGCATTACCGATTGCATGAGCACTGCCGCTGGCTAACGTGAGCTAGCGTTAGCTATCAGACCCTGTTAGCTCAAGCTCCTCCTTCAATCTTAACAAGCATTAAACAAAATGGCCCAGTCATCTATTCACCTTTGTTTAATACACACGGCATTGTCTCTAATGTTATCTAGCTACTGATAGCTCCCGATATCATCAGTTTGGTGCTGGCTGGTTAACGTGAGCTAGCGTTAGCTTCTAGCCACAATGCTATATACTATATACATAAAAAGACACATGGAACAGTACAGTACAGAAAACACCACCTAGAACAAATACATGACAGAAACAGTACAGTACGAAAAACTATAGATGACAGTTCAATGTAACCTAGACCAGAGGAAACATAAACAGCAGGGGGTGAATTTAGGAGGAGTTGGAGTTAAGCAGTTGTATGGCCTTGGGGAAGAAACTGTTGTTGAACCTAACCGTGCGACTGCCCAGTGACCTGAACCTCCTACCAGATAGCTATTAAAGAAAAATATACAGTGGAGGTTAAAATAAGAATAATGACTTTGCCTGGGGGCGGCTAAGTGGCGCAGTGGGCAAGGCGCTCGCCACTAATGCAGGATATGCTGGGTTCGAGCCCAGCTCTCGGCGTTGCTTCCGGCGTGGCTGGTCGTTCATACTAATACAATTGGCAGTATTAGGGGGTGGGAAAGCCGGTGGGTGGGGATCGGACGTTGTGGACAGCCGGCGACTCCTACAGGTCGGTTGGTGCGCCTGTACAGCAGAATCAGGAAGCAACAGGGGCAGCGTGGGCCTCCCACGCGTTACTCCTCGCCGCTGAGAGATCGCGCTGTGCAGGTGAAAAGATGCGATGACTGCCTCCTTGTATACCGGAGGGGACACGTGATGCAAGGCTTCGTCCACATTGCAGCCGACCAGTGGGAGGCATGGTCTAACAACGTTTGAGACAGGGGAGGGTAGAATTGGATAATACAAAATTGGGATGTGAGAAAAAAGAAAATGGGGAGAAAAAGTAGATAGAAAAAAAAATAATATGACTTTGCCTGAAAAGAAAAGTTCAGCCAGGAGATGTTTCTTATATGACGCACCCCGCAGGATTGACTTTACCATAAATCATAAGCTGATATACGCTACATTCTCTTTGAACATTTACATTTAGTCATTTAGCTGACGCTTTTATCCAAAGCGACTTACAAGTTCTGTACGACAAGTCATCAGGAAGGGTACAACTCTATCAGCTGAGTAACAATGTTCATCAAAGTGTTGCGTGCTACAGTGTAGTAGGGATGCACAGAAATTTCGGCCACCGAAGGTTTTCGGCCGAAAATGGCCAAAAATGCCCTTTTCGGCTTTAGGCCGAAAGAGTTTTTTCACCGAAAATATATCACAGAAACATAAACAACCTGTAACCTAACGCGTGTTGTTGTGATGATGTCATCAAAACGCGGCTTCAGTCATTACATGCTTAACGTGAGCTCTTCAGTCCTGCGTTCTGCAGCCTGTGAAAACTCCTCTTGGGACTCGGGGGAGTCGCGCTGTTTCTATGTAAACCCTGCGCGTAATGCTTTATATCCTTATTTACTATATGCCCGTCGCGGTTAATCACTGAGTGATCTAATATGCATATTCTTCAGAGGGGGGGGGGGGGGGGGGGGGTTGTGTTTCTCACATTGACGCTGTCTGTCGTTGATAATATAATCTGAAGAGCATTATTATTATTATCATTCTCGAGCATACACGTCGCACATCTACTGTGCCAAAGTCAAGAGAGCACATTCATCTGGGGACTAGAAAGGTGCGCTCAGTAGAGCACAGATGTCCACGTCTTCTCTCTCTCTATCTATCTACCTCTCTCTCTATCTCTCTTTCTTTCTCTCTCTCTCTTTCTCTCTCTCTCTCTCTCTGATTGATTGATTGATTGAAAACTTTATTAACAGATTGCAGAATGGGTCCAATACAGTACAGCTCAATACACACAATTATTAAGGGGATGCAGACCAGAGAAAGACTTTCGTCTTGTTTACATCAGGGTCCCCCATTTTTTTTTTTTTTTTTAACTTCATTTTTTAGCGTTTATCGCTTTTCTGGTCAAGCATAACCGACAGAAACAGGTTGAATGGGATGTAGAGTAGGGGAAGACACTCTGAGAAAATACGGCGGGTCCGGGAATCGAACTCGTGTACCCCAGATCCGTGACGAGCACGGTTGTCCCCGACGCCGAAATGGCGCAGAGATACGCGGTGAGCTACGGGAGCTCCCCAGGGTCCCCCATTTTCAATTCATCAGGACATATATGACATACATGACACACAGATAGACAGTACTGCTACATCTATACATTTATGACATACCAGATTTGCAAATACAGTACTGTTTGTGATACAAAAATACCCATAATAGTGATTATTTATTATTTAAGTTAAGTTTTGCCATAATCATATATTTTTCCATAATCAGGTAGCTGAACAACATTGGTAAAAAAAAATCTATTCTATGAATCATTTTCGGCCTTTCGGCATTTGGTTTTCGGCCAACTGTTTTCTATTTTCGGTATCGGTTTCGGCCAAGAATTTCCCATTCGGTGCATCCCTACAGTGTAGGATAGTTTATTAGGACAAGTGCATGACAGTAAGGTTAGTTAGGGTTAGATTCTTTTCTTTTACACGTTACAGGACAAAAGTAATAGATTTAATCACTTTTATTCTTTTAAACTTTGTCTGATCAACCTTCAGCATACATAGACAATGAACAGGCATGTAGATCCAGTAGCAGAAACGCATTCACAATTTCACATCATTAGGCTATGTCAGAAAACACGTGTGCACAAATCCTGCATTAGGCCTACTTTAGCGGACAAAACCCAAACCAAACAAACCTTATTTCTCACACGTTGATCTACCTCTGATACTCATTGGAGCCCGTATGAGCGTGGAAACTTGATTTCCGTTTAGCTAGTAATGCTATAAGCATGGACGAGCGCATACTAAAAGAAGGCTCCGATGTGTCGGAGGTAGATAAGCGTGAGAAATAAATGGAGATGGGCTTGGCTCTACGAAACGGGGTATGATTTACAAAATCATGGTGCAAAAAAATAAGAGCCAGGTGTGTGTTTTTGCAACGTATGCCACAGGAAATTACAGTATGGCAGTAATGGGAAAAGGGTGCTAGCTCGCCATCAATCAGAAGCTAGCCACAAGACTTGCATTTGTGCTCTCCAGCACACAGCCTCCCTGCCTGGCGCGACAACCACAACAGTAAGGTCTATAGTCACAGTCAGGACAGTAGGCGCTACAACACAGTGGTCTATAGTCACAGTCAGGACAGTAGGCTCTACAACACAGTGGTCTATAGTCACAGTCAGGACAGTAGGCTCTACAACACAGTGGTTCCCAAAGTGGGTCGCGAGCAGCCGTGGGGGGGTCGTGAGATGATTTCCAGAATGTATTGATTTCATAAAAAAGAAAAAAAAATGTCATGCAGTCAGGCCACTGAACTTAGAAGCAGGCCAGGCCAGTGTTTCTAGTTGTAGCGGCATGATATTTAGATAACCTAGGTGGGGAACAACCAGATCCCTGCAACAGAGTGAGTTTAACGCAGTCTAAACTCACACAAGTTGGAGAAATATATCTCTCTCTCTCACACACAAAGAAAAAACTAAAAATCCATCAAAACCAGTGTTGTTGCTAATCATTGACACATGCTAGACTGTAATAATCCCCCCCAGAAAAATCTACTTTGCATTTGATATATTGCAAATATTTCACTTTTTGTGTTTTTTTTACAACATTTGTGATACCTTCACACACACTGGCATTTAAATGGTACGGATTCAAATGCAGGAAATTAAGTCTTTGTAACAAAAAAATCCTGGTGGGGGACCCCCCGCTTAAAAAGTGGCCTGACTGGGGCTATATTTCCTGGCCTGAATGATTTCCCCAGTCCGGCCCTGGTTAAAAGCCTCCAATGCTTATTAGTGCGTGTGCGTTTAAACATTTGCATGTTTCAACCATACATTAATTTTTTTTTAAATAATAACACCATTATTTCGGGAGTCGTGGCCTGAAAACTTTGGGAACCCCTGGTCTATAGTCACAGTCAGGACAGTAGGCTACAACACAGTGGTCAAATGCATCTAACATGCTTTCCATCCTCGCCATTCCTTTATGCCCACGTGGCGTTAAATACCGAAATTAACGTTGCGTTAGCGTAAGCTAACTAAGCTAAGAGAACAGCAGAGGTCCACTAGGGACTGGGAAGGAGGGGGGGTTACTGCATTCTCGAGATAGCCCCACTAACAGGATCTGGCCGGTACTGCACCTTCTGACTCCCAATATGCCTTTTCCAGCCAAAATACAGCGCTGTGACAGTGAATAAGATATATTAATATCGGAAAAAAAAGAAAAACGAACCAAAAATAGATTGTTTTTCATTTAAATGTCTGGAAGAGATCAAAAATAAAAATGTCAAATGATTTTTCCATTGCCTTTTTTTGTTGTTATGTTACTGATTGTGTTAAATGGGCATATAATATCATCTCATATCGATCGCAGGCACCTGAATCGAATCATATCATATCGTATCGTGGCAGACTTTGTGATATCGGAAAATATCGTATCGTTGTCCAAAGAATCGGTATCGTGATGAAACTGGTGATTCCCACCCATACAACACAGTGGTCTATAGTCCAAAGACTAGAGGAACCTCTGGATGCAGAAGACTTGTGGATTAAGTACAAGACACATACATTTGAAATCTATATTTTATGTTATGCATGCATAAAACCCAGAATTAGGAGTTTTCTGTATGTAAGCTGCACTTTTTTTTGTTGTAAAACTTTATTATTAAAGCACTGTTTCCCTTGTTTAGTTCCTTGTTCAAGTCATAAGCTTGTTCAGTTGTCACAATGTACTGTAAATAAAAACGTGCACTGAAAAGTTACAGTATGTAGATTTATTTATTTGTATGACAAAGTCAGAGTCAACCCTTGCAGTTTTATTTAATGAATTGAAAACGGCATTGATATGACGTAAAAGCAAACTGGCAATAGAAAAGATGTTCAAAATAATCTAGTTCCCTTAAAACGCTAACGCTATAAAAAAAGAACTAACTATGTAGAAATTAACTCGTTAGTCAGTGATGCACTATGAACAAACAATGCCTGTCAAATGAGCCATACTATTGTCTCCATAGCTATAATACAGAACACGATGGGTAAACATCGCTAAAATGGTCAATAACGCTGGCGCCATTGAGTAAAGATGGGAAAAGGGTGTGGCGCTCAATGAGTTAAGTGGAGCTAGGACAACATTTTGTCTGATCTTTTGTCTTTGTAAGTCCGTTGGTGAATGAGACTCTGACCCATTGACCTTGGCAAATATTTTGGTGTAGAACATATAAGAGAACACATTTTCATTGAGTACAGACTGTGCACCACTTACGTATATTACATACGTGTTCAGGTCCACTGGACCCAGAAGTTGTAGGTGAAAACAAGTAAAAATTTGACAAAAACCTGTCTGCCTCCACCTTGTTTCATTGATATTTTTCAAGATAAACACAATTTATTCCATTCATGTCTTGATTATAATGGATTCATCAGAACTTTGAACGCTGGGTGAGTAACATAAACGCAAACACCACACAAGGGTTAATACTGTAGCTAGCCTTTACTAGGCCTCCCACTCTGTGAATCTCATTGGCTCAAAAGGTAAATCCTGGAAGCTTCCATTATGCACAGACCCTACCCATAATCATCCGATAGCGGAGTGTCTTGTTGTTGTACAAACACCTTCTAGCCACTAGATGGTGCAAATGACTGCAGCAACACTACCGATCAATCAACTTATTCAATATTATTTATTTAGTATTTCAACCGCAATCACCCTGTGACAGCTTTTCTCATGTCGTCGCCCTACAGGTTAATGAACCCTCTCGGGATGTTCATGGGAATGGCGGTGGTGTCGACTGTCTTCGTGGGCTCCCTGTGGGCGGGAGAGAACAGGTCTGTGGTCAAGGACTTCAAGAAGCGGAACCCCACAGCGTTCGTCTTCGTCATCATGGTCGCCAGCTACATGCTGATGTCTCTGTTCGGGGGTGTCATGGTCTTCATGTCAGGAATCACTTTTCCTCTGGCTTGTAAGTTGTAGAGATAAAAAAAAATTATAAAAAAAAGTTGAACTCCACATTCACAATCAGCATCAGTTTAATAGTCTATTAAGACTAGACTCTAGACTAGACAAGACTATATTTGTTTAAAAACTTTAAACAAGTGGCGAGGACAGCGGAAACCCGTCCAATTTTCCACTGTCGATTTAAAAAGACACTTCAATCAATATCTGAAATGAAAAAATAAAAACTACCGTTGTACTGTATTTTACTATGATGCACTATGCTACAAAGGAACCACAGATCAACACTCCTACTCTGGGCAGCCTGGTGGCTTTAGTGGTTAGTTCTGCTGCCTCACAGCAAGAAGGTACTGGTTTCTAACTATGTCAGGAGGCTTTCTGTGTTGGGTTTCCTCCAGGCACTCAAGTCCACCTGGTTTCCTCCCACACCATAAAACTAATAAAATAAATAAAGACATGCATGCTAGGTAACTCCTGCCATTGCCCTTGACGAGGGGCCTGGCGTTAGAACTAGAGTCGGTCCCCAGGCTCTAAACTGTGGCCGCCCACTGCTCCTAAAATGAGGACAAGTTAATCGCAGAGGATACATTCCTGGTATGTACAGTTAAGTGTATTTGGCAAATAAAGGCTCTCCTTCCCTCCTTCCTTTGTGAACACGGGCCCTGATCCAACTGGAACAGATACATAAAAGGATAGTGTTCTTCTAGTTCCACTTTAACAAGGCTCCACAGGGACACTGGATGTTTTCCTCCTCACACTGCCTGAGATGTAACGAGCCAAGTAGAAAAGCTGCCTCACCCCCGTTTGTCTGTGTTCCAGTGATCTCTGCACACGCCTCCCTTCGCCTGCGCAACATGAAGAATAAACTGGAGAACAAGATCGAGGGAGCCGGGCTGAAGAGGTCGCCGATGGGCATCTTGCTGGAAGCCCTGGGGCAGCAGGAAGAGAACCTGCAGAAGATCCACAGCTTTCTGGAAGCCAAACTGAACTGAGTGACGGGGGAACTCTTAAGGCCTGGTTTCTTAAACTATGGGTCGGGACCCAGAATGGGGGTTTGCAGGCTTTGTTCTGGTGGGTCCCCCACATGACAACAGTAGTTATGATTGTGATGTGTTTCAATGAGCCTGGGTTTCCCATATTGACAACAGTATGTTTGTGATATGTTTCAATGTCCCACCTGACGAGGGAAAAAAAGTCCTTTGGGTCCCAGACTTTGAAAAGTTTAAGAAACCATGCAATAATGGAAAGATTTGCACACATGCACCATTGCACCTATACAAACATGCATACTGTTACCGTTAGACCAGTCTTTTGACTTATATCTTCGAATTTCTTTGTTAGGTGGAATAGACATCACTTGAATGATGGGCAGCATCTGTAGATCATCTCTGTACCTTTGACCGTGTACAACCTCTGAAGTATCATATGAAGTAGTGTGTTTGCATGTGTGTCTCTGGAGAGGAGCGTGGGGCAAGTCTGTAGAACCGGTCCATGGCTGGTTTGTGTTGCTTTACCTCAGGACATCTGTCACTCCACCCCACGACCTGTCTGGGCACTTCTCTCTCAAGTAGCGACGATGACATCTCTCGTCGTCTCACAACATTGCTATGCAGCGTTTCAAAAAAGGATCCTATGCAATGTAGCTGAAAGAAACCGTGACTCCTAGTACTATGAATGTTTGGTATTTGTACTTTGTGTGACATTCTTTTCGTATAGGACTAAATTGTGACAACACAAACCTGGTGACTCGGAACGGATTCAGCTCACTGAGTTTAAAAATCTAATTAATATGAACCATTGCTGTGTGAATGACTGAACAATTAAGTTCCAATTATGGTATGTTTTTTTTATGTATTCACTCTGGAATGTATGTATTCACAGTCAAGACAGTGTAATGAGAAAACAATGCTTGTAAAGCGGGATAAGTCTGTGCTTAGTGGACTAATTTAAAGAGTCCTGCTATTGTTTACTGAAATGATTTGTCCATCAGAACTCAGAAGGTGATGATATTGGTGATTAATCCATAGTTGAATCGGCCTCAGAAGCAGCTGTTACAGGCTTGCCGATATACACTTGAACTGAAGTTGTGAAACCAATGTGAACCGTTTAGTTTGAGTCTGTTAATTTAAATAATTTAAAGTGCATACATGACTTGACACACAATGTTGCCAAGATAGTTTATTTAACGGCTATGAAGTTTCTGCCTTTTGCATAATATACGTCTCTCCTTCATAACGGTTTGCTTAACCACAAAATCGGTTGATATCGGTATCGGAAATTAAGAGTTGGACAATATCGGTATCGGTAAAAAAGCCAATATCGAACATCCCTACTGGAGAGACCAACCTTTTTATATGCAAATAAAATGAACAAAACAAAAAAAGAACTAAACCTTTACTTTGTCTTATGTACGAATCAAGATTAATGGCGTGAATCTGGTCAAACGGACACTGCAAATGTTTGAATGAAGACTTCAAAGCAGCAAGAGGTCGTAACCTTCTAACCTCATCTATCAGTGTTCTCGCTGCACCTGCAAGCGCTTCATCTCGACAGCCCCCCCCCCCCGGTGATGGATAGTCTTAACTTCACTCTCCTCTCCACTCGTCCCAATGCTAATCAATGGGCTGCAGTAGATTATAGTGTAGAGAGCTCAGTGATGGAGTGCATTCATCTGCAGTCTCTCACCCCCAGACCTCTCCGTCAGTTGCTGCGTCAGCGCCTTTGGCCTTTCTTTATATTGGATTGTGTTTGAAATTTACTTTGAAATAATGCGATTGGCGTCTGGAGCACTATTACATAATCCTCTTGTTATTATGAGGAATGGCACGCGGTCGAGAGTAAAAAGACATGAACTGCAGGAACTGAAGGGGGGTCTTCTATAGATCGAACAGGATATAGTGGTGGGGAGTGTAAACACACCTAAACTCAGTTTATATACCCACCTTGTTATCTGTTGGACTGCAGTTAAATTGTTAAGCGGATATGAATCATCTTTGCTTTAAATTCCTAGTATATAGACTAGCTTGTTAAATGAATAAAGTTCAATTAAAATTGGGATTTTTGAGGAAATTAAAGGAACACGCCAACATTATGGGAAATGCGCTTACTGTCGTCTCCAGTCATCTCCAAGAAGATGGATACCAGTTTCCTCTCTAAGTTCAGTAGAAAGCTATCCGGCTATAAGCTAGCCTAGCTAAGCACAAATTAATGAAAGCGGATCAGCTATCTGTTGGCTAAAAACACTTCTCTCTGAGTTTTAAGATAGGCCAACTGATCAAGTCAAGTCTGTATCCACTTCCATACATTTGTGCTAAGCTAGGCTAGCTTGCAGCCGGATAGCTTTCTACTGAAATGCACAGAGAAGATGTATCTTCTTGTCTGACTCTGGAGAAGACAGTAAGCACATTTCCCATAATGCTGTTCCTTTAAACAGTGTTTATTTTCTGGGGGGGGGGGGGGGGGGGTACATGCAGTACATTGTGTATAATAGTACGGCAAGGGCCCCTGAGTTGTGGAGTGCAGACTTGGAACTGGAGGAGCAGGCTCCCCCCCCCCCCCCCCCCCCTGCGTGCTGCAGATGTGTGACTTGTTCCCTATTTTATCATAACTCTCCATCATCCATATTGTGCAACCTGCTGGAGGAACACATACACACAAGTGCCAGCGACAATAAACTCAAATAAAAGTCCAAGTCTGTGAGAGACACACAGAGGAGGCTCTTGTCCTCCCCTCTCTCAAGGAGCCAACGCATCTGTCTTGAGAGACTACCCCCCCACCCAGGCATCTGTTGGATGGATTGTCACAAACACGTCTGCTGCGTGCGGCAGCGCTGCTCACTCGACAGGCGTGTCGGCGTATCTTTGTCCTATTCTCCTGAACAGACATGTAATTCTGGCGAGGGATGAAAAAACACATTGTAGAAAAACAGCATTTATCTTGTTTGGGTGTTTTTGAACGAATCGACAGCAGCAGGCCTCACATGGTCACAACACAGCTACTGTAGCCTATGACCGTGTCATTTCAGAACAAGCAGAATCGCACACCAAATCTTTTACTGTACTCAGGAGAAAGTGGAGGTCAGTGGATCTGATAGACACGTGTACACTAGTTATACACAAGCCGTTTAGCGAGTGCACCGTGCTCTCAGCGTGTGCGCTTTGGCTTATGAATCTCAACATCTGTCTCTCATTTTCATTGTTTCGATGAAGCCGCTGGCATGAAGCGGGGAGTAATCTAGCGGAGCGCAACATGGCAATGTGTGCTCTGCTGTTCATAACACAACATGCAGTGCGTCTGCTCTGCCGATTCACCCAGGCGCACTTCGACAGCGCAAGTCTGCCTGGCTGCCTGTGTGTACTGCTGATCCATCATGCCCCCCCACCCCAGCATGCTTGGCTTGCCGAGAGGCTTTGGGCTTTTGGATGGCTAAGCTGGTTAGCTAGCCTCATCAGTCAAACAAACAATCTGTCATTCAGCAGATCTGGGGCTCTGGGGTTTGCACCACCACAGCTGACCACCTAACACATTAATGATGACCTTCCAGAGCCTCTGCAGGCTGTCGCAGAGCCACACGAGAGCACTTCCAACCTGCGGGGCCGGCTTCCACTCTCCCTCTCCTCGAGGGCAGTTTGTCCTTATGGTAGATAAATAAACGAGGCTGGAGTGCACACATGATCCAGCTGCTAATCCAGCTATTCCACTCCACAGCGTGTCTGAAGCGCTACTCCCCGAGTGGAGGTAGAATGTGCTGATCTGAGAGGAAGCAACGGCCCACTAACATGATTTACTGTTGCTTTAACCTGAGCCACAAGGGAGGGGGGTAGCAGTTTGTTTGACAGATATCTGCTTTTGACATTGAGGGGACTTGTGTTTGTAGTGCGTGACGGACGAGGAAAAGTATAGCAGCCCATTGTTTATATGTAGTCGTGTGTCCGCTGGAATAGCCCCATGTGTGCAGCTGGTGTCAAATGAAGAGCCACACGTAGATGGATGGGAGACAGCTGCATCCAGAACTCTCTCTCTCTGTGCTTGGGGTAAACTGAAGGAGCTGGGAGACGGAGACCCTCCGGGACCTCCAAGGAGTTCATTCGAGTTAAGAAGCGTAACACCCCCAAGTGAGGAGAACTAGAGCTGGTGAACTGTAGCCTGAATAAGAGACTACCGGTACTGCTGGAAGGAACGGTGTAGATGGAACCTCCCGAAGTGCTGAGAAATGTGTGTCAGCTGGGGGAAGGAGGTGAGAGGTCACATGGTGATCTAGATAGGGGCGGGGAGGCGCAATAGACGTGTGCAACAGGGTTGCTTACAACCTAAGTTGATGCACATAGAGGCGACCCAGCACAATAAACACTAGCTTGTCATTGAGAGGGCGGACAGAAGAGGAGGTTATTGGCTGGGGTGGGTGTGTCAGGATTTAAAGACTGGTTTGGTTGGTTTATGGCTTAAGTAGACAGAAAACCAGCCTGACAACACGACGGTGGGAAAGAGGAGCTACAGTACACATCACAAGGAGCTCCAGGTTGTGCAGAAGATCACAACTCCTAAGTTAATCCACTCCGGCGGCAATCAGGCTCCACAACAAGGCAGGGCCAGTACGGAGGACTGCCGTGGACTGGAGGAGCTGGGTTGTGGACTGTAACTAATTAATTAATTAACATCATGATTGGACTTGTTTCTTTTTCTTTTCTTCCATTCACCACTTTTAGCTCTATTTAAGCTCTTCTTTTTAGCCCTATGTATTTGTCCATCTTTGTTTTTAACACGTACTAAATAAGTGTATGTTATGTATTAACTGTTTCTATTAACTGTTTTTAAATGGCTGTGATGGACATCTGAATCTCCCCTCTGGGATAAATAAAGGTTTTCAATCAATTATTAAAACGGAAAGTTGAGGGTTGTCGTCAGCAGATCCACAGTGTATAGTCCCCCATTTCTTTTTTAAACAAAGTTGTTATATTTTATAATGATAGTTACAGGTTCTAAGTACACAAGACTGCTAAGCCAATGCAGAAACACAATAATAATGTTTATTATTAGGTTTAAGTTAAAAGCTTTCCTGGGCTCTTTAAATTAAGCACTAACTTTCTTCACACTAAAGCCCACTTCACTAATTAAATTGGCTGAAGGGGCATTCATTAATGACTTAATTAATGGATTTAGGTTTAAATCCTGTCTTTACTGTTTTTCTATAGGCTAGGTTTTAGGTCACCTTTTATGCTTAGATTTTTATTTCCCTTCAACGTCCTAACATGCTGTACGACTTTGCAATCACGAGGTAAACATGAACCGCAGACAAACAAAATTCAAAATGTTTAAATTTTTAATTCAAAACAGATCGCAATTATACAAATGACTAAGAACCAGCTTAACAAAATCGATTGTTTACTATATATTACATGCTTTCCCCCCCCCTCTCTCAAATACATAAAAAGGCTCTAAAAAGACAGAACCAGTCTATTTACACGATACCAACATGTACTTACAGGTTCAAACCGAGAGCACCAGTCCATGGATTCCAGCATGGGACGCAACGAGCTAGTTTAAAAATCCTGGAATTCTGTCTTTACTGCAATGACCAATGAGATGAAGCTGGGAAAGAGTTAACGAAACCGTCTGTGATGAAAGAGTGTGGTTTAGTCTATACTGTACTCTACTGTACTGTACTCATTGTTTGACTATTGTTTGATCATCTGGCGACCCGGAGAAGCTTTCTCGCGGGAGGCCGTTCTCATGTATTTTACGAGTTCATATCCTTCATTTCAAATATCAATGATCGACAGATCCTTCATAGTTACAGTGTTCATAATTAAGTGGCAGTAATTAGGGATGAGGACGCATCACTGTCCGCGGCTCGGTATCCCCATAGTATTAGTCCTCGGGGTCTTGTGACAACAGTGTATTCAGGTCCGCCCAAAGAGAAGGGGTTCACAGTGTCCCACAAACCCTTCTGGCTAATCCACGCCGTGCCACAGCATCTCAGCCCACCAGGTGCAAAGCTCAGTGCACAACACAAGTGCCATCATCACCACACACACTCGCAATCTAGAAACCCAGAACACGTAGATGCCCTGTGGAGACTTCCTTTTAGGAATGCACACGGAAGGATCCGGGTCAGTTCCAGGCAATTTCAACCCAAGTGCAAAGACTCCCATTTTTCCTCCTCTGGTTGAATACGGCCAAACTCCAGAGTAGCAGTTAACTGGCGATTGCAACCCTTCTTCCAGAAAAACAGGTTAAGTGCAGTCCTAAGGCACGTGGACAGCTTTCGCAACGCTGCAGAATATCCGATATGATGACGAGAGAGGTCTCAGACGACTAGACTATCGTTCCAGGTTTTGAGTTTTCGTGCCAATAAATCTTTCCCTCTGCATCCAAGCTGCTGTTATTCGTTTCGCTGCTGATGTGCGAGTCCATTTGGTTAACATCTATGTAGGATCTGGAATACACACACAGGAAACAGAACACATTAGACAAGAGGACAAACTCAACTCCTGCAACTCACCTCAAACAAAGAAACATCTCTCAATATAGGAGGAGCACTATTAGAATGATTTAACCCTGGGTTATACAAATAATAACAACAATAATAATAATAAAAAATATGACTACAAACCTTATATCCTTACTCTGTATAGAATTATGGTAAAGAACTGAACTCAGAAAATAAAAGCGGTTGTGGTCTTCTAAGTCACAGATAGAATCAAACTGACCTATTTCAAACCCTGCCCTCTTCTTGTTGTGATTGGAGGATCAAGAAAAGGGGGCGAGGTTTGAGATAGGTCCATTATTTGCAAGAATCAGTTCACCTCATAGAACCTGAATGGATAGAAAGGATCTTTCCTAGTGCAACATTGGTCATTTCCTTTCGTACACCTAAGATGGCTGCCGTAAAATGTTTAAATATAATATTGGTAATGTTGCGATTGAATTGAGGTTTTCATGCATGTACTGGCGCACGAGACTCAGAAAGTTGGGAATGTCCATTACGACTGCTACTGGAACGTTTCGTTCAAATTATGCCTTCGTTGCCATGGCAACACATTATCAAGTTATCAATGTGTAACGTGAAACCAGCCAAGATAGGTTTACTAGCCAAATGACCACTCTAGACTGTATATCTTAAGAATGGACATGTGAATGGACATTCTATCCATTCAGTATCTGCAGTGCACCGGATTTGGACCCAGGATCAATCATTCTCGCACGTCAAACCGGTTAAGATGCACACGAGACATTGTACAGGCATTATTACACACACAAGAGTTCCAAAAACCAAATGCACAGGGGTCACATGTTCCCTCTTCCACTGAAAGTGCTCTCCCACCACCAGTGAACACCAGGAAAAACTTTAGAAAAATCGTAAAAACACTGAAATGATTGTGCCCATCCTGGCCACACAGAACCATCACCGCAGTAGATCTCTATGGGGACATTTGGCGTTTTTGTCTCACCCTTTCTTTTGTGCTGTGCCTTTGATTATGGGGGGGAGGGGCTTAATTTTCCTGGCGAGTAGAATAGGCAACAGCATCACACATCTCTAACAGCCCACCGGGCCGGCCCCCCATCCTACCACCGCTCCGCCACTCAAACTCTGGGGGACATCTGTGCATGAGAGGGGCAGGGGTCGGGGGAGAGTGACAGCTCGTGGGCAGGGCGCTTCTGGGATGGTGCGAGGGAGAGGGGGAGACAGACAACAGAGGAGACAGACAATCTTGAGTGGTGAACGAACACTGGAGGAGAAATGTGACCGCTGGATGGAGAGTACGGCAGCTGAAAAGACCAAACATGGCAGCCATGTGCAACAGACAGTGGTAAAAAAAAAAAAAAAGCCATGCATGTTACCTTATCATACATGAGGAGCAGCTGATCAGACACACATAACTAAACAGGTCATTGGAAAAAAGCAAAGTCCAGAGCTCACTTCAAAACAACAAGCAGGCCACGAAGTCACTCTGCGGACAAACTGATAAGAAAGAGCAAACCCACGGTGCTCTGGCCATCGCTGTTTTACTTACTATGGCGGGCTACACTTAGCAAAGGAGACTTTACTGAGTCTGTGGCCCCTGGATGCGTGGGGCTGCCCGGGACTGGAGGCCACCCGCCTGGCCCGACAACCAGGGGAGGAAGAGGAGGAAGGGAAGGAAGAGGAGAGCAGGGAGGAAGTGGAGGAAGAAGCAGAGGAGGAAGAGCTAGCAGGAAAGAGGGCGCAGCGCCTCTGGCCATCAGGGCTGCACCAGGAGCCCTTAAAAGGCTGGGAGGAGCCATATCTATAAGAGAGCAGGGGTCCAGGGGACAGTTAGCCATATCTATGACAGAGCAGCAGCCAGGGGGACAGTTAAGCAGAAGAGAACCATTCCTAAGGCCTGTGGGAGATCCTGAGTGTTGTCTGTACAGATCCTATAATCCCTATTCTCAACCACACGGCCATGTTAAGTAGCAGGAGTGACACACAAATTCCAAAACCTCTCGGGACACGTTATAGAATAGAAAATAACATGGGCTACACATGGGCCAGAAGTACAGCCATGTGGGACAGATGACACGGCCAAAGTGCCGCTTGTGTTTTCTGCAGTCATCCGTTCTAGGTAATTAAATATTAGCACTTAGCTCAGTGGATAAGGAGGATCAAGGAGTGGCTAATTGGATAAGGGGGTGATTTGAGGCCAGCTTTTTCTTTTTTCTTTTCTTCCTTCTCTCACCTGTTGTGTGCAGGGTGGTTGTAGTGAGGTGTACTGTAGGGCTGCTGCGTCGTGTGTACGGGCATGTCGTACTCCACCATGCTGGGAGCTACGTTGCCGTGCCAGTTCCCAGAAGAGGCTGAGGAGGACATTGAGGGAAGAAAAAACAAAACCACAAGAAAACATGACTTAAGACGTGGCTCAGTGGAAATGGTGCCAGGAGTTAGGGGTTGATGTGTTTCTATGCAAAACTAGCATGACTCGTTGTGAATTGACGATTGAGTACTAAGCCTGAGGACTGCAGCTGAAGAAGAGTCGATCGAGTCAATATTTGTGAATATGAGAGAGAACATGCCAGGAGGAGGTAGAAGGACGGTGCAAGCGGACCAACCTGATGAGTAGGAGGGGGTCCTGCTGCCGTGGCTGTAGGGTGCAGGCATGGTCTGGTAGCCCAGGCTCTGCTGGGACCCCCGGTCGTAGTCGTAGTCGAACGGCGGCTGCTTCTGCCCGGTGTTGCGGTGGTACCAGCCCCTCAAGTGTTCCGCCACCAGGGCCTTCTGGATGTTCTTGGTCACATGCTCGTTGCTCCGCGGCGCCGGGCGGCTCCTGGGCGGCCGCAGGGTGGCGTACGGGTTCTGCGACATGGACATGCTGTCCATCTCGTCGTTGCCGTAGCGACTGTACACGTCCTGGGCGTGATACGCCTGGGTCTGGGGGTAGGACGAGCCGACGTTGTAGTGTCCCTCCGTCTCGTTGTCGTACATGTAAACCCCGTTGGCGTAGGGCTCGGGCTCGGTGTAGCTAGGATACCCCGTCACGTAGTAGGCCGTGGTGGTGGGCCGCGCCCGGGGCTGGTAGGCGTAGCAGCGGGCGTCCGTCTGGGCCAGGTTGGGCATGCTGCCCGTGTTGGCGTAGATGTCCTTCTTGTGGCGCCCGCGGGTTCTGCGCCGGTGGGTGTGGTTACCGGGGGCGCTGTACTCCACACTGGACTGGCTGGTGTAGGAGGAGCCGTCGTCGAGGACCTCGGTGCTGTTGCTGCGGCGCACCGGGGAGGCGAGTGGGAAGGGGGGCGCAGGGTGCTGCTCGCTCTCCGTCACAAACTGAGACTGGGACTCCAGGCTGCCGCTCCGCTGGCGGAAGTGCTGCGGGCCGTCGTCTGACCTGGGAGCGGACCACACCGTTACTAACACCACACTTTGACCTGGGAGCGGACCACACCGTTACTAACGCCACACCGTTACTAACACCACACTTTGACCTGGGAGCGGACCACACCGTTACTAACATAGATATCTATAGAACACTAGATAGCTTGCCCGCGCTGCCGGCCAATGGAGAGCGACATCACTAAACCGCCGCCATCTTGGGGCAGTCAGCCTTGAGTGAGAGTGAGTGAGCTGCACAGACAAAAATACTCATAACTCGCTGAAATATTGACGGATTTACAAACGGTTTGGTTTATTACAAGCATTATTTTTTTTTTAAATACTTTATTTCTCAGTTTACTAGACAAGAACAGACAAAACAAAAAGGAGGAGACAGAACAAAAATAAACAGACAAAACTAAACAAAAAAAAAAAAAAAAGGGACTGCCAGACAGGAAAATAAAATAACAGTGTGACTTAACTCAAAGCATTAAAGTGTGTTGTATAGCCAGGTGTTACAAGGTGCAGGTCAAACATGATATACAGGGGTGAGTCTCTGCAGAGTGCAGTTATTTGTCCTTCAGATAGTCAATGAATGGGCTCCATATGTCCGAAAACCTGTTGTGCTCTTTGGATCTGTAATAGCGGATCCTCTCCATCTGTATGATTGTGATCATTTCATTGAGCCATTTCTGGAAACACGGGGGTGTAGGTGATTTCCAATCGGTTAGAATCATTTTTTTTGCAGCTACCATGCCGAGCATTAGTGTCTGTTGTTCCTCCCTCGTGTACCTTAAGGCAGTCTCTGAACACCCAAAGAGTGCCAACTCTGGATCAGGGGGAATGTCCTTTCCATAGACCCTGGAAAACCACTGGAATATTTCACCCCAGAATTTTTGTAAATGAGGACAGAGCCAAAAGAGATGTGTTAAAGAGCCCTCTGCAACTTTACACCTGTCACATAATGGAGAAAGAGATGGATAAATTCTATGTAGTTTGGTCTTTGAATAGTGGAGTCTATGGATGACTTTAAATTGAATCAATTTGTACCTAGCATTGATCGAGCAAGTTTGGATTCTAGTCAAACCTTCATTCCATATGTTCTCAGACACCTCTAGATTCAACTCAGTGGACCAGGCATCTCTCAGATGGTCAGTGGACACAGAGGTGGAAAACAGGGACATAAAGCGAGATATCAGGTGTCTGGAGTCTGGAGGGAGCTTCAGGAGATCATAGAATGGGCAATTCTCTGGCATGGTTTCAAAATGTGGAATTTTTTCTTTGACATAGTGTCTGATTTGAAGATATCGAAAAAAGTGGGAGTTAGGGATGTTAAATTTTGTTTTCAGTTGGTCGAATGATGCAAACTGTTTGTCTATGTACAAGTCTCCAAGGGTCGTGAGTCCCTTGTCCCTCCAGACAGCAAACGCCCCATCTGTCCGAGATGGCAAAAAGGAGTGGTTATGACATATAGGGGTATACATACAGACATTTGGTGGCTTGTGAACACCTCTTATCTGATTCAAAATCCTAAGTGAGTTCCTTAAGATAAAATTGTCACCAATTAGCTTTTGAGGGGATTCTGTTTTAGAAAAAAGTAAAGTACAGAGAGAGGAGCCTTTTACTGCTGTGGCTTCAATGTTTAGCCACAGGGGGGAGTTATTAGATGGTGTCTCACCCGAGAGTCCCCTCTGCCAATAGGTCAAAGCTCTAGCATTGGCTGCCCAATAATAATTCCTGAATACAGGGAGGCCTAGGCCTCCCTCCTGTGTTGGCTTCTGCAGATGCCCTTTTGATATGCGATGGGTTTTATATCCCCATACAAATGGGAAAATAATAGAGTCTAGTTTCTTAAAGAATGCTGCAGTGAGGAAGATTGGCAGATTTTGAAATAGATACAAGAATCTAGGAAGAGACACCATCTTGATTGCGTTAATACGCCCCACCATAGATAAGGGCAGGGTCCTCCACTTCTCTATGTTGAGTTTTAACTTTGTGAGCATGTCAGCATAGTTAAGTCTAAATAAGAGTTTGGGATTTCGAGATATTCGGAGTCCTAAATATGAAAAATGGTCATTTACTACTTTAAATGGTAGAGCCTTAAGAAAGTCTGAGTTCAGGCCGCCCGAGAGAGGCATGAACTCACTCTTACCCCAATTGATTGTGTAGCCAGAAAGCTTACCAAATGATTCAATGAAATCTAACAAGGGAGGAACAGAGGTTTCTGGGTCTGAAAGATATAACAATGTATCATCAGCGTAAAGGCTCACCCGGCTTTCCATGTCCCCTATCTTAATGCCTCTGATATTGGGGTGGCTCCTGATTCCTATCGCATTACAAGCATTATTAACGTGGCTATGATTCAAGCGGTTTGTAAAAAAAAAAAACATCTTTAATAAGTATGCAGTATCATAACTACATATTTGATGTTTATAGCAAACCAAACCGTTTGTAAATCCGTCAATATTTCAGCGAGTTATGAGTATTTTTGTCTGTGCAGCTCACTCACTCTCACTCAAGGCTGACTGCCCCAAGATGGGGGCGGTTCAGTGACGCTGGTGACTCCGCCTTAAGCTATCTAGTGTTCTATAGATATATATGGTTACTAACACCACACTTTGACCTGGGAGCGGACCACACCGCTACTAACACCACACTGTTACTAACACCACACTGTTCACTACCATCTACCACAACTGGATGCATGAATTATACGTTTATTATACATATATCTCTGATGACATTTGATCACTTGTACATGGTATTATTGTTAATGCACTTGTTACATTTGCACTCTGGTTAGATGCCAGACTTCTTTTTTGTTGTACTGTATAATGACAATACATTTAATAAGTGGCCCATCCTCTATGGAATTATAACACCATTATACAAAATTCAATAAATAAATAAACAAGAAAAAAAACAGCAGGTCAAATACTGAACGGGAAAAGCAGTGAATATCTGTGTCAGCAACACACAGAGCTGAGTCGTGAACAGCATAATTGCTGACTAATTGGTCCTCAGAGCTGTTTAAGAGGCAGATGTTCAGCCTTGTGTGTGTGTGTGTGCGTGCGTGTGTAGACACGTGGGGTCAACCTAAGACTTCCTACCTGAGCTGCGTGCTGCTGTAGGCGTTGCGCGTGAGGAGGGGGGTGGGGGGCATGCTGCGGGCGTCGCGGGTGAGGAGGGGGGTGGGGGGCATGCTGCGGGCGTCGCGGGTGAGGAGGGGGGTGGGGGGCATGCTGCGGGCGTCGCGGGGCTGTCTGGAGGCAGGCTTGTATGGGCTGCTGTGGCTCGATAAGGCGTCACGGTGGTTGTAGTGGAGCGATTCCTGGACGTGGCCGTAATTTAGTCTAGAACACAGATAAGAACAAAGCTTTCAAAATGTGCCCCCTTCTCCGAGGCCGAGGCTTTCATCGAGATAAACCTCCCCCCTCTTCCTCCCCGTCACCCCGTTCACTCACTCTCTCAAAACAAATAACATGCCGCTTGTTTTCTTTACATGCGGCGAGTTCAGTCATAACTTCCACCTAAGCGAGTGTCATTTCATACGTCACTGAGAGGTCTCCTCGCGGAGCAGCAGACACTAATCCTTACGGCAACAGTGACCGTTTAAAAGCAGCAGGAACCCGGTGACGCCTGGCTTGGCTTCTCTGAGCGACACATCATTCATATCATTCAGTAAACAAGTCATATAAGCGACTGCCATTTAAATTCTTGAGACTTTCCAGAACTGCTTTCCGGTCTCCTGTTCTCCTCCTCCCCCCCCCCCCCTTCCTTCCACTCAGCTCTGGATCGCTGTCTGTTCCTTAGCAGGCAGCGACATGCTCTCTCTCCCGTCCTATTTTTAACGTCGTGGCGCGTTCGGGGCTGATAAGAGGAGGGAGATTGTGGAGGCATGAGAAAGGAGAAGGAGGAGGAGGTGGAGGAGATTGGCAGGAATGCGGCCCTGGTTCTCCTCTGCAGGTCTATACTGGCTGCTCTCTGGGCCCCAAGACAAACACAGCGGTCTCAAAGCGCACAGGGCACATACAGGTATAAACAAGGTTCCCATCAGAGCCCGTTTCCCCTGCTGTCCGAGTGCTGCATGTTGGCAGGTGGCCATTAATTGGAAATTACAGTTTCACACTGTATCACACCATTACCCTGCAGTCCAGTAGGATGAACATCAATTAGATTATCGAATATATGGTTTTCCCATACCGTGATATAAAACTGTAAAAAAGTCACTCAGAAAATTGTGCTATGTGTTTTTCCCCATATCACCCCGCCCTAACATGGGACCCGTGCCTAGGTACAGTAGAACCAGGTACAACCAGGTTCCCGTTTCCACCGCCTGCCTACCTGCTGTCTGAGTGCTGCTCGTGGGAGGAGGGCCGTCGCTCCTGGTGGTAGTGGATGTCCAGGGTGTCAGCATGGTGCGGTCTGGGGGAGTACTGCACCGACCGTGACCTCTGCCTCTGGGAGCCCAGGTCCTCGTCTAAAGGTGACAGTGGGAGGATTCATTTAATACCAGATATCTGCTGCAGATTTCCTTAGAGGGTGCGGTCAAAGTGCCCACGGAGCTGAATTAAGAATGTGTTTTC
Source organism: Notolepis coatsorum (assembly GCF_963971535.1). Lineage (NCBI taxonomy): Eukaryota > Metazoa > Chordata > Actinopteri > Aulopiformes > Paralepididae > Notolepis > Notolepis coatsorum. The sequence continues at coordinate 145,190,602 of NC_140170.1, forward strand.
GCTTCAGGGACTTGTGCAAAATGTGCACACAAAAAAAGCAGCATTGTTTCTTGGTGAAGTGCCCCTTTAACCAATGACGTTTTGAGTGACAGCAATGATTTCATTCTTCATTCCAAAGTTGAAGACCAATAGGAAGAAATATTTAAATAACCAACCAATCAGAAGGGGGCAGTGGGATTCATTTAAAATCAATGGTCATATTATATAGATGGAAGTTTTAATTCATACCCAAGTGCAAGCTGGGTCAGTGACAAAAATGTTGCCACTTTCCAAGAACAATGAAGATATGAATACATCTTGTGTATTTAGATGTAAAAAATATAAAATAAATACTTTTTTTGTCAATGTTTTGGCATGCATTAGTACAAAGCTGCACAGCAGATCAAGGCACATGGGGTAACGAGAGCAGAGTCCTCGCCAACACGTTCCCACTCTGCAGCACTCACCCTCGTCCAGAGTCAGGCTGTCAGACAGTGAGCTGAGCTCTGCAGGGTTGACATCATCTGAGAACACAAGAGAGAAACAAGGTTCAGGTTCTCCTGATGGTGTGCTTCCATACAAAGTGTCGGCGCATGTTAAGTCAATTGCCATCAGATAAGAGAGGTTTGAGGTATTCCATTTGACTCTCAAATCAAAGCTCAGACAAGGCTCTGCAGGCTTTGATTCGTCTGTAGGCTTAATGTAGCATAAAGTGTGTTATCTCCGTTTGTGATAATAAGGCTCCTGGTACCTGCTATGATCATAGAGGCTCTCTGAGTGGGCTGCTTGCCCTTCTTGATCCTGTAGGCATTGATCTCCTCTTCGATCTCCTGCAGCTTCCTCATGGCGTCCAGACAGTTGTTCCTCCTCTTCTTCCTCACAGTCTTACACAAGTCGCCCTCGTTGGCCAGCTTCATGGCCGCCTCCACGATCTTCTGCTGCAGCGCAAACCTGCTCTCCAGGTTCCTGAGGTAGGGGTCCTTGAGGAGAAAACAACACATACATCAGTTAACAAGGGGGGGGGGGGGTTCCCAAAGTGGCATTGCAACGTGCTTTCCAGGTAATACAACCGACTTTCAACAAGTTAAGCTACTGAATATAAGTAAGCCCTACGTGAGCGGCTACGTGGCGTAGTGGGCAAGGCGCTCGCCACGAATGACGGAGACGCTGGGCTTGCCTGTTCGAGCCCAGCGCTCCACATTGCTTTCAGTTTAGCTGGTCGTTCATACTAATTACACATTGGCCGTATTAGGGGGTGGGAAACTGATGGGTGGGGATCGGGCGTTGTGGACAGCGACTCCTACAGGTCGGTTGGTGCGCCTGCGCAGTAGAATCAGGAAGTGTCTGGGGCAGCGTGAGCCTCCCACGCGTTACTCCTCGCCACTGAGAGATCGAGCTGCGCAGGTGAAAAGATGCGACTGCTGTTACCTCAAGTACCGGAGGGGACTTGTGCTATGTATGACTTAGTCCACATTGCAGCCGGCTTGTGGGAGGCAAGAAACAGCGTTCGTGACAGGGGAGGGTTGAATTGGATGATACGAAATTGGGATGGGAGAAAATATAGAAAATGGGAGAAAAGGTGGATCAAAAAAATATATAAGTAAGCCCTACTTTGCAGAAGCCAATACATAATAAGCGGCTAGTGCCTGCCACATTTAAAATGTATTCCAGTCCAGCATGGTGACCGGCGTGACCATTGGCCGAATTCTCCTCACCTTTTTTCTTTTTACCATTTTCAAAATCCCCGTCCATAGGATCAACAACAACAAATCAAGCTAGCAAACTGCACTGTCATGATGGAAAACTCTGATGGAGAAACATTTCTCCCTCTACGCTATTTTGCAAGGTGCATTTTGGGCTTAGCGCTGCCCTAGATGATTGTGATTGGTTTGAGACAAACAAACCATTTTTCCTTCCCCTAGTTCACAGTGATAGTAGGTTCTGCGAGACGTTTCTCCTGCAATGGCACAGCGCTAACACACTGTGTGGAGATAGGTATGGCAACGTGAGACTACATGTATTTATGTGCGAACACATGTGAATCAGGCCCTGGCTTGACAACAACCACCACACGTTGTAACAGCCATACTAGAAGAGAAGGAGCGTCATGCACTTCCCCAAAGAACCTTGGTGTGGAACCAAAGAGGTCAGATTACAGAGGTTAATGTCTGTATCGGTCGACACAGAAGCCATACTAACCTCATCATAGGGGAACAGGTCGTCCAGCTTGAAGGTGGTCCCAACACGGCGTCTGATTGGGGGGGCCTTTTCGCCTGTGGCTAGGGGGTAATCTTTGGGCAGGCTGCCTATCAGCTCCTGGAGAGAACAGGAATAAACACGGTCAGCTGAGACGTTCACACACTTTAATATTTCAAGCACAAAATAATCAGCTGGAGCCACTTACAGCTTCTCTCATGCATATCTTCTTTAGTTCCTCTAGTTTCTGAGTCAGTGTATCCTGTAGATCCTTTGCTTTCTTCTTCAGGTCCGCAATCTTCTCTTTCTTCTGATCCTCACTGACCTCTGATTCGGCAGAACCTGCAATGACAACAGATCTGATGAACTACAAAACGACAACAGATCTGATGAACTACAAAATGACCACAGATCCGATGAACTACAAAACACACCAACGGGACCCAAGACCAGAAGAGGAGTCATTCGGGCTTGGCTCGTTAACTCTTCGCCTACCTGCTGAAATAAGGCTTCCGTTGCTGACCATGATGAGCCTGTCTTTACTCTCGATGCTGGAGAGTTTACTGATCCGAGGCGCGCCTATCTCCGTCAGGTCCATGGCTATGTCTCCCCAACTCCTGGCCGTGGTGATCTTTGACTGCAACAAGACGGGTATAGTGGAAGGGGAGGAGGTACATGAAAAGACAAGAGGGGAAGGAGAGGAGTAGGAATTGTCAGTATTTCATCTTAATGATAGCGCAGTGCGATGGTGGTGGCTCCATTTGCATGCTCGGTGCTCTGGGAGCGGTGCTCTCATCAATCAGCCCCGGCTCTATTCCTGGATGAACGCTGACACACCATCTGCTTCTTAGAGAGGTACTGAGTCTGAATAACCTCATCCGACTATGGCCACACACTCACACTCATCCGTTGATCACACACACTCGCACCACTCATACTGTATAATCGCCTTGACGCTCAGCAAATATACACCATAAATACAGACACGTGCGGCAGCAGTGCGCTGGCGTCCCGCAGACTCAGGACATTTTCCCTCCACACTGGTGTTATGTGTTTTTGCTGCAAGTTGATTTAGAGAGAATTTTCTGGTACTTGGTGACACAGAAGGAAGGACTAAGCTGGTGCTGAGATCTGGCCATGTAAGGTAACGCTACGCTGAAAGATATATGGACAGGAGCAAAGACCAAGTGTAGATAGAATGAAGAGATAACAGAGAGATTAGTGTCTGGTGAGCCCTGATAAGGACCGATATCAGCTCCAGAGACAGGGGGCCAAGAGAAGAGAAGAGAGGAGAGGAGAGGAAAGGAGAGGAGAGAAGAGAAAGAGGGGGTGCTGACACACTCACTTTGCTCTGCTTTCTGTCCAGGTAGAATTGGTGTTGACTGATGGCCATCACCCAGATGGTCTTAATCAGAGAGTGGCTGGCATACCATGAGTGGATGACCAGCCCTGTCTGTCCGAACGTACGCTTGGTCACTGTCCTTCTGTGGATCACAGACACGTTTATTGGTACAGTGGCACAGTAGTACATAAGGTAGGAGAAGACTGCTTCTTTTTAATATGGGGTGTAACAATACACACATTTTCAGATTAGATGCAAATTTAGATTTTGAGGTTGACGATTCGATTCTTTATGCGTTAAAATGTATTTCTCACTGCTCCCTCCCCCCTCCCACTCTATGCTGATAGGATGCAGGCAGATGCCTGGTTTAGACGACAAACAGGGTAAAAATGTAAGACCTAACAAAGAGAAGGTAAATCGCCAATACACTATAGATCTCTTCCATGTCATCACAAAGTGCCTATGGCAGAAACAAATAGTCTTCTCCTTCCCCGTTTACCAGTAATTGTGTCCATGATACTGTATGTGGGGTTAATGGGAAAATTGCATTTCACCAAATGATTTTATGTTTTATTAACATTCCAATTTCTAAAAGCCAATTTGCTAACCCTAAATGACCGGATGTTGCAGAGAATGCACTGACTGGTGACGTCAGGTGACCTGATCTGCAATGCTAAGCTAGTTTGGACTAGCGATTTCCCTCCTTTCCTTTCCCTTTTTTTTTTTTTTTTTTTCTTTTTTTTTTTTTTTTTTTTTTTTAAACTGCTGCTTAAAATTCTAAATCCCCTGCCTTATCACAGAGAGAAATGTATATTAGAAGGCTTTGTTCACGGGACAACAGCTGCATGAACCACAGACGAAGTGAAGAGTGATCTATTAATAGTCTATTCATCTTCCTAGAGCTGCAGCAAAGACTGGAGACTAGGGAGAAGCCAGAAAACATGTCACTCGTCTATTAAATGTAGAAAATGTCAATATGATTCTGTATTGCGATTTTTACACCCCTACATTTGTATGCCAAAGTGCCCCTTGTAACACAATACAACACAAAGCACATCAACATAGTTATAAAAGGCATTAACTAAGCAAGGTTTTGAAAACCAACTCAACTTTTCACGACCTAAACTTAATGAATTAGATCTCAAGCCCAAATGAAACGTGTGGTCACTGCTGCAGTAACCCAACACACTGATGATGAGGAGGAGCAGCAGAGGCAATAAGCCCTGTTTTGGATCAGTGGACTTTAATTAGAGCCTAGTTGGCTCACAGAGCCATATTAAAACCAGTGTGAACAGCAGGTTGGAGGTCCTGCAATAACCTGAGAATGACGCGGCGGTCCTTAACAAGACTCCTGGTTTGAAGGAGAGGTCCGTAACGGCCACTAACACGCCACTCTAAATGCAGTCTGAGGTGTGGGATCGGGGGAACATCTGAAGCCCCAGAGCGGTAGCTACATTTGGAGCACTTCCAAGGGGCAGGGAGTGGGCAGACCTGTGTGGGATCAATTATTAGATCAATTAAGTGGTTTCACTTTTTCTCTGACCTGTGTGGGTCGTTCACTTCCACTGCAAATTTCTTCTCACGGAAATACAAATTCTCCAACTGCTTCCACTGGAACAACTGCAGACAGAGAGAGGGGGAGAGAGAGAGAGACATTCACATCCTTTTATTCAGTGCTTGTGGCTTTCCTTGTGACAAAAAGGCATCGCATCCATCTCACTTATGCACAATGCAATGCAGGGAGAGGGAGGAAAACAACTCGCTTTATTTCAACCACAACCGCCTGCCTTCTGGCACGGCCTTACAAACCTCCTGGTCTAACCTACGACATTAACACAGCAGCCTGCCTTCTGGTCTTACAAACCTCCTGGTGTAACCTACGACACATTGTCCGCCATGCATTCTACCCATCATTGTACCCAGTCTTCCAGTGCTGTAACCCTATGGAGATGTTTACCTTCTTTGCAGGGCTATAACTTTTTAAATATTATAGCTATATCGACATTACTATGGCCCATTCAACATCGGGTATCTATCGTTCCGAATGTGGGGACGTTATATTTTTTCATTCATACATTGTCGTGTTAATACCGTCGTGAATATAAGTATGTTTTTAAGGTTTTCTGCAGTAATTCCTAAAACGCAAGTTATAGGCCCTGCCGCATATGATAGATTATCGATTGGCGTTTCTTTCCTATACAAGCTATATTAAAAAATTCAAATGTATATGATCAGTATACATTATGCTTCATCATGCGTGAAGGAAAGGGGGGGGGGGTCGTTTATAATTCCTTGATCATCAGTAGTCTTTTTTTACTATGGGTTGATACGTCAGATGGATTGCCGTGAAATGAATAAACAATCGGGCTGAAAATAACGTTAGATTCCTCTTACCGTTCGCCGATGAGACTGGAGGAAAAATATTCCAATTATTTGACGTCGATCTGCTAGATCCATTTCCCGTTTGTATGAAGCAATAAACGCCGAAATCATATAGATTATTGCGTTTCGAAAGCGATCCCAATGCACTCAAGTGTGTATCTAGATCCACACTACAAGATATTACTGCCGGAGGAATTTCCTCTATGTACCGAGCGCCACTTCCGGTTTGGCTTGGAGTGTAACTCGCCCGACATCCACCAGGCGGCGGTATTGAGGCGTTGCAATATCAGACAGGGTCCAGCTGCAGCAGCGGAGGGAGGCTGGATGAATTATGAATGCCATGGCGAAAAAATTAAATATTGATCCCAAAAACGATTTAACTAGTTTCTGGCACACAACGCATGGCAGGCAATAACGAGTATACTCGTTTTTGGCGCACAATGTGTTAACACAGCAGCCTTCCTTCTGGTCTTACAAACCTCCTGGTCTAACCTACGACATTAACACAGCAGCCTGCCTTCTGGTCTTACAAACCTCCTGGTCTAACCTACGACATTAACACAGCAGCCTGCCTTCTGGTCTTACAAACCTCCTGGTCTAACCTACGACATTAACACAGCAGCAGAGACTGCGGGAGCTGCAGAAGCTGTGAACGTAGCCCAGCCAGTCAGGTGTAAAGAAGATCAGTCTATGGGGGGGGGGGGGGGGGTAATTATGACACTCCTGCGACTGTGTGGGAACGAGCCTCACGTCGCTGCCTGGCCTGCTTCTCACCCTGCCCTGGAGGGGAAGCTCTGAAAACAGGGGCAAGGAGTTTTATAAGTCAGGATGAAACATCTGCTCCGGGGATACCAGCCCAACTGACAAGAGAGATTTAGAGTCTCGCCTGCAGATGACGCTCTCTCTCTCTCTCCCCTCCACTCTGTGTAAAAAATAAAAGCTAAATAAAAAACACAAATACCTTAAACTCCCCTAACAGCACAGACTGGTTGAGAAGATTTATGCAGAAGGAGATTCCTGGGCAGTAGTCACTTGGAACCGGCCAAGAGAGGCAGCGGCAGCAGAACTATATTACTTTCAACTACAAAGAGATACTATGTTATACTACCCTGTCAACTCGAGCAAGAAATCACAACAAGTCCACACAGACGAGTGGCAGTCCATACCTCAACACATTACAATGGCTTTTCTCTCCTCGCTTCCCTTCTCAGACAAAACACCATTTCAGTCAAATTCCAATCATTTGCTCAAACTCAGCAGCACACTTGTTCTAGTAACCAAATATGCTGACGGTGGTAAACATGTATTTTCAATATGAAAAAACATGAATCAGCAAACAAAAAAAGGGGGTCTCAAATCTACACACCAGGTAACACAACAACAAAGAAAGAAGATTAACACAAATCAAAACACACAGCAATGTCTCTACAGGTATAGAGAGTACAAAATGGAGGTGCTTACCAGGGGTGTTTTTTTAGCAAGTTATCTGGGTTTGTATTGAATCCTCCCTGTCTGAGGCTCCACAGGGCTTCAGCTTCTGTGAACAATACTCTCTTGTCTGTTCTCAGGCAGCCAGATAGGTGTTGCAAGAGTTTCAGCTGAAAAAGGCTCCGCCCCCCTTTTAACCCCCCCTCCTCCTCCTCCCTCCCTCCCTGTGATATCACAGACACCTCACAGTACCGTCCTCGTAGCTCACTCACCTTGTACTGATCTGCACCGGCTCTCTCTCTCTCTCACCCCTCCCCTTTTTCTCTCTCTTTAGCATTCTTTTTAACTCACTCATCACCATCTCTCTCTCTCTGCTAAACACAATACTACTATGCTCTCTCTCGCTCTCTCCCACTATATCTATCCAACTCCTCCTCTTTAGTTGAACTAAATGAGCAGGTTGCGCGCACACACACACACAGGAGTTAGAAGAGACCATTAACTCATTCAGGGCAGAGGATATTCCTCATCCTGTTCTAGCTAGGTCACGCTGTTAAAGATAGGAGTGCATCACATTGTTTGTAGAGCTATATCTATATTCTATATTATAGCTATGGATACAATACTATGGTCATTTGACAGTAACTATCTTCTGTCCAAGATGCAAAAAATTATAAACTTTTTTCTTTTCATGTCAACGTTCACACGCACAATATACACTTACCTAGGATTTGACTTGATTCAACAACAAAGCAGTCGGGGCAATGGCAAACCGAAAACGGTTGAAAGTGTGGTTATTTGAAGTTAGGATTTTTTTTTCACAACTGAGGTAGGTAGATTAGATTTTTTTAGACTAAAGTACAGAAAAAAGGTACCATTGGGTACCGGTATCGATTCACAGGTACCGGTACCGGTACTGTATCGGTTCAAATGTGAACGGTACCCATCCCTACTATACACGTTTGCATTCTAAGGGTAATGATAACTGAATAGCGTGGCAGTCAAAGTGTTAACGGTTGGCACCCAATAACGTATATATAAACGTTGTTGGCCATGAAAGAGTTAACCCCTGGCTACTCATCACCATCTCTCTCTCTCTCTCTCTCTCTCTCTCTGCCAAACACAATACTATGCTCTCTCTCCCACTATCTATCTATTAATCCAACTCATCCTCTTTAAGTCAAACCAGATGAGCAGGTTGCACACACACACACAGGAGTTAGAAGAGACAATTTAACCCCTGGCTACTCGGATCAGAGATTAGCCCACTCACTAATACACATACGCAAGGCTTTACACACGGTCAACCTCCCACTTCCTTCTGAGAAGCCCCCTTATCTGCTTTTCATATTGTAAACATCATTACCAGTAAGCCCTTGTTGTTTATTGAGTCCTGACCACTTCAGACCCTCCACTCGCTCCCCAGGGCAAATATGTAAAGAATCCACTAGCATGGTCTAATCATTAATGACAGGGGGCCCTGTGCAGTAAAGGCCTTCTTCACTTCCCTGTGGGAATAGGTCAGCGCTCTCTCTGCCCTCAGAGCAGGACCCTACCTGGTCAGGAGGAATCTCTCACTACCCCTCGAAAAAAAGTTCTTGTTATTATCAATAGCAGGGTTCCCAAATACATTGCAAAATGAAATTCAAGGACTTTTAAGTACTATTTAAAATTGTCAAGGATGTCACTCGAAGGATACAATTCACTTTTAAATGCTGTTTTTTAAGGATCTTCATTCTTCTTGGCCTGCTTGCCAGCTAGAGCAAGCTAGAGCATCACACGCAAAGAAATGAGGAAAAGCAGTTGCGAGACAGCGACTCGTCAGATTTTATTAAAACAGAACAAAAAAACTATTTCTTGATTCAGCAATTTGATCACTGATGAATAAAACATTCAATGCGAATGGTTGATTTGAATTTCATGGACTTTTTAAGCACCTTGTTAAAAAAAATCAAGGAATTCCAGGCCTTGACTTTTTTTGGTAAAAAATCAAACACTTTAACCACTTCAAGGACCGTGTGAGAACCCTGCAATACCCTCCAACTGGCATGAAACACAGTCTCTCCATATAAGAAACAACAAGCTGTGAACTCAATGTAATTTTATTCCATGATTCTCATTATTTGGGGGGTCATATCAAATGAGATACTGATAAAGACACCACACTATCATGAATTGGGTACCTTGAAATACTGTGTATAAATTAAACGTATACGTTACAATATCCCTGGTGTTTTGACAGGTCATGTGCTCCACTGGTGAGGTGGCCTACAGTTTCCAATAAAGGTTCAGTCAATGTGAAAGTAAAGATCAACAGTCAATGGTTTCTACTTTCTAGTGAACAAAGGAGCAGGGCTGAACAATGAAATCGCCCAGTGCAAATATGGCAGGAGGCGCAGTGTTTGTTAAAGGTGAAATGTGTGTGAAAACACCAAATGACGTAAGGTGGTGCTGCAGAAATGTCCCGGCCTAGAGATCGTTTCTGTATGTATTCTACAGAATAAAAAAAAAAAATAATAATAATAATAATAATAATAATAATAATAATAATAATAATAATAATAATAATAATAATAATAATAATAATAATAATAATAATAATAATAATAAATAATAATAATAATAATAATAATAATAATAATAATAATAATAATAGTTTGATACAGACCCTGCAAAAAAAAGAAAAATCTAAATATGATCATCTTTATGCATTTCAATGAAAATTAGAATAATGACATAACAATGATCATTCACTAAAAATATTGTGAAACATATCGTAATCAGTCTAAATAATTGCAATTAATTTTTATTTATTTTTTCAAAACCGTTCATCCCTTACAAAGCAGTAGTGTCTAGTGTCTTTGGAGACTGGCTATAGTGGAGCACTAACCATAGCACTCTACACGCTGTCACGCCCACACTAGTCATAATCAATTACATACCCAGTCTGCCGGTGAAATGGAGAGCATGGTAATTATTCAACAATAGGGACTCTTCCCACAGGCCTGTCCCATTGTGAGAGGGACACCCCAGTCCAATTCACACCTCGTAGTGGCGCTCACTTAGAACTATTTGCATTCTGACGACAGATACCATGTAACACACACACTTAACTGGGCCATTTACCCCATTAGAGAAACTCCACACTAATGTGCCAATGCTCGCTTCGAAACCCTTAATGAGTTTTACTTGTGTGTGTCTGTGTGTCTGTGTGTGCGTGTGCGTCTGTGTGTGTGTGGCCGGCCGCTGATGAAACCACTGCTAAACTATGTCAAGGATGTGACACACCTCTTTAATCACATGACTACGTTCACCTTCAAGGAAGGGGGAAACAGGGTAAGAGTAGAATGAGTAGAATCTCTTTCTAAGAAATGATCCACTAACACTAATACATTAGCATAAGTCACATGCATACGATTTGGCTAAACATATATATCGCCCGATATTCCCATCTCCCGTGTTTAAAATAGTAGCCGTAAAGCTTTTAATTAGGGTGTCTGGAGGTGTGCCAGACGTGCTTGTGGTTTCAGATGTGTGCGGTCAGGACATCAGATCCAGACCAGACAGCAAACACACCCCCCCCCCCCGAAAAAACCGGCGAGAGAGCGTGCAAAATCATCTGTGGATAAATATGTGTGAAAGGTCCTGACGCACACGTCTGTACAGGATACGCTCTGCCCCCCCTACGGCACTGTACGCACCATGTCACACACACACGCTGACTGCCGTTAGCATGCTGGCAGCTCTGTATATTTCCATACCGCTTGAGTTACAGTTGTGTATACTTGGACCAAACCAACAGGAAACAGGAATCTGTCTATATTTTTGCAACACTCGATTTAGACAATAAAGTAATGGATCTGTTGCCTCCTCTGAGAGCAGGGAAATTACAATTATCATTCTTTCTTTCATTTCAGCACTCCTTTGAAATATTTACAGCAGCCGTTCACATTTACATAATGACACAGAACCTCTCACCGTCACGTTACTACAGTATTACCCAGAGCGGCTAACCTGAGGATTTATTCGGGTTTTGTGGAGTCATCATTTTACCCGTATGGATCCACGTGTGGTCATAGAAAGTGTCCCGTTACCTGGTGAGTAAGTACAGGAGTCAAGAGAGGACAGCGGGACGGAGTACAGGCAAGTAGAGCTGAGCGATATGGCCAAAATATCACACCACCGTTTTCTTTGTTTGTTTTGATGGTATAATGGTATTTAAAGGTGTAACCTGTAATGTCGTCAAACAGTGGCCTCTAGGCAAAAGAGACCCTCTTTGGCATGGCACTTTGTTTACATTTTCTGTTTTTGTCTGGTGTGCAGGTTGGATTTCAGTGGGGATATTGGGAGGGGCTGCTACTGCTGGCCAGACGGCAGGCTCTGCCAACAGCTCACAGTATATTCATCAGTTTAGTAAGTTACTAAACTGAACTCCAACTCAAACGTCAAAACCAAAACAAACAAAAAAGTAAACAAAGCATTGCTTTGTAGAGGTCGCTGTTCGACAGCATTACAGATCCTACCTTTAATAAGACTTCGTTTTACCATTTCAAATTACAATGTGATATATGACACATTTTCATTATCTTGTAACAATTGTCATGGTGCTATTTCACTAAAATTGTCTATTTTCTTTTTTTTAATACTGCTGCAAGGAAAAGTATCATATAATATAAAGGTATACATGACGGTATACCTTCATATCATATACCTCCCAGCCCTAACAGAAAGGTCTCATGAATGATTGAAGGAGAACATCTCTACATCAAGTCAAGTCAAGTCAAGAGTTTTAATTGTCACGGCATACAAGTATACAATGAAATGCGGGTGGTCTTGCCCGCAACGATGTGCAATACAGTGGTACAACATATAATAGAATCCAATAAAAAAACAACATTGTGCAATAAACAGGTAACAGGTAACATGGTGTGACATCTCGGTATCTGTACATAGTTATTTACAGAGCATATAGGACATGCTAGGTAGCTTTGGTAGTGCAATACACTGTTCCTGTTATTCTAATTTAAAGTGGCCTTTCCTTTTGGCCATAAGTGTGCGGCATGAGTGTGTGCCCGCTCATGTTAAAGTGTTAAGTGGCTGCTAGTGTGTGAGCGTGCACAGCGTGCGTGTCGTGTGTGTGTTCATGTGTGCTTGTGTGTGGATAGTTCAGTGTTCTGTGGCACTCAATGTTCATTGTTCAGGGCTCTGATGGCCTGGGGGAAGAAGCTGAGCCTAAGCCGCTCTGTCCTAGTAGCTGGAGTTCGCAGGCTGACTACATGACTCCTACATGACTACTTCCATATAACATCCTTCTAGTATAGGCCTTTTAGTACAAGCACCGCTGCTGAGGTGCTCTGGTTGTGCTCCCTCTGGTCCTTGTGACCTCCTCCTTGTTTCTCTTCTTTCCCCTCTTCATATTTATAAAACCACAAAGCAGTGTCCATAGATTGTAGTGGACAACCTGGAACCACAAGTCTCACCTGCTGGCCTGGGATCAGATCCCATCAGAACCTTCTCTTAGGGCTGGGCGATATGGCCTAAAAATAAAATCCCTGATTTATAATTTTTTTAATCCGATTTACGATTCGATTTTTTTCTCTTGAAAACTAGAAACGCCAAGGAAATCATTCAAATAACATTTGTTTTTATTTGACACAAAAAAATTATCAAACCAAGATGAATGTCCCTATTGGGATTGAAGTGCAAACCTAACTTTCACCAATCTTCACTTAAAACAAATAAAAGGTGCCTATTGATCATCAAACAAGAATGCCTTCCCCTATTGGGATTAATAAAGTGCAAATATAACTTTCACCAAACATCACTTTTTGTAAAATAAAAGGTGACTCTTAAATATATATACCGGTATATATATATATTTTTAAATCGTCCTAAATCATTCATTCAAATGAATCGATAATATCGATTAATCGCCCAGCCCTACCTTCTCTCCTGTGTATCCTCTACTCTGTCTCCCTCTCTGCCTTCCTACCATACCAATAAAGAACCTTCTCTCCTGCGTCTCCTCTATGCTGTCTCCCTCTCAGCCTTCTGTCTCAATAAAGAACCTTCTCTCCTGTGTTTCTCCTACTCTGTCTCCCTCTCAGACTTCCAACTGTCGCAATAAAGAAAATAAATACTAAGGGGGATGGACTGCCCACTCTCCTTTATAACATTTCATATAAAACAAATATCCACAGGCATCTACATTTACATTTAGTCATTTAGCTGACGCTTTTATCCAAAGCGACTTACAAGTTCTGTACGACAGGTCATCAGGAAGGATACAACTCTATCAGCTGAGTAACAATATTCATCAAAGTGTTGCGTGTTACAGTGTAGGTTAGTTTATTAGGACAAGTGCATGACAGTAAGATTAGTTAGGTGTGATTTAAAACATTCCATAGATTTTTACCATCATTTCTCACATCATATAACCATTGTTTAAAATATTCCCTTTTTTCACGCCTCTGACTGCAGAGTGGAATGATAATGATGATGATGGCGCATGCTTTTCTCCTCAACCCTTTCTACTACATTATAACTGCTGTTTTGATTCTGGTTACTGTATGTGTACTGTACTTCAATATGTATGAAAAATAAAATGATTAAAAAAAAGAACCAGCTTTTTTGGAGTCTGTGTTTTAGAGACAATGATACAGTATGTCTACAGTATGTAGACATATGATGAATTGAAAATGGGGGACCCTGATGTAAACAAGACAAAAGTCTTTCTCTGGTCTGCATCCCCTTAACACTTGTATGTATTGACTATTGAGCTGTACTGTACACGCACACACACACACAAACACCTCTGTCATTCATGGGAGCATGTTCTAGTGTGAGGAAGTGTGCTCTTCTGTCCAGCACCTAGTATTTATCGTTTGGATGCGCATGCTTCTGTAAACCTTGTGCGAGACATGGTTTTGGATCCATCAACTTTCACGAGAATTGTTAACAAATGTTAATAATTCTGTCCCCACTATATAAAAATTATGCCTTTTGGATCGACTGCCATTGCTGCCATTTGAGAGAGTTCACACTCTAAACCTGTTCAGATGAGGACCGTGCTACTCACACTTGGACCATAGCAGTCATCAAAAAGGATTATCTTTAGACAAATAAATTGATACTAATAATTGATTACTACTACTATATCTACTGGCCTGTTGCCTATAGTTACACACTATGCCCAGACACACCGCATCTGTCCACAATGAACATAACATGATATTCAGATTGGAGAGAAGTGCTGCCTTCTCTCAAACCCAGCTCGTAGAACAAGCCTCTAGTTTGCCTTGCATGATTCTGTTGAACTACAACAGAAACTCAGTTCATCAAATTACATATTTTTGCGACAACGGCAGATGCTGTCCCCCTGACAGCAGCGCCATCAAGCCTAATTGAATTGATATCAGAATCGAATCAGCTAATCAGTGCCCCCACACCCAGCCCTATTTTGTCTTCTCTCCTCCATGCTGACACCCAGAGATGTTGACCCCCCCCCCCCCCCCACCCAACTCCAAAGCCTCTCTCCAGCCCCCCTACCAAGGTGATTGTGTTTTATTGCTTTATCAATCGTGTGCCCTTCTGTGACACACACACACACAATGAAAGGCGAATTTGCATAATGAGCTCTGCATGCTGGGAGAGGAGCATCATAGGGGCAAGGTGGAGGAAGGGGGGCTGGGCTGAATACAAAGACTGCCAGCCGCGACAGGAAGCACTATCAACATTCGCCAGATGACGGAGTAGCCCTCAAGAAAACAAGGGGGGAAAAAAGGTCATAAAAAAAGAAAGAAGAAGATCATTTTACCCCGAGGAGAACCGCTGTGGAGCTTTAGCATGAGTGCCCCCTCCCTGTAAGGAGGCAAGGGCAGAGCGAGTCGTTCTGTTTGCTGAGCCCGTCTGGCCCGGTGCCAGCTCCTGCCCCAGAGGCCTGACTGCACCCCCATGGCGTGCCATAATTACACCTTCCACTGGGAGGGCTGGGGTGGGGGGTGCACCACTACGCTGGGTATAATAAGTGGGCCATGCCCGTTAACCCTTTCACTACCACACTACAGAAGGTTAACCCTTTCACTACCACACTACAGACGGTTAACCGTGTGGTAGTGAAAGGGTTAACGCTTTGACATCCGCTGCTGCAGCAGCCCACCCAGCTATGTCAACAGGGACCCGGCCATGTAGAGCAGGTACGAGGGCCTGGTGGTAATCTCCCAAACGGAGGGGGGGAATGCTACTTAAAAAACTTTAAATAAAAAAGTAACCAAATGATACTTGAGGGATGATAAACACAGCCTTTACACAACAGTATTTCTGGAGCGCGTTCCCTCCAACGCTGCAGCGTGTCCTCTCAGCTGTATTTAGAATCCTTCTGCCCATTAATTACACCGTTATTATCCCAGAGTGAGCTCTCAGTCAAGACTTATCTCTCTCTAGCCTTGATTCCTCCACATTCACACTCACTCACTCACACTCCAAACTTTCCCTCCACCTCTCCCTCTCTCCTGGATCCCTTTCTCCAAGTCGTGGCTAGAAGGAACGCAAGCTAGGAGCTAGGAACACACGCTAGGAGCAAGGAACACACACTAGGAGCTAGGAACAAAACACACGCTAGGAGCTAGGAACACAAGTTAGGAGCTAGGAACAAAAGCAAGGCGCTAGGAACAAAAGCAAGGCGCTAGGAACACAAGCAAGGCGCTAGGAACACAAGCTAGGAGCTAGGAACACAAGCTAGGAACTAGTAGGAACACAAAGCTTTTTGTTGCCCTTATTTACATTTCGGTGAAGTATTAACCAGCAGAGCAGGAGTGGCGGGGAGACAAGAGGGTGGATAGTATGTGAATAGTACACAGAACAAAAGTCACAATACAGGGCGATAAAAGAAGGGGGACCGTCCTACCTTTCTTGGCTTCAGCTTGTCCTGTAAATCGTACTGGCCGATGCCTTTGTAGCTTACGCCCAGCCACCAAGGGAGCCCCTGCTTGTCCTGCGTGGAAGAAGGACACACCACCGCAGCGCCCGTTAGGAGCTCGTTTTATTGGTTAAGAGTTTCAAAAGAACAGCCCATTACCAAAAAGATTACCCCATTAGACTTGTGAGTACTAGCAGCACAAGACGAGATCAAATACAATTTAAGGAGCCAAAGAAAATCCCCCAGTCTGAGTCTTTTTAACACCACTGTTTGATCTCCTCAGACACCCTGATTTAATGAGTTTTTTGGTAGGAAAGTTGCTAGATAGGTCAAACAAAGGGAGGAGCGATCACTTTGCATGAAGCCAAGAGTTACAGACACAATACAGGTTTACGTGGCCAAGGCTACAGGTGGGCCTGAGTTACAGACACAATATAGGTTTACGTGGCCAAGGCTACAGGTGGGCCTGAGTTACAGACACAATATAGGTTTACGTGGCCAAGGCTACAGGTGGGCCTGAGTTACAGACACAATACAGGTTTACATGGCCAAGGCTACAGGTGGGCCTGAGTTACAGACACAATACAGGTTTACGTGGCCAAGGCTACAGGTGGGCCTGAGTTACAGACACAATACAGGTTTACGTGGCCAAGGCTACAGGTGGGCCTGAGTTACAGACACAATACAGGTTTACGTGGCCAAGGCTACAGGCGGGCCTGAGTTACAGACACAATACAGGTTTACGTGGCCAAGGCTACAGGTGGGCCTGAGTTACAGACACAATACAGGTTTACGTGGCCAAGGCTACAGGTGGGCCTGAGTTACAGACACAATACAGGTTTACGTGGCCAAGGCTACAGGCGGGCCTGAGTTACAGACACAATACAGGTTTACGTGGCCAAGGCTACAGGTGGGCCTGAGTTACAGACACAATATAGGTTTACATGGCCAAGGCTACAGGCGGGCCTGAGTTACAGACACAATACAGGTTTACGTGGCCAAGGCTACAGGTGGGCCTGAGTTACAGACACAATACAGGTTTACGTGGCCAAGGCTACAGGTGGGCCTGAGTTACAGACACAATATAGGTTTACATGGCCAAGGCTACAGGCGGGCCTGAGTTACAGACACAATACAGGTTTACGTGGCCAAGGCTACAGGCGGGCCTGCTTTAGCTGCTGCAGGAACTTAAACTATTCCTGTATTCGAGAATATCTTGTAAAAAAAAAATAGGTGTAAGTTAGATCAGATGTAGGAAAAAAATTATAATAAGAAACGTTGACAAGTGTTAAGATCAAGTGTAGAAAAATACAGGGGGGGTTGACACAATTTATCCGGATTATAGCTGCTTCATACGATTCCTATATGATGTCAACAGATGTAAATTAGATCAGATGTGGAGAGAGCCCTAAGACAACAGCGTTCCCGGTGATTAAAGCTGTTCTGTGTGACACTGCATGCTGCTCTTACCTTCACTGGGTAATAATGGACTCCATACGTGGGCAGCGACTCCGCTACGGCCAGATACCTTCAAGAGAGAGAGAGAGAGAGAGAGAGAGAGAGACAGAGAGAGAGAGAGAGAGAGAGAGAGAGGGAGGAACAGGTCAGCGGCGACTCAGCCACTTCATTACATTTCATCACTGTCAGACCCACGGCTGCTCCACGGCAGACAGAGTGGGATTTAAGCTGCAGTCACTCAGAAGCCACAGTCGTTTACAGTGGCAGGGCCGATCGATTACTCTCAGGGCCGTGACGGGGTGGGATCCATTGATCAGCTCAAGGGCACAAATCACCCGGGCGTAAATGACGCAGGCCAGGGGCGCTTGTGACTCGCTGTGGCGTGGAAAAACACACAGTGTTCAGTAGAGGTCTGTCACCTCCTGGTTGGCTGGTCGCCCGCTGCCTTAATTAATGACACATTTTGGCACGGCAACAGCCACCTCCTTAAACAACAACAACCACAGGGCAGACAAGGGGAGTCGAAGAGGACGGAATTATGTTTCTATTAGAGATGAACCCATACAGGTACCGGCCAATACCAGGCTAAAACAGGGAATTGGTATCTGAGAATTTCCAACACAAAAAAAAGAAACGTGCAACAGGTCATATCTCAAGGCAAAGTGACTTGATTCTCTATCTTGGCACATAGAAGCATGTTAGATCTCTCCAACTAAGAAAAAATAAGACTAGACTATATTTTGATGATTTTGTCCAATGACCTAAAACGAATTATCTAGGTCTACAATGTTCAGTAAAAGCAATGGATCAAATCTGTACTGAGAATACTGAGCATTTAGGACTAAGAATTATTTAAGTAGTATTTCCTCATAAATTAGGTTGGCGGCCGCCGCCACAATATGAAAGACCCAGACCACACAATACATTTCCCAAACTGATACAATAACACAATAATAATGTCTCGTCGTTGCATGCACATAAAAAGGCTTATTTGTGGCGACCCACCGCGATAGGAACCACACCCACCACAAATACAGTTACATGTCAGATTATCACGTGTCGTCCTCACAGCAGAGCAATAGGATTAAGGTAAAAAATTGGCGAAGTGCCCCTTTAATAATGTCTCGTCTTGTAGGCACACAGGAAAATGGTAAAAAAAAATAAAAATTAAAAATCCACAGTGGAAAACAATAATCTACTCATCACCTGTCCCAGCTTGACAACACTGATCTACTGTATATCACCTGTCCCAGCTTGACAACACTGATCTACTGTATATATCACCCGTCCCAGCTTGCCACCACCACAAATGACCTGTGAGAAACACAGAGACTTACTGTACAATGGCTTGTCCTCTGCTAAGACCCTTCAGCTCCTTGTAATGCTCGATCACTCTGTCCTCACTGCAACAGAGAGAAAACATTTAATGTTGAGGATTTCCTCTATGCCAAAATCCCATGTAAAAAAAAAAAAAAAAAAACGTGTAACGGAAGTGTACAGTGAAATGGAGAACCGTGGTATGAGCGGAATAATCAACTTGTACGAGGTGACGAAGAACCACCCGACACACACCTACTCTGTGATTATCCCTCACATGAACAACCCCAAACTGAGGGTCTTAAAGAAACACAACAACAATATGGGAAATGCACTCTTCTTCAGAGGCAGACAAGAAGATAGATAACAATTTCCCCTCTGTCCATTCAGTAAAAAGCTAGTCTAGCTTAGCACAAATTAATGGAATCGGATACGGACCAGCTAGCCTAGCTGTTGGCCAAAAACACCTCTACATGAGGTTTAAGCTAGACTAGTGGTTTGTATCCACTTCCATTCATTTGTGCTAAGCTAGGCTAGCTTGCAGCCGGATATCTTTCTACTGAACGCAGAAAGGAAATTGGTATCCATCTTCTTGTCTGACTCTGGAGACGCTAAAAGCTTTTCAGTGTTGGCGTCTATCCTGCTCAGTAAAAGCTAGATCTGCTCTGTAATCGGTATCAGCTGATACTGAAAGTCTAGGACTTTGAGTCGGTATCAACTAGGGATGCACCGACCCGATATGACTAAAATAGCTAGATCGGGTATCTAGGGTATTTATTCAATAAATTGTATTACAAAAAAAAATATATATATATATATATATATATATATATATATATATATATATATGTATGTACAGATGACATTTATATCCATGTGTTAATTTGCTAAATTTAGTTTCACTAAGTTAGGAATGTTTTAAGTCAAGCCTGATGTTGCCTTGCACAAAAGAATGATCCCAGTCTCTTCCACACAGTGAGGCATACAGTTTATTAATTGAACAATGGGTATCAGATCGGTACTCGCCTCGCGATACCCAAAGCCCAGGTATCGGTATCAGGACTGAAAAAGTCGGATCGGTGCATCCCTAGTATCAACAGTAAAAAAGAAAAAGGTGGTATCAGGGCCTCCAGGATTTGATGAATAATCCATCAAGTCGTCTGCTGCATCACGACCAGTAGAGGAGATTGTGAGACGGCTCTTACTCAGACAGACACACATTCTGTCTCCTCATGCAGAAGACTCTGTCTGGCCTACTGGCCTGACTGTAACTCTCTTCTTTTCTCACTCACTCACTCACTCACTCACTCACTCACTCACTCACTCACTCACTCACTCACTCACTCACTCACTCACTCACACTCACACACTCACACACGCACACACTCACACACACACACATCCCATCTAGATCTCACTGTAATCATCCCCTTTAACAGACTGGTGGGATTGCAGACTCTGCAGCTTAGATGACTGAGACACGTACACACACACACATTACGTATATGTACACGTACACACAAAAAACAACAACATTTACAACAAACGACCGTGATTACAATCTAGCCATCGATCTATATCCGGCTGTGGTTTGTCAGGGGGCTGCAGCCTCAGATGACCAGTCAGGCAGACAGGGGTGGACCCACAGACGGACAGATACAGACAGATAGACAGACAGGGGGGCAGAAAACACACTGCCCAGACCACCGCTTGTAAATCAATCAATTTGCTGATGCGACTTTTGGGTTGTATGTCTCAGCCGGTCTGTGTAGGCGGGGGGGGGGGGGGGGGGGGGGGTTCAGCACCCAGATGGGCAGTCAGGGTGCTTTTCACATGGACTCAGAACCTATCCATCGCATGTCTCCACTGTTCAGACTAGAGCATGAGTTTGCTATGCCCTTCCAGCAGTGTCCTGCTATGCTCTCCAGTCTCCTCCTATTTTTCTTGTATTTTCCTCCCATCCCAATTTAGTCGTTCGTTATGCCAATTCCCCCCTCCCCTTCCTGGTCGTTGCGTGCATTTGCCCCCTACTTGACGGTCTAGGGAGCCCTGAAGTCTATCACATGCTTCCTCTGATATATAGGCGACAGCCAGCAGCCTCTTTTCACCTGGCAGCGAGGACTCTCATTGGGTGAGTGTAACGCGTGGGAGGGCACACTACCTCACCCAGATCCCTTCCTCGCTGTGCAGGCGCCCTGACCGACCTGTAGGAGTCGCTGTTTACAACGACCAGAATACCACCCACCGGCTTCCCTCCCGCTGACACTGCCAATTGTGTCAGTATGCCGACCGGCCAAGCCGGAGGCACCGCTGACAGCTGGATTCGATACCAGTGTATCTGCGGTGGTAGACAGACGCTTAGTCCGCTGCGCTCCCTGGCCGCCTTGAAAATAACCATTTCTATAAACAATTTCTCATGCTTATGTAGGCACATTTTGGAGTGGTAACAAAAAGATGGGAAAAAGAGGCATTAGATTTGGGCATCGAATACCATGGCAACGGCTGAAGCTTTCAAAGTGTTTGAGCACTGTGTTCTGGACCCAGAGAGAGACAGGAGCCTTTCTGGCCGGTCTCTCTGTCAGCACCTCCCTGTGCCCTCTGGGGCCGCTGGGCAAACCTAATTAACACAGTCAGTCCAGGCATTAATTAGTCGGCCCATCAGACATACACAGCCTGGCTGATTACAAGCGGGCCTGTGCACCGCGCCGCCCCCAAACAGCTCATCTGGGGAAATAATTGCTTTGTGCAGCCAGGTGTTACCGACCGCCCAGGCCATTTGACGGGGCGGTAGGGTGGTGGCAGTATGAGTAGGGTGGTGGTGGTGGCAGTATGAGTAGGGTGGTGGTGGTGGCAGTATGAGTAGGGTGGTGGTGGCAGTATGAGTAGGGTGGTGGTGGCAGTATGAGTAGGGTGGTGGTGGCAGTATGAGTAGGGTGGTGGCAGTATGAGTAGGGTGGTGGTGGCAGTATGAGTAGGGTGGTGGTGGTGGCAGTATGAGTAGGGTGGTGGTGGCAGTATGAGTAGGGTGGTGGTGGTGGCAGTATGAGTAGGGTGGTGGTGGCAGTATGAGTAGGGTGGTGGTGGCAGTATGAGTAGGGTGGTGGCAGTGATGGGCAGTAGCTAGCTACAAGTAGCGACGCTACATAGCTTAACTACATTTTTCAGTAGCGTGATGGTAGCGTCGCTACTTTTGAATCAAGTAGCGATCTCTGTAGCGCAGATAGTTTTTGAATCAAGTAGTGACGTAGCGTCAGCAAAACGCTACACGCTACATATCCGGAGAAACAGACACAAAAAAAAAAAAGTGTCTTCGGTCCTGAGAGTGTCGTGTTCTTCTGTCCTGCAGCTGGATGCTATTGGAGAAAACCCACTATGATTGGTTGGTTGGTTTAGATATGAGTATGACGACTCACGATTAGGCCAAAACATTACGGGTAGGCCAATCAGAGGCAGGATAGGGCGGGACATGCCACTCCAGCTCGGCAAACCAGGAAGTAAAAAAAATCTAAACACAGACCATGAATGAATGAACGAACCGTTAGTCCGCGCAAAATAGCAGAAGGATTCGATGTTTCCAGGGCTGATGGCATTGATGAAGAATCTGATGTCAATAACAACAACATATGTGTTTATTGTGTCCACCAAAAACGAAGCTTCTCTCAACATCCCACACGTCCAGCACTAACTTGAGGACACATATATTCAGGTAAGCTGATGAAAAGCTTTACATAAACATTGTCAACTGTTCCCAAACAGCACACAAGTCAGTGCACTTTTTGTCAACAGATTTAACTAACATGTTTCACTGTAGGCAGAAAATGAATAATATTATGGTGGTGGAGAAAAGAAAAAACAAACTACCATAAATAGTACATACACTAAGAGGGAACATATCACCTAGAGCAGTGGTTCTCAACCTGTGGGTCAGGACCCCCAGGGGGGGTCCCCACATGATTTTGGGGCCATGGAATGTTTTGTGAGTTACATATTTAAATACATTTGGTCATTTAGCTGACGCTTTCATTCAAAGCAACTTACAAATTGTGTACAACAAGTCAGCAGGAGTGGTACATCTAGCAGCCAAGGATAAGTAGTATTGTTTGTCTAGCAGTGTCGAGCTTGAGTGTTATACTCTTGAGTACATACTGTACTGTAGTAGTATAGACATATTAGCATAGTTGGTGGCAGTGGCGGACTGGGACACAAATTCAGCCCGGGACATTCAGACACACCAGCCCACACACCGGCCCACGCACCGGCCCCGAAACCGGGCCCACACAACAGGGGCGTTATGAAACACTTGTCCAGTATTAAACAACCCAAGGCTGTGGCTAAGGAGTCAACATCAGGGAGACCAAATCTACACACCGCCCCTAGATGTGCACTCATGCACAGTGCACACACACACACACACAGACACACACATACATATACCGTTACTTCCCGTCATTGGCATATGTTTTTTTTTTTACTAACATCTTAGTGCCTCATTAGCCTAGGGATTAAGGATACATGAAGTATTAACTACACCATAATAATATTGAGGTTTTGATCCATAGAAAGTAGGGATGTCCGATATTATCGGCCTACCGATATTATCGGCCGATATCGGCATTAAAATGTGATATCGAAAAATATCGGTATTGGTTTTTAAAAAATATTTTATTTACATTTCTATAACCTTTATTTACCCAGGCAAGCAAGTAAGAACCAATTCTGATTTTATTTATTGTCAAAAGTATGCATAATGTTGTGTTAATTCCACAACAAGAGATATGTAATGTTAATTACCTGAAATTATTCCATTTCTTGGGGCGGGAAACCCTGCATATATCGGTATCGGTTGATATCGGTATCGGAAATTAAGAGTTGGACAATATCGGTATATCGGTAAAAAAGCCAATATCGAGCATCCCTAATAGAAAGGTCTGTGCTACACAATTTCAGTTAGATTGGATTTATTGTCCTTTAATTTGGCACTCATGACATTAGTTGCTTGCCGTTTAATCAACATTGAAAGACCCCCCACTTCCTCCCAGACACCCATTCCAAGAGCTCTCTCTCTCTCTCTCTCTCTCTCTCTCTCTCTCTCCCTCTCTCTCCCTCTCTCTCCTCTCTCTCCCTCTCTCCCTCTCTCTCTCCCTCTCTCTCTCCCTCTCTCTCTCCCTCTCTCTCTCCCTCTCTCTCTCCCTCTCTCTCTCCTCTCTCTCTCCCTCTCTCTCTCTCTCTCTCTCTCTCTCTCTCTCTCTCTCTCTCTCTCTCTCTCTCTCTCTCTGTGTCTCTCTCTCTGTGTCTCTCTCTCTGTCTGTCTGTCTGTCTGTCTGTCTGTCTGTCTGTCTGTCTGTCTGTCTGTCTGTCTGTCTGGACTGGGCTCTCTCTCTCCCCTCAGGGTCAGCTGTGCTGGACTGGGCGCTCTCTCTCCCCTCAGGGTCAGCTGTGCTGGACTGGGCGCTCTCTCTCCCCTCAGGGTCAGCTGTGCTGGACTGGGCGCTCTCTCTTTCCTCAGAGTCAACTGCATAAGAAGAACATCAGCAATCATACAGCGTTTTTCAGCCTTTTGAAAACACCCAAAGTAGTAGTAGTAGTAGTAGTAGTAGTAGTAGTAGTAGTAGTAGTAGTAGTAGTAGTTTATTCAGTCATCATCTCACACAATACAATATACCCCATCATTTAACAATATTTGATTTTACAGTGACTGAAAAGGTACAGACTGAAGCATAATGCTTATATATGCCTGTCCTATATTATTAACAAAAATTTAAAAAAAAATGGCGGCTACGTGGCATAGTGGGCAAGGCGCTCGCCACAAATACTGGAGACGCTGGGCTCGCCTGTTCGAGCCCAGCGCTCCACATTGCTTTCAGTTTAGCTGGTCGTTCATACTAATACACATTGGCCGTATTAGGGGGTGGGAAACTGATGGGTGGGGATCGGGCGTTGTGGACAGCGACTCCTACAGGTCGGTTGGTGCGCCTGCGCAGTAGAATCAGGAAGTGTCGGGGGCAGCGTGAGCCTCCCACGCGTTACTCCTCGCCACTGAGAGATCGAGCTGCGCAGGTGAAAAGATGCGACTGCTGTTACCTCAAGTACCGGAGGGGACTTGTGCTATGTATGACATAGTCCACATTGCAGCCGGCTTGTGGGAGGCAAGAAACAGCGTTCGTGACAGGGGAGGGTTGAATTGGATGATACGAAATTGGGATGGGAGAAAATGTAGAAAATGGGAGAAAAAGTGGATAAAAAAAAACAAATTAAAAAAATTAAGACTCCAAAACAGTATTCTAAAAGAAAATAGCAAAAGAAAACAGTATTATTCACCCTTGTAGTTTTCAAAAATAGCTTTACAAACCATTTTCTTAAAAACCAAAAGCGAATTACTCATTCTTAACTGTATATCAGCATTGTTCCACAAAGCGCTTCACAGAAACCATCAAGCATTCACACTCACACAGTCATACACTACTGGTGGTTGTGAGCAGCATCAGCAAACACAGCTGTCCTGTGGCAGACTGACGGAATCATGTCTGCTAATCAGCGCCAACCACCATCAACAACCTTCATAAATACATTCAACATTAATGGAATAGGCTAACTACCAACTTAGCTGTAGCAGTTAGCTGTTATATGCAATCACATTTGTTTAACTACGAGTAGCACATTTAGTATAGTATTGCAGTTTATCATAACAGAATATAGCAAAGCATTACAGTATAGTAATATAGTAGTATATATATATATATATATATATTCTTTCATTTATTTGCATTTATTTTAAATTTGTTGGACCTTATGGTGTTCTTGTTCTGTTCTTGACTTATTGTTATGTTTCTTCTTGACTTGTTTAAAGAAGACATGTACGGCCCATGGGGACATTAACGTGTGTTGTCGGGCCTTACAAATAAATTTGATTTGATTTATATATATTATAGAATAATAATATATTAAAATAACAGTATATAAAATAATATTGTATATTACTGTATACCAATATAATATAGTCTAGTTACTTTAGTATAATATAGTATAATTTAGTTATAGTATAATCAAATAAAAATAATTATATAGAATAATACATGATATAATAGAACAGTGTACTATAAATATATAGATACATGTGTGTGTGTCTGTGTGTATAAATGAATGAACCTCAGTAAATATGTAATTTAACTGATATACACAACATTTATTTATTTATGTTAATTTAATTGTGTTTATGTTTTAATTTCTGCAAAATAAGTATGTACATTTTGTTTGGTTTGGTAAACATTGCGCTATGAACAGTCTATCAGTGTACTGTATGTGTGTAGGGGCAGGTACAATATTGAGCCTTCTTCTTCCTGTTCCTTTCGGCCATGGAGTTTAGTGGATCATATTAAGTCAATATGTACTGAAGACACTGTTGGACTGTAACAATTCCATGTACAAATAAATAAAAATTAAATGAAATGAAAATGAAAAATAGCTTGATCATTGATTGATGGAGTAATATGGGGTTCTTAACCTGATAAATCAAAAGGATTTATCTTAAAATAACGTATATTTTTACATCTATGCAAATGCATATTGTGGTGGAATTTTAGCAAAAAATTACCCAGTTGGAACTGTGAACGAATGCTTACTTGAATCAAGGATAGAAGCTGATAAGCTAAATGTATTATCTGTGTACAGAGTCTCACTTCAGTTTACAAGGTGTAGCTGAAAAGAGTTTAAATGCAGAGACAGGATACCGCATACCGGGGGTGGGGGGCAAAAATGCAAACCTGCCATTTCTAACTGGAAACAAGCTTCCTGTGTTGCCCTGGCAACGGGCAGTTTTATCATTATATTTGACGTAGCAGGATGTGTAGGGGACTGGAAGTAACACCTGTGTATCTCCTTGCATCTTTACGAAGAAATATAGAGCAGAAAAACGTAGGCAATTTCCACAGAAGTGCATTGTAGACATTTTCTGAGCAGGGTTAAAGAGCAAATACAATTTTTTCCTATCACAATATGTAATATTTGTAACTTGAAGTAATAGAATAGAAGTAATGAATACAGAAACAGTTATTTAACAATATGTAAAGGAGTAGTTGCATTTATTTTACATTACATTATATTTACATTTATACTTTGGCCCTTTGAGGGCTACCATGCTGATGTGGCCCTCTGTGAAATATAGTTTGACACCCCTGCCCTAACCCTATCAAAACAGCAGTCAAAGTGTATATTTTCAGCACTGTTTGTTTACCAATGGATTTTAAAATCTTCACGCGATGTACCGGTAAACGGACGTTTTAGACGTGAGGACAGGAAGCCGCCATGAAATCACTGTAGTCGTATTAACGTATTAACTAAATCATTTGAACAAAATAAAAAGCAGCAGCACTATTGCATAACTGAGTCATGTGTGCTATGGGGGGGGGGGGGGCGGCAGTATCGGATGGGTATCGCGGTATCGTGCCATCCCTGGAACTGATACAACTGTGTTGTAGTTGTTTATTGTTGGATTGTTTCATCCATGCAACTATGTTGGTGGTTATAGTCAACGGGGTAGTAGTTGACCTAGTTGTTAGCTTAAGCTAGTTAGCTGTGGTTATTTACAAACATGTAGATGAGACTAATCATATACAGATCGAGAACATGGCTAACAGTTGGGAATTCTAAGGTACATCTTATTTAAGCATGTAAAATGGCAACTAATCAATTCAATCAATTAGATTACCAATATTATATCAACATGAAAATTTGGAAGGGAACATAATAGTATTTTATTTTAGTATTTACTATTATAATATTAGTAGCCGATTAATTTGCAGCCCGTCCTAGGTTCTGATTGGCTCTCTAGGTTAGCACTTTAGCTTCTGATGCTGTGGTGGGCACTAGTCCTAACATTGCTAACTAAACTTTTAGTCAGAGAAAAAACGTCACGACGAGTCACAACTATTTACGTCCACGTGCTGTAAGGAATCAGGAATACGGAAAGCACATTGTCTTGTAATAGAATGACTGAAATCACTGCAAGAGCTAGTATAGGCTAGCTAGCCCTCATGAACCGGCAGACACCAACAGTAGAATATGCACTAGGCTACTGCATGCACCTGTCATGTTACTGTTGGTTCCTTCCACTTGAACTTCATCATCATTAGCAGCAGCAGCGGGTAAACATGTCTGTAATTTTAGAACATTGTTCTGCGTCTTTTACTAGCAATTTTAGTTTTTTAATTCTAGCTTTTTCAGCTCCACCCTTTCTTTTTTTGCATTCTCCATTTCTGCGCTTCTAGGCCTACTCGCGGTTGGGAGGAAACGTGAATCTCATTCACTGATGTCTCATGTCTCATTCAAGACTGGCTAACAAAAGCATGTCTTTCACTTAACACCAAGAAAACAGTGTGTATGATGTTCACAAAGTCACCAGTAGAGGTCACTCACTCTAATGTGTTTCTGGGAGAGGCGGAGCTGGACATTGTACATTAATTCAAGTATCTTGGGGTCACATTGGACTCTACATTGACCTTCAAAAAGTCATGTGAAGAAAGTGACAAACACAGTCAAGTTTAACATCAAAAACTTCAGGCAGATCAGGCCCTGCCTGCCAGTTAATGCTGCAAGGATGTTTCTGCATTCAATGATTTTATCACACATCAAGTAGGCCTATTGTTTTATCAACTGGTCTCTTTTATATGTCACTACTCTTACACCAATATAATTACTCTACAAAAAAGCCATAAAAGTATTTGATAGGAAACCAATTTCATTTCATCACTGTAATGTTTTAGAAAAACATAACATGCTAAGTTTCGAGAATTTCCAAGTTTTCAAATATACTTGCTTCATGTACAAGGTTCTGCATGGACTTGCCCCGCCCCCATTGAATGTGTTCATCCAACAGAAAGCGGACACTGGCATTACCACCAGGGCCATCAGTAGAGGGGACTGTAAGGTGCCTTTTCGGTATACTACCATTGCAAAAACTGTGTTCTCTGTTAAAAGTGGTAACTACTGGAATAGCCTACCAGTTGTGATTAGAGAGTGACCTACATACTCCATGTTCAAGACCCATCTTAAACTGCATCTTAAGGCAAACCAGAACTGTGATCATTTTTAATCTGATTTAGTTTATGCAACTTGTTTATTGTTTTATTGCCGGCCCACACACTGGCCCACACACCGGCCCACATAATGGCCCACACACCGGCCCACATACGGCCCACACACTGGCCCACACACTACACCGGCCCACATTAGTGGCCCACACACTGGCCCACACACTGGCCCACACACTGGCCCACACACTGGCCCACACACTGGCCCACACACCGGCCCACACACCGGCCCACATACTGGCCCACACACCGGCCCACACACTGGCCCACATTAGTGGCCCACACACCGACTCACACACTGGCCCACACACCGGCCCACACACTGGCCCACATTAGTGGCCCACACACCGACTCACACACTGGCCCACACACTGGCCCACACACCGGCCCACATTAGTGGCCCACACACTGGCCCACACACTGGCCAAAAAAAAAAAGTAAAAAAAAAAAATGATTTTTTTTTTTTTTTTTTTTGGACCAGCCCACTTTGGTCCCGGCCCATCGGGATTCGTCCCGAACGTCCCGATGGCCAGTCCGCCACTGGTTGGTGGTAGTATAGACATGGTAGCATAATAGTAAAATGCAGTAAGACAGTTATTATTAGTTAAAATTCAGATATTGAAGAAGTGTGTTTTTGGTTGATAAAGTGGGCAGGTTTCAGCTAGGAGAGGGTATCAGGCAGCCAGAAGATGCAGAGTTTAGGGATAAATAATACATAAAGATAGAATAGAAAAGAAAAAGACCATTACTGCATCAAAAGTAATCAACAAACTATACTATAAAAACTGATCAAACCAAATGGTCTCTTTCTTTTCTTTTGTAGAGGCTGCACCCAGCTAAACTTGCCTTCCTGGATTTTGTACATAATACAAGTTCATGTTAAAAGGATGACACAAAAAGCCAGACCGAGGGCTTGTTTCAGTTTTATAATAAACAATCAAACTGAGCATTTATTTTGCCTGTCTATTTGTTTGATGGAAACTTGATCATGAAGTATAAAAAAAAAAAAAAAAGTAGTGCCGATGTAGCTAGCTATTTTTGTCATGTTCTTGTAGTGTAGCTTGCTACATTTATCTGGGGATAGCTTCCATTGTAGTTGAGCTATATTTAATCGAGAGTAACTTGTAGTGTAGCTTGCTACATTTTCCAAGTAGCTTGCCCATCACTGGGTGGTGGTGGTGGCAGTATGAGTAGGGTGGTGGTGGCAGTATGAGTAGGATGGTGGTGGTGGCAGTATGAGTAGGGTGGTGGAGGCAGTATGAGTAGGGTGGTGGTGGCAGTATGAGTAGGGTGGTGGTGGTGGCAGTATGAGTAGGGTGGTGGTGGCAGTATGAGTAGGGTGTAGGGGTGGGAATCACCAGTTTCATCACGATACGATATCAATTCTTTGGACGATGATATTTGCCGATATCACAAAGTCTGCCACGATACGATACGATTCGATTCAGGTGCCTGCGATCGATACGAGACAATATCATATGATTTAACACAATCAGTAACATTTAGATCAACTAAAAAAAGGCAACGAAAATATCATGAAATTTTTATTTTTTAGCTCTTCCAGACATTTAAATGAAAAACAATCTATTGTTTTTAATACAAATAGACCTCCTGTTCACTGTAAAGTGCCACGTTTTGATATATTGAGCTTTAAAATGTTGATATCCTATTAAAGAAACTTGAAATAACTTAAGTTCCATTTTTTTCCAACACACAACCTAAAACCCCTCCCTACCTCTCTCTCCCAAACCATTCCTACAACAATTGTTTTATGTTGCATGATCATTTATTATGTATTATATTTTTGATGTTTAAATATCAACATTATCTGGCCATCCTCAGTAAATACTATCAAACTCCTCTGACCTCATCTGGTCTGGGACGTGCTCGCACGTGCACGCGTGGGATTTTTTTTTGGGATTTTCAAAATAAGAGTATCGATATGAACCGATCTTTTTATGTTGCATCGATCCTATTGGATCATTCATAATTAGATCGATGTATTGTATCATCCCACCCCTAGTAGGGTGGACCACCCTAGTACCCCTGGTGGTGGCAGTAAGTGAGTGTGGGCATCTATGGGTCTATGTAACTGTGGGTATCTATGGGTATATTCAACTGTGGGTATCTATGGGTCTGTGTAACTGGGTATCTATGGGTCAGTGTAACTGTGGGTATCTATGGGTCTGTGTAACTGTGGGTATCTATGGGTCAGTGTAACTGTGGGTATATATGGGTCATTTTAACTGTGGGTATCTATGGGTCAGTGTAACTGTGGGCATCTATGGGTCTATGTAACTGTGGGCATCTATGGGTCTATGTAACTGTGGGCATCTATGGGTCTGTGTAACTGTGGGCATCTATGGGTCTGTGTAACTGTGGGTATCTATGGGTCTGTGTAATCGCACAGGGATTAATACCCTCCAGCTCACGTTATCTTACCAGTAGGCCAGAGACGGGTGCTCCCTCAGGACACGGGTGGGAAGGACTGGGAGTTGTTTCAGATCTGCTCTGGAACTCTCAACACTGTGAAAAGAATGGGGAAAAGATTCACTTACACATACACACGTCTAATAAGGAATTTGACAATAGTTTAGCAGGGCACCGTTATTCGGTCATCAGTGGAGTGGACATCAGAGTAGGCTACATATTATATATATTATCCAAATACAAACAGAAACCTTATATGATCCTACATAATTAACTAATGCCTTCATTTACTCTGGTGAGTCCTTCCTGGATCTGTTTGTGCTGCTGCTGCATCTCAACTGGGAGGGACAACGCCAGGGCACCAAAATTACACGGTTGATTGATCAGAGAGACATGTTATTACGGTCTTAATTACTAGTTGTCCTCTAGATGAGTGCTCAAGTGCTCATAAATCTCACGTGTCCTGTTATGACCTTAAACGAGCGCCGCAGAAGAACACACAGAGCGACGCGTGAGAAGTTAAGGTAAATGTTTATCCAGGACTGTTTACCGAGTATGGAGAGCCCTCGCATGCCGCGTCTTTCAACGCGCTTTCAACACATCAGGCTTCAATTCCTTACATCCAAATTGCATGAAAGTGTGATAACTCTCGCACGTTCCACAAACCAAAAGCAGAGGTGCAGCGTCAGGAGATTTTCCCCCTACCTTTTCATCTACGAGAGCGCCCGACGCTTGCCAAGACTAGGCTTAAGCTCCACATGTGTCTTGCCAGATTTCTTCTTATTTTTTATCGAAGAACATATGAAGCCCCCTTTTATGTCAACAGCGAGTGCCTTTTAAGGGGATTTGAAAGAAGGTTTCTAGAGAAAGTCAAAGTATTTTCATACAGATTATAATAAGTGCCGCGATAACACATTTCAACGTAATCCTACATGGGCTACATTCTGTCGATTTACACGAGATAAGCCAAAGGTACACGGAGACAGGTCAAGGAAACTATAAAAGAAGGAAGGGTCATCACGTTGTCAGAATACCAGCGTTCTATGCTCTGCTTGGTGCCAGTTCTATTGAAGCCTCTATACAATTCTAAATATACAAGCTATCTTGAGGAAATATACATCAACGAATATATCAAACCATAGCTAGTTGACAATGCAACAAATTACTGATGATTCTGACATCCAAGGTAAATTACCTGTTTAAATGACAGGTCATAAACGAGGTAATGGCTGAACTCAAAGTTTCCACACTTGGCACCAATGTGCGTTCACGCGCTACACAGTGAC
Organism: Notolepis coatsorum; assembly: GCF_963971535.1. NCBI lineage: Eukaryota > Metazoa > Chordata > Actinopteri > Aulopiformes > Paralepididae > Notolepis > Notolepis coatsorum. The sequence continues at coordinate 145,223,422 of NC_140170.1, forward strand.
GTGATGACTCTTCCTTCTTTTATAGTTATAGGAGGTGCCCCACCTCTCTCACCGGCAACAGTTGGACCAAAATGTTAAACAGGGGTCTGGAAATGATCTAATAAACACAGCAATAGACCCTCTTATCTGTAGAGGACAACCTGTGGTGTATGTCACTGTCAGGGTCTGTGATAGTGAACTATGAGTCACTCCCTACATCATGAAGAGGGGGAGCACTCGGTCTACAATTACGGCAGGACAAAGAGGCCTACGGCTTGGCAGGCCAGCCCACTGGAGCTCAGAACAAAAGACATTCACCAACATTTGGCAGTCCCCGTCCTGTTGAAAGGCACTGTACAAGTCCCTGTTCTGTTCCAAAATAAGCCTGGGCCTCTTAGACGGGACTCAAACCCCTGACCTTCTACATCTCCCATCATATCATCATGCTATAAAACTGTTAGGACGTCCTACACACCTTTGCAGAAGTATTCTTTCTGGTGCTGTTGCATTGCTAGGGGGAACAGATTTGGCCCCTGTTTATTTCCTGTCAGCAACAGTGTTGACACACATTGCAACCAGAGCTATTTAGTACCAGAATTTGGATGGCGAGGTTTCAAAAAGAGTTGTCAGTGGCCACAACATAGCATTCCATACTATCCAACCTGGCCAAACTCTGGTAATAAATTACTCCGATTGCAACAGGAAATACAAAAGAGGCCTATTTTAGAATGTCGGTAGAACAGGTCTGTTACTAATGGTTTGGTCCACTTCCATTGCACTTGCCAACGGCATAAAAACAAACCACCACATAACCAGTGAGAGTGGGACCTCATTAGGGCAGACAGCTACAGTATCTGACCTGGGCTCGCCGTTTCCAAACATCACATTTAACCTCCCTTTATATTCCCTGAAGATTAATGTACGTTAACTGTAGCTGACAAGCCAGGGAGGCCCATAATGATCCAGTTATTTGAAGCAGCTTACTACACAGAAACAGGGCTGAAAGCACAGCCGGCAACAGCCACTTGACTCACTCCTCCCTGCAGCTCCCTCTCTCAGGCTGACTGGGTTTTGCTGCCACGGCAGTTCGCCGGGAGTTTGATGGCGTAGGTTTTATGGGGCGCTGGAAGCCTGGCGTTGTCGGGGTGATCTACTCCGCCACCGCACTGCCCTGTCAGCAATCTGGAATTCATTACTATGTCTGTTATCTTCCTGCAGCGCGGGGGCCATGCCTACACACACGGCCCGGCCCCAGCACGGCACAGCACGGTGTGGGAGAAAACATACTTGTTGTGCGTCAGCTATTCCAGAGGGCTGAGACTTAGTCACCGTGGAGGAAATACAATGAGAGAGAGAGAGAGCAGATGGGATCCCTGTGTTGTCGCGAATGAATAAGTAGCCTAAATACAGGAGGCGAAGATATGAAAATAGAAAATTAGTTAGAGCTATCTGGAGTGGAATGCCGCTGTTGGTTTCGTGGCACACCTGGGACACCGATGGCATAATGAGCTCAAAATGAATATACTAGCTCACGGTACAAAGCAGGTAGTAAAAGATTGCCCGCAACACAATTCCCATTGAAGCCTATACAAAACTCACGTCTGGTCATGTTAAGTGCATTTCTTTTTACTCATATTGGGATAACAAAGGCAATTTTAACGTAAGCATAGAAACACCCAGTACTAGTACTAATTTATATATTTTATACAGTTTAATCACCTGTACATTGTATATCACTAATGCGCTTCACCGTTACATTTGCACTCTGGTTGGATGCCAAACTTCTTGTCATTGTACTGTATAATGACGATACATATATTGCTGAATCTAATATAATAACCCAATACTGTAACACTGTCCTCAATTCTTAGTCACAAGACTTTGCTAACTAATCGATAAGGCTGGGTATCGTTTGAAAAGTTTTGATACCAGTGCCAATGCTTTTTTTCCTCTATACCTTACTTCGCTGAGTTATGTGTGTGTGTGCTGTGTAAGCCAATCGGAAGGCTTTGTTATATTCTGCCAGCCTTATTATTCTTCAGGAAATAACTCATTCAGCATGGGAAAAAACAGGTCTAATCAACTAATAAAGTCTTGTTCAACAAAGACCAAACCGCCCGATCGATGGACAAATGGGCTATAAGAGGAGGCAGCATTACGATAGCGTAAATAAACCTGGTGCCCAGCAGGGGGTTGGCTCAGACCACCGTAGTGACATCACTACTGTGTTGTGGTGAGCCCTACAGACGCCTGGCTGGCTGTCAGTGTCTCCCATGGGGCACTGAGCCTAAGCAGTTTGGCCTCATCCCTCTTAACATGGGCTGGATGCCTGGAAGAGGGGTCGCCCCTCACTCCTCCTACACATCTAATCTCACCGCTCTGGGGCCCCTGCGCTGCTCCCATCTAGAAGGAGCTACATGGTTTATGAGTGGGATTTACTGCCCTTCCTCTTCCACAAGGTAGAAATGAAAAGCACCAGAGAGGAGGGGAAAGAGACATAAACTAGCCTTAAAGATGACCCCAGGAGAGACGAGAGAGAGCTAAAGAGACGTAAACTAGCCTAAAAAGACAACCTGAGGAGAGCGAGAGAAAGTAGACTTTGAGTTGGACACGCTCCCCAACCCTGCCCTCTTTAGAGATCTGTTGGCAGGTTCCCATTTATTGTCTTTCCACAGGAAGGCCCATCCTCACACCAACGCATGCTGGAAAGCAAGTATTATCTCCCACACAGGGACTACAGTTGAGTTCAGGGCTAAAGAGTCCTAAAATGAAACACTAAAACACACAAATCTTCATGGGGTATGGAGAGGACCACCTGCAGTTACGATTAGGGCTGGGCAGGGCAGTATTACCGAATGTGAAGGTGGCCTGTAACGCCATGGATCTGTGCGAAGGTATGGATTTTTACAACAGTCATCCGTGATATAGGTCTAGACTATTACATATCATATTAAATTAAAAAAAAATCCTTGGAGCAGTATTAGAAAAGTAAAAGAAAATTGAGCATTTTGGAATGAAATAGCACCATGATAACTGTCTTAAAAGATAAAGACATAAAGGGATGTTATATCACATTGTAGTTTGTACTGTATTGTACATTACTAGGAGTGTAAACAAGCACAAGCAGATGCTGTTTGTTTGTTTGTTTGAAAGAAAGAAAGAAAGAAAGAAAGAAAGAAAGAAAGAAAGAAAGAAAGAAAGAAAGAAAGAAAGAAAGAAAGAAAGAAAGAAAGAAAGAAAGAAAGAAAGAAAAGGGTACAAAAGATCTCCCACCATGATGAGGGCTCAAACTGCATTCTCAGCATTAAATATCACTGTGTGCATTCACACCGTCCGCACACACACATACAATTCCTTACAGAGCACAAAGCTTTGTGTCCATATAATACACAGGGGCCTCTTGGGGCACAGAGCCGGGACAAAAACACACAGGTTCTGCTGCTACAACCTGCCCGGCCACTCAGACCTGTGTGTTTACACGGCCGGCTCCCTTCATTCCTGCAGACAGCGACAACAACAAAAACAACAAACCCTTCTCAGCAGCTCAAGCCTCCTGGTGCAAGCAAGGCCTCTCCACGTAAACATTAGCTCTGCTGGAGGTGATGATTAATGATTTAAGAGACACTGCCTAGTCCATCATAACCTTCCAACAGTCTGACTGACAAATTGTGTATTTGCAGCATTGGACATCTTGGTCTCAAGCAACAGGTGCTTGTAATCAAATAGCAGGTGATTATAATTAAATAACTGTCACCAATGAGCTGTCAAAACACGCCATGAGAATACTATGCATATTACATACATATAATACTGTCCAAAAGCCAGTATTTTCTCTCGGAGAAGGATACAAACAAGGTCTGAAATAATGTAGAGCCTTTCTAAAGAACTCTCATGCAGCTAATGTAGGACCCACCCACCCCTCCCTTCAGACACTTTGAAAAGGGAACATACCACACAAGGCATGTTGATATTACAGATAAAGACCAATATCTGCATTGTGTGAATGGCAGTAAGCCAGGTGGGTTCAATGTCAAAAGTACCACAGCGAGACAATCATCAACTAAAGGGAACTCCAACATGAGTCAGTGAGGTTGAACATTAACAGACACTACACTGCTATCCACACACTGAGCTAGCCTTTGACCAAGCAGCTTCCCAACTCCACTTCCTTGTTAATAACATGATTACAACCACATCACAACCCTCCCACACACACACACACACTGCTTACTGTGTCCAATTACTAAAGCGTAGGTAAAGTAAAAAAAAAAATATATATAATAATAATAATAATAATAATAATAATAATAATAATAATAATAATAATAATAATAATAATAATAATAATAATAATAATAAAGCGAATTAATGTTTGTGTACATCTCTAAGCTTGGCATGAGTGAGTAATAATGTTTATTTCATCTGAGATAGTGCCTTACCTTGTGTATTCTCCCTTGGCCTCCTAAAAAAAAGACATCCCATCACTAAGGAGCACAATAAACGGATAACCTACTGTACTCACATAGGTGTGTTGAGTAGTACAACAATCTCTCTCTTGTGAGATTTACATTATAAGTAGATGTAAACCGTAAAGTAAATTCATCATTAATAACAATAGTTACTTACACACAAGTTGCAAACCAACCACCTCAGACTAGAGACAAGCTCTTTTCAAACGTTGCGGCGTGCACTGCATACGTGCACGAGCCCGTCCACACGTTCAAACGTCCGATGAGAATGCTACAATTAATGAAAACTCACCAAACATCGCATTCATATTTCCACTTACTTGCAAGGCGAACGCGGCTAATTTGAAAACGTCCTCGCTCTCAACTTCGATGGCCTCCTGTCAGTCGAGAAAAGAGGGTAGAATTAACGGGTTGGTTGAGAAGAACCACAAGTGTAGCGCGTTCCGTACAAAAAACACTTGACTTGAGAGAGAAATCTTCTCCAGCCTCGTACCTCGTCCCACAGTTACCGACCGAACCATCGCCGCGGAGAGTAGGGTGCTTCTCACACTTCTGTCTACTATACCCCGTTTATCAACCTTCGAAATATATCGACAGTAAACAGGGTGACTACGACTCGTGAGAACGCGCACAAAAGCCTGCGTCAAACATTTACTCGGACGAGAGAGAGAGAGGGGGGGAGAGGGAGAGAGAGAATGGTACGGTCCGCGAGCAGGTTCAACACTCTCCCGTCTCCCGTGGTGACCAGTCTGCCCGCCCCCCCGCGAAAAAGTCCCCGCATTGCAACACTGTGTATCACACACAAAGATCACAGAAGTATCAAACTTCATGGCCATCATGGGGGATGTAAAGGCCTACTGTGTTGTCGGTGCAAAAAGAAAAAGGGAATTCCCTTAATAGTCTACGCAATATTCTAACAGCCCACGTGAGAGTAATGTCTATAAACCTCTGTAATAGAAAATAAAGTGATAAAATAGCCCCACAAAGCAAGGTCAGTATTTCATAGGCAGTCACGGTTTTAATCATAGTAGGTAATTCCAGGGGGATTTAATTTTCAGGTCTGCATCCCCTTAACAATTGTATGTATTGAGCCGTACTGTATTGTTAATTGTACCCATTCTGCAATCTGTTAAATAAAGTTTTCATTCATTCATTCATTCCAATGCGTTTATTAGGTCCAATACCCTGCCCGATGGAGGCTACTATACAGGGTTTGCAGAGCTGCATGGGGTATGGACGGTATAGCCTATACTATATACACGACTGAGAGGGATTACTGTGTGCATTGGAACACTGTTCTACTGTAGTTTAGCTATGCAGAGTTTAAAAACTAAAAGTGCTGAGTCAAATTATATTTTCGAGGATTAGAAGACTATTTGATCTGACGGATACCCCCCCCCCATGAAAAACGTTGTTGTGTGTGCAAGAATTTAGTGTCTAAATATTTGAAACAAAAGAAGGATTTGGGCAAAGTCAAGAAGTACAGGATTCTAGGGAATTAAGCCCTTTAGAAATAAACTCGGCCTGTGAAAGCTTAACCCTTTCACTACAGAAGGTTAACTACCACAGGGTAGTTAGGTTAACCGTCTGTAGTGTGGTAGTGAAAGGTTAACCTTCTGTAGTGTAGTAGTGAAAGGGTTAACCATGTGTCATGTGGCAGTGAAAGGGTTAACCTTCTGTATTGTCGCAGTGAAAGGGTTAACCATTAGGTAGTGTGGTAGTGAAAGGGTTAAAGGAATTCAGCTATAAATGGTAGCTTTGTGACTGTGGTAACTATGTGACTGACCGATATCATTATTATATTATAATTGAATCGCACATCCATACAATGGTTATAAACCATTATGGCGGAGCCATATATCCCATCAGCCATCATCCCACCCACAGTAAGTCCTTTAGATAAATGAAAACTGTTGCAAATAATTCTGTTATAGTGGGATTACCAATCAAAAAGATTACAGAGCAAAATTGGCTTATGCTTCAGCTTACAATGGATGAAACCACTGTGTGTGCCCTGGGCTGCACACTGAAGGGCAAGGCTTATTGGTTACTACATCTTGCAAAGTTTATATATATATTGTTTTTTAATAATAATATTATATATATATAATATATATTATATATATATATATATATATATATATATATATATATATATATATATATATATATATATATATATATATATATATTGCTGAAAGAAAGATAAGGACACCAGTTAGACTTTATATGAAATTTCAATTAATAAAAAAAATTAAAGTATGCACTTACGTTGAACACAGACGATTTTGCATTCAGAAAAAAGAGCTCCACGGTTGTATTGTCTTTCAGGAATGTGATCTTCTCGATATAGAACCTGTGAAGAGTTTAGGGGATTTATTTTGGTTCATACAATAATTGAACTCAATAAACTCAGTTCTATTTCCCCATTATTTTAATACCATAACAGCCATACAGGACTCTCTACTGTGTGTTACATACGGCATGTTACATTAGTGCCACCTGCTGGATATGATAAGTCCTTGAACAGGCTACGCTGCAGTATAATATATTGTTCCAATTTGAACACTAAGCACTTCCCCTTCGTTTTGAGTGACCCTCAATTAGAAAGATTAGTGACATATCAGAGAGGGACACTCAGTATAAGGCGGTAGGGTTGTTTTACTGTCGCAATGCCTGCTGTGACAGCAAAGCCAGCACTTTGATTGCCTCGATTTTGAGGGAGCATCTGAGGGTGGAGGACACTGTCCCTTGGTCAATTTGGCTCACTCAGTATTGGTACCACCTTAAACATGGCAATGAGGAGCTTGTGTGAGTGTTAGGGGTCCAATTGGGACGGGCCCTATATGTTCTAATAGAGGTCATAGAACTACAGCACTGTTCTCGACAAGACGCCGTCTTTGCATCACTGAAAAGTCAAATTCTGTTCCAAAAGCAGGCCACTATGTTATTCCTGAAGTATGTCATAACAAGAAAGAAAAAAAGAAAGGAAGGAAGAAAGAAAGAAAGAAAGAAAGAAAGAAAGAAAGAAAGAAAGAAAGAAAGAAAGAAAGAAAGAAAGAAAGAAAGAAAGAAAGAAAGAAAGAAAGAAAGAAAGAAAGAAAGAAAGTGATTGAGTTCTGGTATTGAGACTCACCTGACCAGGAACTTGAGCTCCAGGGGGCCCGTCTTCTTGGAGAAGTCATGATCCAGGACCCTGCGATCCAGCTGGAGCCAGTTATTCTGGCCACTGATGAAAGATGATAGAGTCATAGTTGAGTAGTAACACACACAGTAACACACACAGTAACACACAACACACACACACACACACACACACACACACACACACACACACACACACACACACACACACACACGCACACGCACACGCACACACACACACACACACACACATCCACCAGGCCAGGTCTAGGCAGGTGCCGTACTGAGCACAAGATGCAGCAGGAGAGAAAAGTCAGCATGCCGAAAAGCTTCCATTCGATTGTTATCATTTCTTTCATGACGTTTCAAGCACATATTGCTCTTCTTCAGACTTAAAGATGCACTTTGATTAAGTCTGAAGAAGATCAATCTGTGCTCAAAACTTCACTTGATGCAAAAATAAAAATATATGAATGGGAGCTTTTTTGGTGCTCAGACATTTCTCTACAGCTATGTGTTGGATTCTTAACATCATGTTTATTACTCGACTAAGCCAATATGCATCTTTTCTTTTCTGTGAAATGTGTGTGATGTAAGGCAAGAGTTGGGAAATGTACTTACGTGTCATCGATGAAGGATATACCGAAGTATTCCTTCTCTTTCAGGGTAAAATGAGAGGACACCAGGTCTAACAGGTCGCGGGACAAGAGCTTGGGCTGGAAAGAAAGAGTTAAAAACATGATGTTTTGTTTTGAAGTATGAAGCATAGCAGTTATTTGGACAAATTTAGACCATTTAAAGGTAGAATCTGTAATGCCATCAAACAGCGACATCTAAGGCGAAAAAGCCCTGCTTAGTATTGCACTTTGTTTACATTTTAATTTAAAATGTTGGTCTGATTTGTGGGTTGAAGTTTATTAACTTATTACACTGTGGATTTTTCCAGACCTCTCTCAGCAGTGACCCCATTTATTTTTACATAAAACATGGCGTTTGTGCATCCAGAAGCCACTGACGGTAGTTTTCGATGTTTTCAAACTTTAGTATCTAAAGACGGTTAAGTTGAGAGTGTTGTGTACACATTCGTTGTAAAATTATCACATTCACACTACAAAGTGATTTGGATTGACCTTACAACTGCAAATACATGAGCTGTCCAAAGAAAATGTAAAAACTGAGTCATATGGCTCTTCAGTGTGAGGATTTCTTTCTAGTTGCCCTAATCTTGATTGATTGAATTGATTGAAAACGTTATTAACAGATTGCAGAATGGGTACAGTTCAATACATACAATTGTTAAGGGGATGCAGACCAGAGAAAGACTTTCGTCTTGTTTACATCAGGGTCCCCCATTTTCAATTCATCATAACATATATGACACACATGACGTACATAGACAGTAGTGCTACATCTATACATTTATGACATACCAGATTTGCAAATACAGTACTGTTTGTGATACAAAAAGTGTCCAGAAAAGAGTGTATATACATTTGACGTAGAAACTGCACATTGGAGGTTGGGTAGGTGGGGTGAACCCAAGGTTATGTAACTGGGTGAGTCATCATCCCTGACTAACAGGAGAGGAAGTAGGCGCTCTTTACCTGAACCAGCAGCTCCAGCTTCCTGTCATCCAGGAGGTGTATTTGGCACAGACGGCCCTCTGTCATCTGGAAGGAAGGCAGCGGACAGGATTAGGCAACAGACCGATTTCAAAACCACAAGCCCTTACATTTTCAGTTGTTTAGGCGCTTTGAGTGTCTAGAAAAGCGCTATATAAATGCAATTCATTATTATTATTATTATTATTATTATCACAGAGATGTTTCTAAAAGGAGATGAGTCAACTAGGATGAGTACACAAGGTGCCCCCTCTCCCGCCCCAACAATCTTAAAGGTCCCCTCCACAAAAAAGCGTGTTTCTTCTACACTTAACTTTGATGAGGCTGACCTTCGAAGCTTTTTATGGCAATCGAAGCTTCGGGGCCGAGATTCGATTTTAATTCGAAGCTTCGAGATTAAAAAAAATTAGGGATGCTTGATATTGGCTTTTTTACCGATACCGATATTCCGATATTGTCCAACTCTTAATTTCCGATACCGATATCAACCGATATCAACCGATACCGATATATGCAGGGTTTCCCCCCCCCAAAAAACTGAATAATTTCAGGTAACTAATAATTTCACTGGATATATATATAACAAATATTGTTATTGTTTTTTTCTTTTTTTAAACCGATACCGATATTTTCCGATATCACATTTTACTGTCGATATCGGCCGATAATATTGGACGGCCGATAATATCGGACATCCCTAAAAAAAATATATATATATATATTATAATTTGGTCAACTTTGTTGTTTTTAAATGTGCTCTATAAATAAAGTGGATTGGATTGGATTGGATTAATTAATTAATTAAAGGAATAATGAGTCGGGAGCTGCGCTGCCTGGGCGGCTGCTCTCCGTTACACAGCCAACAACATTACATTACATAATTATGTTGCAACCTTCGTTCGTTGCATTGGAGGCGCAAGATTTTGCAGATGGGAAAAAAAAAAATTATAATAATAATTTAAAAAATTTGATTTTTTTTAATTTGGATTTTTTTTTCCCATTCGAATCCCGTGCCCATCGAACAAAGCTTTGAAGCTTCAAAGTATTTAAGACAGCCCTGTTATTTGTACAGAACTTGTCACCAAAGCGCCCTTTTCACATTCTTCCACGGGGGGAGGTGGGGGGGGGGGGCTTCTCTAAACGTACTTCCCTGTGGCTATTGCCCAGTTGCCCACACTGCCATCCAGGAAATGCTAACTGCTAAGTGAAATGTTAACATGAAACTCATAATAAGTCGATACATCTAGTGATCTATGCACTGAACATTTTGAAATGTTTCTGACCTGTAGATCTAGCGTGAGACAAGTTTGTCTGAGAATTGTCTCACAGCGCCGTGTTAACGATGTGTAAATGTCCAGTCCACTTAGGGATGCTTGATTATGGAAAAAATCATAATCACAATTATTTAGGTCAATATTGAGATTGTGATAACACGATTACTCACTGATGAAACATCATTAAGGGTGGATTTTCTTGAACTTTAAATATGATTCAACTGAAGAACAAAAACTTAACCTGTCTTAAAAAAACATTACCTGGATGAAAAACGATTTGATGAATTGCCAAGCCCCACTGAGGAGACAGAAACTGTTCCATAATATTGTCATGCATCCCATTGGCACAGCCTGGAACGTGTCATCCTCTTTATATTCAGTATCTTTTGGCTGTATCTCTCAACACAAAGCAATGCTTCCTTATCACCAGGCACATGCCGTACCCCTTCTTCTGTACCAGCAGCGTGATTATAGTTGAAGACTCAAATCGAATCGTTCAGCATCTCGCTCTCCTGTAAGGAAGTGGGATTCCTCATCTGAGGCTGTTAAATAGTTTGAACAGAATTCCGTCTCCATTGTCCAAAGCTCATTCTGGCCCAGTCAGCACAATTTACAGGTGTTCATTTTAACTGTGGTCCTCCTTGTCCTTCTATGAGTTAAAGCCCCGAATCAAGACATTTATGTTTCGACCATGTCAATATATTCACAACCATGTGCTAGCACCTTACTATAGATATAGTTAAATAAAACCAGAGATTTGGGTGGTCTAACCTAGTTTGTTAGTTAGGGATTAGTCAACCTTTCTAACCAGTAGGGTCCAACTGTCGGGCAAAGTGAGGTTGTTCCCGGAGAGCTCACTCTCGGCCGTGGTTTCTCAGTGTATAATGTATGGTGCTCTCCCTCAACATGCGAGTAGGGTGAGACAACACCATTCTTTAGTCCAAATAATACCCTACTTTATACTATATTATTGTCATTTGTTTAATGTAAAGTCAGTCTTACATTGGCACTGCTTTAACGTTGCATTTACCTATAATCCATTGCTGTATTAGACCCATGTGCCAGTATAACTTTTGTAAAGTTATGAAGCGCAAATGTAAAGTTAATCAATACACAATGAAACAATATCTTTATCTATATCACATGTCAAAACTACTTTAATAAAACAAGATTTCCGTTTTTCATTTCTACTCATTCATCCAAAACAAGACAGCAATTTCTAACATTAACATTTAGTGTATGTTTAAAGTTGATACATTGAGGCATGGTAGAATTTCACTTTATATTACAGCAGTATCCGTTTTTAACATTACAATTAGTGTCTGACACTATAGACACATGTTAAAAGTCAAAGTCAACTTTGTCATTTTCCAATTTGTGCAAGACATACAGAAAAATTCAATTACGTTCCCCCCTTCCCACGGTGTATATAGAAAGAGACAATAAACACAAAAGTAACATAGGACACAATATACAACACACAGGACTATGTACAATATAAACAGTACCTACAATTAAATTAATGAATGAATTAAATAAGAGGTAAAAGAGAACTTAGTGTAAATATTCCTTAATTTGTGTCAACGTTATAAAAATCCTATTGTATTCAACAAATTAATTATGATACATAATTGTCATAAATGAATAGATGTAACAGTACTGTCTATCTGTATGTCATATATGTTACGATGAATTGAAAATGGGGGACCCTGATGTAAACAAGACGAAAGTCTTTCTCTGGTCTGCATCCCCTTAACAATTGTATGTATTGAGCTGTACTGTACTGTACCCATTCTGCAATCTGTTAATAAAGTTTTCAATCAATCAATCAATACATCTCCCGTTTTTTCAAATCCCAATGTTGATAACATAGGTGATCTTTAGCTACAATCCCATGATAATTAAACTGGGGGAAGCCTCTCTGCATAATGCGTGTCAGGGTTGGTCCTCAAGAATGCGGCCGGGAGACGCCGTTTATATCTGTGACTGTGAAAAACATGTGGCTTCCTAACAGCAGGAGCCGGGCCTCCCTCTGACGAAGAGCGAGGGTCATGTTGTTGACGACCAGTTTCGACCACAGGGGCGGGAAGACAGGCTCCTGGTCTGGTGTTTAACTTGAGCCAGGACTTATTGTTCTCTTCTGCACCACAACAGAGCTGTCATTTCACTTCACAAGCTAGTTTTTGCTTTGGTTTTTTTTTCACACCCAAAACCTCACAGTTTTTACTGTTTTGTGTGGCAAAATTGTTGCACGTCTGGATAAAGCGTCTCACTCGCAGGCACGCTAATTGGTATCGTGCTAGAACTTTCTCTCTGGAACCTGCTGCTTTCATACAGAATCCATTATTTCCCCCAGGTACCGGTATCTCATAGAACTCTTCTTTAAGGCTTGTATCGAGGGATATCGCTGTCTGAGAATTCCCCCAATACTAATTCTGTGCAGTCGTAATATCAGAACTGCCTGCGTGCACGCGCATGCGCATACATGTTCCCTCGCGTGCGCACAGAACAGATGATTATTATGCATAAATAGTAGGAAACATGTTTGTATAGGAAATTACTAGTTTTAGTTTAGTTTTTGTAAATATTGCCTTGAAATAGAGAAGCTGAAAAAGGTGTCTAGTGAAAGTTGTCAACGCATTTTTGTGTGCGTGCGCGTGCACATCTGTGCGCGTACTTCTGCTCAGAAAACTGCTGAGACGCGTCTATATTAATCCCAGCCCAAGAGTGCTTCGCGTTTCTCTGATTGGCCACGACACCCATGTGACCGCGGCGCGCGGCAGAGCGGAAATAGGCTGCTGCTCCGGCGAAAGAAAGACAGGCATTCTATTGCCATGCTCTGCGACAAACTCTAACCTTAACCAACTCCGAAAGAATGCCTAAACTTAACCCTAACCTTAACCAACTCCGAAAGAATGCCTAAACTTAACCGGCGAAAGAATGCCTAAACTTAACCGGCGAAAGAAAGACAGACGCTAGTTACGTTTATATAGAGAGATGATAAATTAATTAAACGAAAAAAAAATAAATAAAAAAATTCAAGTGATTCGAACTTGTCACCAACGCACCGCAGGCTCCACAGCAAGCTGAGGAACTAGTTGAGCTAACCGTCAATGTTAAAACAGGGGGGATTACGGCTGCATAATGCCGCGGCAACCTATGCGCCGCTTCCGCTCTGCCGCTCTAGGCGTTGTCGCGGCCAATCAGGGAAAACGCGGAAGCACTCTTGGGCTGGGATTAAAGAATAGGCTGCTGGGACGGCGTGGTACCGCGTGGGACCACCACTGCACCACTGCTCAAATCTGATGCCAAGAAACACATCTAGTGAATTGAGATGATTTGCTGCATTTCTTACATGTTAACTCTCCCCAATGGAGAACAATTTATTATATCTTAATAATCCTTTTCCAATGACCCCAAAAATGACGGTCAAAGTCTTCTATACTGTTAAATGTATTAAAAGTAATGGAGCAGATCGGTACTCAGAATCGGCCAATACCCAAAGCCCAGGTATTGGTATTTGTATGGGGACTGAAAAACTTGGGATTGATGCATCCCTACTGTATCTCAATGATTCTAAATAAATGAAAAATAGAGTCTGCCCATTAGACTAGTCTGCCATTCATATATTATGTATTGGTACTACTACCACTTTGATGTGTATGCAACTTTTTCCCCACAAGTATTTCTCTGTCTAGCACCTAGCAAATGTATTGGTCCTTTGTACACTTTTACAAGAGGAAAGAGCCTTCACCGGCGACTAGTAACAATTCACAACAGTGTATCAGATCCATCCGACCTCATAGAACGACGTTAGATTGAATGTGATTTGTCTTGCTAGAGAGAATTATTAGTGGCTGTTGATTACACACGCTCTATTGTCTAAGCAGGGATTAGTTGCTATAGTAACCCTCTCAAGGATTGTGGGGCCTGTCCGGTGCACAACAATCCTGATTGGGGTACATTCATCAATGCCTCATTGTTACGGACCAATGACATCAAAACACACAACTGGACAAAAGCCTACAGTTTACAGCTCAGATCCCACCCTACTCAATAGGGTTGGGTACTGAACTCTGTACTTTTAAGGGTACCGACCGAACTACATCGGTACTACCGGGTACAGATTCACGCTAGATCAATCGGTAACCAAATGTCGGCGCCTGTACATGTTTAGTATAAGAGTGTAATATACAAGACAAGAGGGAGCCTTTTCCACAAATATATATATTACTGTCCAGTTTCTTGGGTCTTTGGAAAGACCAGACGAGGTCAGAGAAGTTTGATAATATATATATACTGAGGATGGACAGATAATGTTGATATTTAAACATTTAAAAACATGATCATGTGATTTATTTTGTGTGGTGTGTAATAACAATAATTGTTCAAAATAAATAACAATGTTGAAATTGAGAAAGTTTGGACTTGTGTTTTACAACTGAAATAAATCAGTTTCTTATTACAGAGAGAGTTAAATACTGAAAAAAAACGTACCGTTGGGTACCAACACCGAATTCCAGGAACTGGTTCATGTGAACGGTACCCAACCCTACTACTCAGTACTCACACAGCCCCCACTTACAGATACACCTTCAAATCTGACTTAAGAACTATACCTCAACGTGATTCACAATCCCTGGGACGCTCAGCTCGCCCACACAACCAATGTCAAATGTATTCATAAGACATTTAGGGCTGAAAATAATGTATTTTGATGTGGATATAGAACATTCAAACTTGTTCTATATCAGCCTCCCACACACACACCACCAGCACAGTGGCACTATAGCAGAGGTCTTTAAAGACAATTATAACCATTTATTTAAAAAAAAGGTGACAGGGATCATTGGCCTCCGACCAGCTGAGGAGAGGCCACGGTGGAGGAGAGAGGTTCACTGTGTTTAAAAGGAAGGTCAGATGGTGCGTAACGGCCATGACGGGGGAGGTCATCCCCCCTGAAGCCCTGCCTTTATGGACGCGGAGTCCCAGAGGTGTTCCCTTCACATGACCCCCAAACACTGACCTACACAGGCTTTAGCAAGACCCACCCAGCAGCCCTGACCAGACCCTCCAACCTCTGCCGTGCCCTCCTCCTCCTCCACCACCACCCTCCCTCACCCGAGAGATACAAGCCTCAGTCCCCATTCAACCTTGGTCACTCCCCCGTAATTGATGTCTAATCCTATTCAGATTTAAATAGAATGGTGAGGGAAATGATGATGATGATGGTAAGTGACGGTTCAGCAAATAAACACAGTGTTTAAAGGGGAACTATTTTACTATTTCTTTCACTATTTGGGCACTTTTACACAATTCCTGTGAGTCTATGGAACACCTCTGTAATATAAATATTTTATTCATTGTTTTGTATTTCTAATCAAGTCCTCAAAAACAGCATTTTTCTACCTCAAGATCTCGAGCCGTTTTGAGCCTGGGCTCCTAAACCACTGCGCCGTGCCGGCTCCGCCTGAACATTAACATGCAGCGGTGTCTTTCTGACATCACATATCGCACACATTTTCAAATGACTCAGTTCAGTGAGGGTGAATATTGTGAGAGGAGAATTGGAAGAATGCGCCAATATGAGAATTTTGAGACATAGATCATATTAATATAAGTTCACATAGCTAGGAAACAATGCTAAACACTCAAAAAGGCCATTTATAAGATAGTTCCCCTTTAAGGTAGTGCACAAACATTCTGCATTGCTATTATCACAAGGCATTCTCCCACTGGAGTCTTGTAGATTGAAGGAAACTGGTGGTAATTTCCAATGAAACACTTGCATGGAACATCCAAACGCCATAAAGGTTAGTAGATGGTTAGCACACAGCCACAACAGACATAATTCAGGTGTTCCAGCAGCAACAAGGAGCATTTCAAAGGCAACTTCAGTCAGACAGAGAGAGAGATCAAAAGGCTGGTCATGCTGCTTCCTAATGACGGCCATATGTGCTGGAGACAGACCCTTGTTAAAACAGGCTGTGTGACTCATCACAGCAGACGGCCTCCTCACAGAAGCACAAATACACATGCAACACAACATAACACAACTCGTTCAAAACAACATAACTCAACACAACATAACTCAATACAACACAATACAACTCAACACAACATAACACAACTCAACACAATACAACTCAACACAAACACAATACAACTCAACACAAACACAATACAACTCAACACAAACACAATACAACTCAACACAATACAATACAACTCAACACAAACACAATACAACTCAACACAAACACAATACAACTCAACACAAACACAATACAACTCAACACAAACACAATACAACTCAACACAATACAACTCAACACAGCATAACTCAACATAACTCAACACAACATAACTCAACACAACACAACATAACTCAACACAACATAACTCAACACAACATAACTCAACACAACATAACTCAACACAACTCAACACAATACAACTCAACACAGCATAACTCAACACAACATAACTCAACACAACTCAACACAATACAACTCAACACAGCATAACTCAACACAACATAACTCAACTCAACACAACATAACTCAACACAATACAACTCAACACAGCATAACTCAACACAGCATAACTCAACACAACATAACTCAACACAACATAACTCAACACAATATAACTCAACACAGCATAACGCAACACAACATGACACAACTTGACACGACACAACTCAACACAACATAACACAACTCGACACAACACAACTCAACTCAACACAACACAACTCAACACAACATAACACAACACAACTCAACACAACACAACTCAACACAATACAACTCAACACAACATAACTCAACACAATACAACTCAACTCAACACAACTCAACTCAACACAACACAACTCAACACAATACAACTCAACACAACACAACACAATACAACTCAACTCAACACAACACAACTCAACACAATACAACTCAACACAACATAACTCAACACAACTCAACACAACTCAACACAATACAACTCAACACAACATAACTCAACACAACATAACACAACTCAACACAACACAATATAACTCAACACAACATAACACAACTCAACAACACAACTCAAGTCAACACAACTCATCTCAACACAACACAACTCAACACAACACAGCTCAACATAAGTCAACACAACTCAACTCAACACAACACAATACAACACAACTCAACACAACATAACACAACATAATACAACTCAACACAACATAACTCAACACACAACATAACACAACACAACATAATACAACTCAACACAACATAACTCAACACAACACAACTCAACACAACATAACAACACAACTCAACACAACATAATACAACTCAACACAACATAACTCAACACAACACAATTCAACACAACACAATTCAACACAACACAAGTCAACAAAACCCATACAACACAAATCAACACAACTCAACACAACTCAGCACAACACAAATCAACACAACGCACCACAATGCAAGACAACACAACTCAACCGAACTCAACACAATACAACTCAACACAACACAACACAACTCAACACAATGCAAGACAACACAACTCAACGGAACTCAACACAACACAATACAACTCAACTCAACACAACACAACTCAACACAATGCAAGACAACACAACTCAACAGAACTCAACACAACACAAGTCAACACTCAACTCAACAAAACTCCAGTCCACACAACTCAACTCAACATAACTCAACACAACTCAACACAATACAACTCAACACAACATAACTCAACACAACATAACACAACTCAACACAACACAATATAACTCAACACAACATAACACAACTCAACAACACAACTCAAGTCAACACAACTCATCTCAACACAACACAACTCAACACAACACAGCTCAACATAAGTCAACACAACTCAACTCAACACAACACAATACAACACAACTCAACACAACATAACACAACATAATACAACTCAACACAACATAACTCAACACACAACATAACACAACACAACATAATACAACTCAACACAACATAACTCAACACAACACAACTCAACACAACATAACAACACAACTCAACACAACATAATACAACTCAACACAACATAACTCAACACAACACAATTCAACACAACACAATTCAACACAACACAAGTCAACAAAACCCATACAACACAAATCAACACAACTCAACACAACTCAGCACAACACAAATCAACACAACGCACCACAATGCAAGACAACACAACTCAACCGAACTCAACACAATACAACTCAACACAACACAACACAACTCAACACAATGCAAGACAACACAACTCAACGGAACTCAACACAACACAATACAACTCAACTCAACACAACACAACTCAACACAATGCAAGACAACACAACTCAACAGAACTCAACACAACACAAGTCAACACTCAACTCAACAAAACTCCAGTCCACACAACTCAACTCAACATAACTCCACACAACTCAACAACACAACTCAAGTCAACACAACTCATCTCAACACAACACAACTCAACACAACACAATATAACTCAACACAACATAACACAACTCAACAACACAACTCAAGTCAACACAACTCATCTCAACACAACACAACTCAACACAACACAGCTCAACATAAGTCAACACAACTCAACTCAACACAACACAATACAACACAACTCAACACAACATAACACAACATAATACAACTCAACACAACATAACTCAACACACAACATAACACAACACAACATAATACAACTCAACACAACATAACTCAACACAACACAACTCAACACAACATAACAACACAACTCAACACAACATAATACAACTCAACACAACATAACTCAACACAACACAATTCAACACAACACAATTCAACACAACACAAGTCAACAAAACCCATACAACACAAATCGACACAACTCAACACAACTCAGCACAACACAAATCAACACAACGCACCACAATGCAAGACAACACAACTCAACCGAACTCAACACAATACAACTCAACACAACACAACTCAACACAATGCAAGACAACACAACTCAACGGAACTCAACACAACACAATACAACTCAACTCAACACAACACAACTCAACACAATGCAAGACAACACAACTCAACAGAACTCAACACAACACAAGTCAACACTCAACTCAACAAAACTCCAGTCCACACAACTCAACTCAACATAACTCCACACAACTCAACAACACAACTCAAGTCAACACAACTCATCTCAACACAACACAACTCAACACAACATAACTCAATACAACACAACTCAACACAACACAGCTCAACATAACTTAACACAACACAACTCAACACAACACAGCTCAACACAACTCAACACAACACACATGCATGCACGCGTCGCACACACATGCACAAACTCATATACACACATAAAAGAACACACACGCACCCACACAGACAATCACACACATGCATGCATGCACACACACTCCACACAGTCTTAAGACATTACTAAATCAGCAGTGTACTATTTCACCTGTGCTTGGGGCAAGGCTGAGGAGCAATTAAATACAGATAACTGTTGTTAAAAATAAATCAAATTGAGAAACACTTCTGGTACCAGTTCCCATCTGGCAGTTACCAACCTGAGAGTGTCCATAAAGCAATCAATGAAGCCCACAAACCATAATTGGTCTATTCAACTTCCTCTCGAGTAAAGAGATCAATCAGTCAGTCTTACACCATGTTGTAATTAGAATAACTGGCCGTGGGGGATGGAAATCACCAAGAATTCCATTATTACTCTGACTACAACAATTAAACAATGAATTAAACAATTCTGAATGCATCATGCTATTTCATGATCCCATTCAATAGCCTGCATTGTGATCTTAACGATCTATTCACACCAGCTGCTCACTGCATAACACCTCTAAGTATTGCTGTAACAGAATATAATTGACTTAAGTTAGCCTACTAACTTCTGGAGGGTTTAATTTAGGACATAATGCCACCAAAATAATAGCTACATTCAGAAGAACTCAGAGAACTGGACTAAGATAATCGATTACTGAATTTTGTGCAACCAATGCAGAATCGCAAAAAAAGGTTGAATCGAGATCCTTCCATTAATCGATTATCCTTCCCTCCTCCACCCCTACCTGGTAGGGCTCCTTCCCTCCACCCCTACCTGGTAGCGCTCCTTCCCTCCACCCCTACCTGGTAGCGCTCTCCAATCCTAAGCCACGTCTCCAGGAGGCGTCTGCATGGCATCAGCCTTTGGTCGTACCACCTCCTCAGGGTCTGATGCGTCAAGGTCCAGACAAACTGGCTGCTGGATGCCACCAGGTCCTCCACGCCACACAGGATGCGCACAGCCATGGCTGGCAGCACTTTCTCCTTGGTACCCAGTTTACCGGCTAATGGTGAAGCCTCACAGCTTCAGAGCTAAAGATGCTTAGAGTAACCAGATATATTCTGTATCGACTGCACCAGAGGGGATCAAAAACACGCGCTGGTGGTGAGCACAGGCTCTCCAGTTTGTTCTAAGTTACTATCCTCAAGGATCAGTCTACAGCCCACGCATTTACCCCACTACGTTTCTCCCAGCTGATGTGATATCAGTGAGAGTAACTAAGCGCCGTACAGAGGTTTGAGTGGTGTAGCGTGCCTTAACGCTGGCCTCCCAGCCATCCGCCCTGGGCCCTGGTCCAAGTCACAGCCCCACAGAGAAAGAGAGAGAGAGAGAGAGAGAGAGAGAGAGAGAGAGAGAGAGAGAGAGAGAGAGAGAGAGAGAGAGAGAGAGAGAGAGAGAGAGAGAGAGAGAGAGAGAGAGAGAGGGAGAGAGAGAGAGAGAGGGAGAGAGAGGGAGAGAGAGAGAGAGAGAGAGAGAGAGAGAGAGAGAGAGAGAGAGAGAGAGAGAGAGAGATGAGGAGGGAGCTGAACAGAGCTATAAGAGCTCTCAGAGCTATAAGAGAGCTATAAAAGTCCAGCCTTAGACTCCTTGTCCTCCCTTCACATAAACAGACTTGTACACAAACACGAGGGGATCACCGCACACAAACAAAAGTCTGCCTGACAGCTCACTCTCTCCACTCCCTCTCCTCATGAATATTCCTTTCTCTGTGCCTCCAACCACAGTGGTTACTGACCCCTCGGTTTGTTTGTTTGTTTTCTTACTGTTGTTCACTTTGTGGAGAATAGGATTAGGAATTGTCTCGGCTGAAATGAAGTTAAGAAAATAGCTCTCTCATAATATACATGAACAATCCTGGTTCTGGTTTTGCTAAACAAACAATGACATCACAAATCACATTATACTTTATTGTCACACCCGGCAAGATACCTGTTGTTTTAGCCCTGTGGTTATACACCTTCATGACATAACATTTTTAAATTACTGTGTTGTGATGGGTGTCTGGAAGTCTGTCATTTTCTCCGTGAGGTGGGAGCAATTTCCCAAGGACGCCGGGCGATGTCCCCGCCTATCGTATTTTACAGCAAAACTAAAAATAATTGTCTGTATCTGAGCCAGCGAGACAGTAGAGTTGTCCAGCTAACACCAATTTTTTTTTTTTTAAACTTGGAAACTCTGATGTAAATGAGAAAAAAAATTATTTTGGTATGGACCGCCTTTTCCCCACCCCCCGGTTTCCTGTCACACACTGCCCTGTGTAAATGAAGCAGGAACGCCCTAAAAATACATTTAAAATGTATAAATGTATAAAAAGTATGTGTGTGTCTCTCTCTCTCTCTCTCTCTCTCTCTCTCTCTCTCTCTCTCTCTCTCAGCTTCATCTGGAAACAATGTCCTGCTGTTTGATTGTGTGACGCTAGACTCCCAGAATAATAAAGTACCAACAATGTCAACAACACATGCAGCACGCCCACTGAGCACGACCAAAGAAAGAACCAAACCAGTCTAGCCTGAGACCAGTTTATTACACACAGTGGTTATCAACATGGGGGGTCAGTACTCACAAGATGATTTTGGGGGCACGTGATGATGTATCATTAATCGAGGGGAAATAATACATATTGTAATGTGTAAAAATGTCAACGCTTGACTATGTAGGAGGGGTTGAGAACCAGTGATCTCTACAGAAGCCTCATGGTAGGGTAGCAGAGTAGCCCCTTTCGTGACTGTGATACACAGAGTGAATCCACAGTCACTTCCTACTAGCCCATAGCAAACCAACCTATGTTGACCATGAAAGACTGGTTCTGCCCAAACCGTTCGTTATACAAGTATCACAGAGAAATTTCAAAGGTACTCACAGTTGCACGAGGGTTTCGGACAAAAATACGCGATGGTTTGAAAGCTCGGCGTTGCTAATAAACATTTTAAATATTTTTTATAAACTGGTCAACACTGCTCAAAACTGCTTTATTTCCGTATTTGGCTGCCTGGTGCGCCTGCGCTGTGATCACAGCGCATGCGCATCATGCACCCAACGCCGGAAATAATGCAGTGTTGACCAGTTTATAAAAAATATTTAAAATGTTTATTAGCAACGCCAGATCGGGCAAAATAGCTGGATTGGTCATAAAAAAATATATATCGGAATTTTTTTATATATATATTTTTTTTATAATAATATAATATAATAAAAAATAAAATAAGAAATAACAATTCAGTACATTTATATCATTTATGTGTGTTAATTTGTTACATTTTGTTTCACTAAGTTAGGAAAATAATGTTTTAAGTCAAGCCTGATGTTGCCTTGCACAAAATAATGATCACACTCTTCCACACAGTGAGGCATACAGTTTATTAATTGAACAATGGGTATCGGATCGGTACTCGGTATCGGCCGATACCCAAAGCCCAGGTATCGTTATCGGTATCGGGACTGAAAGTCAGATCGGTGCATCCCTACTGAATACCTACCATGGTAGTGTAGCAGAGCAGTCCTGCCTGAAGCCTAGTATCTCCCTTTGGGTTCCTAGGGTTCCCCTTTGGCTGATTGGTACATTCTTATTCTCCGCCATGTGGGAAACCCGCATTTTAATCCAGGTGGGTTACGGTGGTGCCGTGACCCAGATCAATATCAGTAGCATCTCACTGCATGAATGGATAAAGCCAACATCGTCCATTATCTGTGGGTGTAAATCCACTCTGAGGCGTAGGGAAATGAACGTGTCAATTAGTATGCTCTCACAGGCACCAGAGTGGCTATAGAACACTGGCAGCTGTGAGGTTGGGATGAGCAATGGCTTGGCATATTATGGACTAACACATCCATGCATGCGCTGACCCGTGCTTTATGTAATCCATGGGAAATCAATACAATACTGGTTAGGATGCACCAATACTACTCCAGTGACGACTCCGAGGCCTGGTCCTGAGTACCCATCCATTAGTTTTACTGAGCAGTTCACTCTTAGAACATTAGTTTGGGGTCATTGCTACATTATATTTATCTATAGATTTGCACTACATTCATACCTCATTTGCATTTGCACCTTACCTTAGAGTTTTGTACCTCATTGTCTGGATTTGTACCGTATTGTCTGCATTTTTCCTTTATTTTTTACTTAGATTGTACTTAGGTTGTACTTTAGATTGTATATTGTATTGTATATTCCTCTTTTACTTACTTTTTTACTTTTTTTTTTACTGTATGAAGCACACTCTCAGGGGCTCATACAGAACCAAGCATTTCACCGTAAAGTACATGCATTTTATATGTGACAAATAATAAACAAACTTGAAAACTCATTGGACAAATAATGGTTGCGATATAATCCATGTTTCTCCATTAGAGAGATCTAACATGTGTCAAAAATGCAGAAAATCAAGTCGCTTGTTTCGATTTCTAACATGCTACACATGGCTCTCTATTTTAGCCTGGTATCGGTATGAGGGGATCCCAAATTTCTTAGCACACACTTCTGACTATGATATTGAGCAAAAGGCTGTGTGGGGGAAAAAAGACTCAAACAAATCAAAATAATGCACAGAGTTTGTCAAGAAACATTGTAACAATGTACTGGTATTTTGCACCTGTTTTGAAACCCAAATACCAAACAAGGGGGATCAGGTTTATTATTATACTGTACACATGACAACTGGATATTCAATCCATATAATAAACAGCTTCAGGTACACATCATAATGACATGTTATATTTGATCGATGCTATAATGTGTGTAGATCATTCAGAACGTGGCAAGAACCGGATTGATCTATTTCCGGAGGATGGAATTCATTAGAAACCCATATTGAAACTATACTGGGAGCGATAAAAGAGGGGGGGTGTATTCAATTAACCATGTAAGCCACGATAAGCACAGGCACACACACACACACACGTGCCAGGACACAGCTGCCTTGAGGGACAACAGGCGTGACAGCGAGCGACAGATGTGGTGGACACAAGCCTATCATTATTACATACATATTGAACCACACTTAGGAAAGAGAGTAGTGTCTTTGTGTCCTCGTTGCCCAGAACAAACTCTTAAGAGCATAAAGAACACATGGAAATGCATATTTCCGAGCGCCCTTGTGTCCTCATTGGCAGGAACAAACTCTTTGAGCATAAAGAATGTGCATGAAGTGTGGAAATGCATATTTTCAACTAAAAAGCAATGATGTGTTGACGTTTGAAAACGTCTTGGCCCGGCTACAGACGGTCTGTGGTTGTCAGGACTCAGGGTCAACGTCACTCTCGTACACAACACACAGATAGTATTTGTGTCTGCAATATAGGGTTTGACCAAACCCTAGACTGGCCCCAGACACACCCTGACTGTCTGGCTGTCGGACCTGTTGTCATCACATCTGAACTTGCCTTAAGGCTTGTACCATGCAATCACAACGTCCTGGATTGGAATCCGCCCCCGGGATCTTTGCCACATGTCATTCTCTCTACACCCCCTGCTGGTTCCTGTCACTCTCTATCAGCACGTTTGACGAAGCAGAAATGCCCTAAAAAATATCTATCTATATATCTATCTATATATTTTTGAAAGAAAAGTGATGTGTACTTCCCCAATACTTCCCCCAGTGAAGAGATA
The DNA here is from genome assembly GCF_963971535.1 of Notolepis coatsorum. Taxonomy (NCBI): domain Eukaryota; kingdom Metazoa; phylum Chordata; class Actinopteri; order Aulopiformes; family Paralepididae; genus Notolepis; species Notolepis coatsorum. Next base: position 145,248,920 of record NC_140170.1, read on the forward strand.
ACAATAATACAGTAGAATTGGGTCAGAACACAGTCATATGATCCCTGCAGAGTAAGAAAATACAAGGAATGTTTTCATATCATGAGGGCATGCAGGCGTTGCCTTTAAAGTCCAACATGCACGTTATCCTATCTCTCTCTCTCTCTCTCTCTCTCTCTCTCTCTCTCTCTCTCTCTCTCTCTCTCTCTCTCTCTCTCTCTCTCTCTCTCTCTCACACACATGCACACAATATGCCTGTGCAGGGGCCAGATAATCACAGCTGATAGATATCGGTGTTAATTCGCCAGGGTTTCAGTGAGGTGGAGGAGCAGGTAGGGGTGAGACCTTGACCAGCGTACAGCCAGAACACCAAGGGAGCGTGAGAATCGACTGCATCTACTCCTAGCATCTCTTACAGAGGTAACTAGACTCTCAGACCTAATCCTCCAATCACCTAAGGTAACTGGACTCTCCCATCTAATCCTCCAATCATCCGGTGTCTGGAGAGGAGCAGTCATTCATCCGTTGAGAAGACACGGTAGAGGTACCTGTGGTGTGTGTGGGTAGTAGGGCTGCACAATATAGACAAAATATCTTATTTTTGCAATTGTGATATAATATGCATAATTTATAAAATGTCTAGTTTTACATTTAGAATCAACATTTCCTTTTCATATAGTTTAAAGCCTTTAAAGGAACACATCAACATTATGGGAAATGCTCTTAGAGTCAGACAAGAAGATAGATACCAATTTCCTCTCTATGTGTTCAGTAGAAAGCTATCCGGCTGCAAGCTAGTCTAGATTAGCACAAATTAATGGAAGTGTGTACGGACCACTAACCTACCGGTATCTTACAATTCCGGGAGAGGTGTTTTTGGTCAACAGCTAGGCTAGCTGGTCTATATACGCTTCCATTCATTTGTGCTAAGCTAGGCTAACTTGCCGCTGGATAGCTACTGAAAGCACAGAGAGGAAATTGGTATCTATCTTTTTAGAAGACGGTATGCGCATGTCCCATAATGTTAGCGTGTTCCTTTAATGTGAGCATATACGTGTACCTGCTATGCTAGTGCTAATGGAAAACAAAACTAAAATATCATTCTCATCCAGCATTCAAGTCTCTGGCCCTGATGCTACAGTTCAAGCACCTTGGTTGAATAGAAATAAAATAGAAATAATCTTTGGAAAGACCAGACAAGGTCAGAGGATGGCCGGATAATGTTGATATTTAAACAATTAAAAACATAATACATGATTTATTTTGTGTGGTGTGTTACAACAATAAATAAAAGAAAATGTTGAAATTGAGAAGTTTGGTCTCATTTCTTACAGCTGAAATCAACTTCTTTGTTATTACAGAGAGTTAAGGTACCACTGGGTACCGATACCAAATTCCAGGAACTGGTACAGGTAACGGCATTGGTTCAAATGTGAACGGTGCCCAACCCTCTGCCCAATGCATCCCCTCTAACACCGCCTCTCCCCTTCCTGAGGCAGAGAGCCTGGTACAACAGCATGACCTCACTCCACGACCCGTCACCCCCTCCTGATGTCACTGCAGTAAACACTTTACTGACCCAGTCAGTCATACGCTTCACACACAAGACTCCCTCTTGTGTCGAGGCTCATTCGCTTCTTCATAACTTCGGGTCCTAGTGGCCACTTGACAAGCTATTGTTGCCTTCTCCCCTCCGGCAGAGTACATGCCATTGTTGTGTGGAGGTTGATAATACAATTATGCTAGTTACGCTGCTGACCAGAATGACTCATACTGACTTTACCTGTAACATTTACATACGTTTACATTTAGTCATTTAGCTGACGCTTTTATCCAAAGCGACTTACAAGTTCTGTTCTGTCGTCAGGAAGGGCACAACTCTATCAGCTGAGTAACAATGTTCATCAAAGTGTTGATCACTATGAATTGAACAACAAGACAAACGTCTTTCTCTGGTCTGCATCCCCTTAACAATTGTGTGTATTGAGCCGTACTGTATTGTACCCATTCTGCAATCTGTTAAATAAAGTTTTCATTAATTAATTAATTAATTAATTAATTAATTAATTAATTAATTCATAAATTAATTAATTCATTCATTCATTCATTCATTCATTCATGCTACAGTGTATGTTAGTTTATTAGGACAAGTACATGACAGTAAGGTTAGTTAGGGTTAGATTTAAAAAAAAATTCATTTCAGATAATGATTGAAGAAGTGGGTCTTTAGTCGACGGCGAAAGATTGGACGGGTTTCGGCTGTCCTAACTGTGGTGGGAAGTTCGTTCCAACATTGTGGGGCAAGGACTGAGAATAGGCGGCTTCTCCTTGATGACCCTCCCGGAGCTCGGATAGGAGTGGGTCTGAGGCGGCCAGAAGATGCAGAGCGTAGGGGTCTTGAGGGTGTGTAGTTAGAGACCATTGACCGGAGGTAGGCTGGAGCGGTTCCCTTTGCCGCACGGTATGCTAGGTCGAGGGCCTTGAAGCGGATTCGTGAGGCAATGGGGAGGCAGTACAGGTCCCTAAGAAGTGGGGTGACATGGGCTGACTGTACATATTGGTATTACAACTCTGTACATACATGAATGTGAATCCCTACCCACCTTCAAAACCGCTCTCAAAGAGCACCTACGGGAGGCTGCAATTCGAAACTGGCCCTGGTAAATGTCCAACCCCCCCCCCCACCCAACCCCCTCCAATGTATGGTTTCTTCCCCCTCGAATGAATATATTCTGTCTCTTAAACAGTACTGTATATTTGTAGGGCGGCTACGTGGCGTAGTGGGCAAGGCGCTCGCCACGAAATCTGGAGACGCTGGGCTCGCCTGTTCGAGCCCAGCGCTCCACATTTGCTTTCAGTTTAGCTGGTCGTCCGTACTAATACACATTGGCCGTATTAGGGGGTGGGAAACTGATGGGTGGGGATCGAGCGTTGTGGACAGCGACTCCTACAGGTCGGTTGGTGCGCCTGCGCAGTAGAATCAGGAAGTGTCAGGGGCAGCGTGAGCCTCCCACGCGTTACTCCTCGCCACTGAGAGATCGAGCTGCGCAGGTGAAAAGATGCGACTGCTGTTACCTCAAGTACCGGAGGGGACTTGTGCTATGTATGACTTAGTCCACATTGCAGCCGGCTTGTGGGAGGCAAGAAACAGCGTTCGTGACAGGGGAGGGTTGAATTGGATGATACGAAAATTGGGATGGGAGAAAAAATATAGAAAAAATGGGAGAAAAAGTGGATAAAAAAAAACAGTACTGTATATTTGTATATATTGTATGTCATAAATGTCTGGATGTAACAGTACTGTATATCTGAATGTCGTGTATGTCATAAATGTCATGATGAATTTAAAATGGGGGACCATTTTTCTCTGGTCTGCATCCCCTTAACAATTGTGCGTATTGAGCCGTACTGTATTGTACCCATTCTGCAATCTGTTAATAAAGTTTTCAATCAATAAATCAATCAATCTGATTAGCACTACACCTAATAGTACTAATTTATACCCAGTTTAATCACCTGTACATTGTATATTACTATTGCACTTTACTGTTACATTTGCACTGTGGTTGGATGCCAAACTTATTTTCCTTGTACTGTACTTGTGCTGTATAATGACAATACATTTAATTTTGTATCTAATCTAATCTAATCTACAGCATAATGCCTTGCTGTCCCTGGTGTGTAGTACCCCATTATCACCACCAGATGGGGGAAATGCCACTAAAAACCCAGTATAAGCCTGGGGGACACAAAGGCCCGGAAATTGTGGTAAATTATGCCCCATATAGTTTACCTCGCTATTACCTGTGTGCCAGCACCAAGCCCCTTCTCCTTATACGGGAGTCTTGTTTTACTTGCAACACTGTCTGCAAACCCCTGGCGTGACCTGGAAAAATTACAATCTGCCTGTTTCAATTTACCCCAATCCCATGACTTCCGTATTAATAGACTGGGGCTCTTTGGAGAATACAAGGCAGGGCCATGACAGGGGGGGGGGGGGGGGGGGGGGGGGGGGGGGGGGGGGGGGGGGGGGGGGGGGGGGGGCGCTCCGCAAGATCATCATCGTGTGTCCCCGTCCCCGAGGCTCATTTCAATGGGATGGCAATTACCATGTACACTAAGTGGTAGATTAATGGTCTAAGAGGGGGAGCGGCCGCTCTCCCACACTGCAGCTGACGGAGCGCAGGCAAGGACAGGGAAACAGCTGTCATCCACACACGGGCCCTGCATCTGACCAGCCCTGCTACATACTGGGGCTACAGCTGCCAACATACTGTACTGTACGCCTGACGCACAACATAGCACACACACACACCCACACACGCGCACGCACGGATTGTCCACAATGTTAACATTCCATTCCACCCCCCCCCCCCCCCCCCCAGTGTGCATGGTTAGCCTCTTGACTGACAGCCACCTCTGCTCATAGACGGAGCAGGTGGGACAGCATGACAGGGAGACTGTGACACTCGACACAAGGGGCGATTTGTAGTCATGATTCATACATGAAGTGGATAAAAAAAAAAATTGTGAATGGTCTCATGGCCGTGCATAGTGTGTATGCACCTGCCTTCTGCCTCACCCCACCACAGGCCCGCTACGAACAGGTGTCTACAAAGTGAAATACCTCATGTATTCTGTCTGATTCGGCCTCCGCTCAGGCTCCCCGGGAACACAGGCTGGTGGCTCAGTAGCAGCACTGCCAGCATTAAATCAACAGCAAAGCATGTCTTATTAACGGACATCTGCCCGAGGCCTGCTACAGCTACAGCTACAGATTCAACAACTGTGTGTCTGCAAGTGAGAAGTCCCTGTTATACCTATTATGTCTCGACTGAAGCTGTCACTATGTCTGTTTCGAGCACAAGTCATCTCAATTATAGCCAATTAAAGCCACATGATGAAGCTCCAGTTGGCAAATGAGAGGAGAGAGAGAAAGGCCTTTTTGTGTTGAGTTTAGGCGGTACAGTCAGGCGCCGCTTTGTGCTGCGGGGGGGGGGGGGGGGGGGGGGGGTGAAGAGAAAAGAAAGCACAGGAGAGAGAGGGCGAGGAGGAGAGAGAGAGAGAGAGAGAGAGAGAGAGAGAGAGAGAGAGAGAGAGAGAGAGAGAGAGAGAGGGAGAGGGAGAAAGAGAGGGGGGGCTGGGGGTTTAGGTCTGCCACCATCGGCACATTTAGTTGCCTGCTACGGCAGGGGGATTTGGGGCCAGCTCCTCAGCTGTACGGGACAGCACTCAGAGGCCTGTTGGAGAGCATGGGCTGTGACGAACCTGTGTGTGTGTGTGTGTGTGTGTGTGTGTGTGTGTGTGTGTGTGTGTGTGTGTGTGTGTGTGTGTGTGTGTGTGTGTGTGTGTGTGTGTGTGTGTGTGTGTGTGTGTGTATAACCCAGATGCTATGAAGCGGAGGAGGTCAGGGGGGTGTGTGTGTATGTGTGTGTATGTATGTGTGTGTGTGTGTGTGGGGGGGGGGGGCCTGGCAGAGTGGGGACAGAGGCCATGGTGTCAGCCATCAGCCGCGTACTGTCTGCCCCATCAAAAACACCCCGAGGGATTGTGGGTACTACCCAGATCTGTTGAGGCAGCTCTTTAGTGTGAGCATAAAGGATCGGAGCCACTGGTTTTCAATATCATATGCAGGAGATGGAGAACAACATTGAATGGCCTCTGTTAACATCTCCACAGGGGTTCCGAAAGAAAGACGGACAAAGAGAAAGAGATAGAGATGAAGAAAAGGAGGGAGAGGAGGATGAGGAGGAGGAGAATAGGTGGAGGGTTGCCTGTAAGGAGAATTTAGCAGGCTGGGGACATTTACAATTTTAAATTGTAACAGGGAGAGGGAAAAAATTGAAAAGATTATGCCTAAGTCAAATAAAATTATATGTATATGGTTTCTGATAATTTGCCTAAACTAATGCTCATGAGAAACGGATTATTCCTCTGAATAATGAATAATAAATGCTGCTTATCTAGTTCTGAGGAACCAAGCGTGAGGTATTTCCAGAGTGTCATTATGATACTGATGTCCTGTTTCCTCAACTCCTCAACTCAAACACTGGCCTGCTGTCATGCAACAGAACAGAGACTCTGGGCCCAGGGACTGGTCCCAATGTACAGTTCCCTCGCCCTCAAATGTATATATTCTCTTTTAGAATCTCTGCCTGTAAATAGACAGTACTGTATATTTGTATATCTTGTATGTCATAAATGTCTGGATGTAACAGTACTGTATATCTGTATGTCGTGTATGTCATAAATGTCATGATGAATTGAAAATGGGGGACCCTGATGTAAACAAGACGAAAGTCTTTCTCTGGTCTGCATCCCCTTAACAATTGTGTGTATTGAGCCGTACTGTATTGTACCCATTCTGCAATCTGTTAATACAATTTTCAATTAATCAATCAATCAATCTGAGGAGTGGTTCTGTTGTGTTTCAGAACAGAGACTCTGGACCCAGGGACTGAGGAGTGGTTCTCTTTCACAGCTCAAGGATGTGTGGCATCAGTTGGGTTGCCGCTTACAATACAACTACTATCTGTAGTAAAACTAGGGATGCCCCAATTACCATTTCTTGGGCTTCAAATCCCCTGCCTACAAGATCCTCCTCCTCACCTATAAATCCCTGCACGGGTTGGCTCCATCCTACCTGACCGAACTACTCCACCCCTACACTCCAGCTCATAGCCCCTTTTGTGACTGTGATGCACCGAGTGAATACACAGTCCCTTATCCCACCATGTAAAATTCCTACAATTAAGTCTGTCTCGCTTTTCTCTATCAAAACGCTTCTTGTACAAGTATCGCAGAGAAATGTCAAAGGTATACTCACAGTTGCACGATGGTTTCGGACAGACAAACGCTAGGGTTTGAAAGCTTGGCATTGCTAATAAACATTTTAAAGGTGGGATAAGGGACTGATTCACTCGGTGCATCACAGTCACGAAAGGGGCAATCCAGCTCGAGGCCTCCGCTCCTCCAACTCCGACCTCCTCACCATCCCCCGCAACAGGCGTTCCACACTGGGAGAGCGAGCTTTCTCCGTAGCTGCCCCCAGGCTGTGGAACAAAACACACCTAAAAACACACGTGTTCACACTTGCCTTTGCGCAACACGCTGCTGCTCCCAAGTATCACCCCCTTCCCGCCCTGACTCTTTTCTTTTAAGCTACTGATCCTGTTGTTCCTGTTTCTTCCTAATGGATTGCACCTTGCTTCCTTTTTCCTTTTTATTTGTTTAATTTTCTTATTGTTACTATACATATATTCATATTATTATCTTGCCTTATAGCTTCTATTTTTATAGAAAGGCGCTTCTCTCTCTAAATCTAATTTTTTATTATTATTATTATTATTATTATTATTATTATTATTATTATTATTATTATTATTATTAATAATAATAATAATTATTATTATTATTATTATTATTATTATTATTATTATTATTATTATTATTATTATTATTATTATTATTATTATTATTATTCTAAGGTTCATTAGTAATTATCAGTGAATAATTGAAGCGTCATTCTTCCGATGAGTAAAGTGTCAATGTGGTGGGTAGATGAGAGCTATGTTTTCTGAAAGTTGTCATGAAAATTGATTGCCATGGCAACGATTGAAGTTTAAACGTTTTTAAGCATTAGTGTAAACCCTGATTTAAACAAATTCTACAAAACAGTCTGCATGTTAACCAACCCAGGGAGGGACCGCTCACCAGGTACTATCGCAGGTTGAAGAAATGCTGTTTAAATCACCCACTCATTCTAAACTGGATGCGCGTTCTCGTGCAAGTCATTTGCATACAGAGACACGCCTCGTGGGCTCATTATAATACGAGAGCCGTGGGTCTGCATTGGATCCCCTGGCCGTATTCAAGCGCTGGAGCGCTTTGCGATGGATCAAAATTAGATAGGAATCAAATGTATTGTCATCATACAGCACCTATAGCTATATAGTGGAATATGTAAGGGATAATGTATAGCTACGAGGTCATTGTCGCAAAATAATTGACCGACACTGCGTTCTGGAACACTGAGGTGCCGCACCGAGGTGTTCTAAATGCAGTGAAGGTAAATTATTTTGCGACAATGACAGAGTATTATGCTATACATTATCCCGCTTATTACAGGGCTAACTTACTAACAATACATAATTCATTTTACACCATCGACAAGACAAGATCAAATGCAGACGCGGTTGTTCTGTTGCTCCTCTGGCGTCGGCAGGTGTGTGCCTGGGCTTGATTGCACCTGATGCAGTGCAGCTGTGCATATGGTAAAGCTTAGCCCCTTTCGTGACTGCAATCAAAATGCTTGATTGTGATTGGTCAATAGCGCTCCGTTGCCCCTAACAGCGGTCATTATTGTGCGTTGCCCCTAGCAGCGGTGAATTATCGAGAAATAATTGACCGCTGCTAGGGGCAACGGACCGCTATTGACCAATCACAATCAAGCATTTTGGCGAATTTTAAAACGCCATGTAATAAACTGTATTAATATAGTAATATAATAGTAGTTGGCTAGTTGCGCGCTTCTGGCCACCTCCCGCAGTGCGTGCATACACACGTACTGTATACAGTACGTGCAAAATGAATCGTTCCAGCAAAGTACTGTAGGCTTTGTCAATACTGAACGACTGTGCGTTGTCAAGAACCAATCTCATCGGTTGCCACTCATCTGGCTCTGCAAATAGATCTAGAGTCTGAATATCTCTGCATATATAGCCTGATGACTGGCAGTGCGCATAGTACAGTGCATGCTCCAAGTCAAACTGGATGACACATCTATCTCAAATCCATTCTGAGAACGGAACACAGTGCCCGCGACGCGGGTCTTGATTGATTGATTGAAAATTGTATTAACAGATTGCAGAATGGGTACAATACAGTACAGCTCAATACACACAATTATTAAGGGGATGGAGACCAGAGAAAGACTTTCGTCTTGTTTACATCAGGGTCCCCCATTTTCAATTCATCATAACATATATGACATACATGACATACAGATAGACAGTACTGCTACATCTATACATTTATGACATACCAGATCTACAGTACTGTTTGTGATACAAAAAGAGTATATACATTTGATGTAGAAACTGTACATTGTAGGAGGTGGGGGGGGGGGGGGGGGGGGGGGGGGGTTGGGTAGGTGGGGTGGGGGGGGGGGGACTGTACATTGGAGGTGGTTGGGTGGGTGGGATGGGGGGGTGGGATGGGTAGGCGGGTGGGGGTAACTGTACATTGGATTATCGACTAAACCTACTTGGTCAAAGAAGAGGGTCTCATGTATCACTGGGTTTAAGTCAGTTGTTTATTTATTTATGTTTTACTGTTTGCATACGAGGTGGTCCGCAAATGTTCTTGATAACAATCTAGTGGTCCGCATAAAACAGAAGTTTGGGAACCACTGATATAGACGATCTATGCGTTCTATGCTACGTATACAGTACTGCATATCTGTATGTCATGTCATAAATGTCATGATATATATCTGTATGTTGTGTATGTCATAAATGTCATTATGAATTGAAAATGGGGGACCCTGATGTAAGACGAAAGTCTTTCTCTGGTCTGCCTCCCCTTAACAATTGTGTGTATTGAGCTGTACTGTATTGTACCCATTCTGCAATCTGTTAATAAAATCTTCAATCAATCAATGGCCTGGGCGGCCAGAGCATAACTGTTCTAACAGCAATATATAATCCATTTCAGACAGAGCGCACGCAATAAGTTATAATAAATTATTATTATTATTATTGAAAAGTTCTGTATTTTTTAAGTCGTATTTGGGGGCAATTAACCAATGGTAGGCTTTTTTTTATTAAATTTTTTTGGGGTAAGAATTTCTTATTTCGGTAAGAGTGCTCTCGACCACTCTTATAATTTGTTCTTGCCTGAGAAAAAAGCAACAATAAGAAAACGTTGCTGAATCCCAGGTAAGAACAAAGTAAGAGGAAATCCTAGTTAAGAATTATTATATCGCTTCATGCATGAGGCCCAATGAACTAGGTTTAAATTTGTTAAATTTGACATTTATTGCATGAAATACCCCTTCTACCCGTGATTTTCTGTCACTCACTGTCCAATCTAATAAACGAGAAATGCACTAAAATATTGTAAAAAAAAAAAATAATAATAATAATAATATCTTGAACAACATATCTTTCCTGAAAATTCTGCCATGTAATTTTTAAAACTCGATCAGTTCCATTGACCATCAGTAACCACATTGTTTAATCGTGATTATGGAGCAAACTGGTGAGGAAGACTAGCTCCGTGGTGGGAGTCAAACTGGTCAAAATAGAGGTGGTGGCAGAGAGGAGGATGGGGAAATCCCCTCCCACCCCCTCTATGAGAAGCTAGCCAAGATGGGGAGGACGTTCAGCCATAGACTTACCCCCCCACACACACACCACAAATCACCTCGGCCAGTCCTTTGTGCCAATAGCCATTAGGTTCCACAACCGTGGGCATGGACTGCAGCCAATAGTAGGAGAAATAACGGCTGGGGAACTTGAGAACTGTTAGGACAGTCTGACTCTAATACTACACTGTATGGACTCTGGTGCAGTGTGCTACTAAATATATACCATCATCGTATACTATTATCATTATTATTTGTATTGTTGTTATTATTATTGATTGAATTCTGCCATTCCACTATTATTACTATGTTCTACGCTATTGTTATTGTTATTATTATTTACATTATTAACCTTTCTGCCTGTACCTCCCCCTCCCCTACACCTGACACCTGAATTACCCCAAGGGGATAAATGAAAGAGCTTGACTTGACTTGACTTGATTAGAATGTTCTGTTCTCAAACTTCTAATCACAGTGCACTGGTGGAATAGGCCCTTTTCACAGTATAATAATGTTTACTTCTCATAGGTAGGGAATAGGGAATAATGAACTACAATATCTATCGATTATTCTATATCTATCCATTGGTTATACCAATGTTTACCCATGTATGACAAACCAAAATGTCTGTTGTGAAAAGGGCGTATTGTACACCTCAAAGAGTTAGGAAGCGGCTACATTGATCCATCAGGAAACAGAGAGAAAACAGACGGATGCTTGTCCGTTGGTTTGTTTTTAAGTTAGAACTGAGCGTGATTGTGTGTTTGCAGAAACAACAGCTTTGCTCCGGATGGTGACGTATCTGACATATCTGTCAGTTCCAAAAGTTCACAAAACTTAGAGGCGACGGACACATCATCAGCCCTGAAATAGAAATGCCTCGTTGAAAAAACGACGTAGTAATCTCACACATATCCCAAGGCTCTAAACTGTTTTGCACACATTCATTTAGTTTGACAGCTATTGAGAGTTAATGAGTTTCAGCTCCTATGGTGTCATCAGAGGACACTGAATCCTAGTGTTATTTCATTTGAATGAATGTGTGCAAAATAGTTCTGAGCCTCTGGATATGTGTGCGATCATGTGCAAAATAAATCTGCTTTGTTTTTCAGCTAAGTGTCCCTTTAAACATTGAGATAGCGATCTGGGAGATGATCGGTGATTGGAGTGATTTTTATGCCGTTCGTTAGATCATGCAATCAGATCTTCCAGATTATCGCTGTCATCCAATTTGCTCACTGCATAATCAGATCAAGTACATCGCTTACACCAGGGCAGACAAAGAGGAATCACAAGGGATTCAGAGAGGGATATTGAAAAGATGACAGTGGAAAGCTGTCTCGTAAATCTACCGCCCATCGATTGTGCCACAGGTTCTGAAATGTCTGTAGATCATAGAAAGTAGTCTCTGAGAGTGAGAGAGAGCAGTCTCAAAGAGGATTGTTTCCAACTGTCCTGTCAGGCTTAAGCCTATAGAAAAGCTCTATTTCCGTCCCATTGAAAGCCACTGCTTATAACCTGGTGGGTTCAACTGCACTGGAGGCGCTCTTAGGGCCTTGTTCTGTCAGAGCGATTTCAAGGGGTATAGTGATTTGATGGGGAGAGTGAGGCCGCTGAGAGTCAATTGAGGATTTATAAATGTGTACAGTGGTGCAGCCACAGCTTATACCAGATACTCAGTATAGCACAGTTTCTGCGTACATGTGCAACATCTAGAATTTCTAATTTGATACTTTCACCGTTCATAGGCTACTATCACATGTGCTCCTTACGTTGTGTACCCGTATAAGTGTCGAGACAAAATGTCTCTGATTTATTTATTTTATTTAGTAGCAGTAGTAGTAGTAGTAGTAGTAGTAGTAGTAGTAGTAGTAGTAGTAGTAGTAGTAGTAGTAGTAGTAGTAGTAGTAGCAGTAGCAGTAGCAGTACAATAGTAGTAGTACTATAGTAGTAGTAGCAGTACAATAGTAGTAGTACTATAGTAGTAGTAGTAGTAGTAGTAGTAGTAGTAGTAGTAGCAGTAGCAGTAGTAGTAGTAGTAGTAGTAGTAGTAGTAGTAGTAGTAGTAGTAGTAGTAGTAGTAGTAAACTACTATGCTGTGTAGATGCTTCAGCCTGACTGAAAAGGTACCGGCTGAAGCATAATGCGTGTCCTATATTCTCATCAAATTAAGCTACCCTCCAAAACAAAAAATAAAGATAATTCACACTTGTAACCCTCGAAAATAGCTATACAAACGTTTTTCTTTTCTTTTTTTTAACCAAAAGCGATTCTTAAATGTATTAATTTATTTATTAAACTCTTAACTCATTCTTAAATGTATATCAGCATTGTTCAACAAGTTAACCCAACAATATAAATACATGTCCTTTTAATCCCTTTCTTAGCATTTTGTACAGTAAACATCTCTCAAATCACATTTGATGTCCTGTATGGAAAAAGATAACTATTTATTGCAAATAAATGGCAACAAAACGTGAACAAACAAGTGACAACATCTTGTCATCACCTGGCTGCAAGTCACACCTTCAAGTGTCCAATAAAAGAATTCCTCCAATAACAACAACAAGGATAATTTGTTTTCCTGACCACACCTTTCGCCACCGCCTTCCCCTGGGGGCGATAAGCCATTACCTCACCACCCACTGTGGTTGACACCTGTTACCACGTTGCTACGGAGGCTGTCGCTCTCTATAGCACAGCCAGCCTGCTTAGGAGCCTATATCAGCTTTCTCTCCCTATGGCAGGGTCACATTATCACCAGCTACATTCAACACTGGCCTGACATCATTCATTTGGATAGTCAGCCAACGCCATTGATTGTGTCTACAAGGTACCATCATACGAGGTGACAGGCCACGGTAATGGAGTTCCGAGGGCCCTCGTGTTGCTGATTGACGCCTCTAGTTATTGTCTGTGTAAATGCCTACGCGAGGGGCCCCCCAGGCCCGCTACTGTAAACGTGACCGTCCTGTGCTATTTGAGCCAGTCGTGCTGTCGTTACAATAGAATATAGTAGGTGAAAGGGTACTCCCTACCTACAGCCAGGCTCTTAGGATATCCTTCAATTAAAACTGATGCAGGAAGCGGCCAAGCCTCTTTTAACACAACACAATGTAGAACAGACCTTAGATCATAAGGCGGCTTTTCCTATTGAATCAGTGAGACGTGGTTTTCCCTCTCTGTATGACGGGCGGCCAGACAGCCTCCTTCTTCCCCTTTCTGTGTCTCCGTACCATCTCTCATGTCATGGGTAAGAGACAGACCTCCTCTGTGACCCCTCTGTCTGTGTCGTGGTGCTCAGATTGGCCTGTCTGAGTGGACCAGCGGGTGCTCTGTTCTGGTCCACGGGGGCAGGTGATAATGACTTCCCTCCCCACCCAGCTCTCATCCTCCCGCTCCTCCCCACCCTGCTCTTCTCCTCCCCCTCCTCCTCCACAGCTGTGAAGGTGACTGCAGCTATAACTACTTTCTAAGCTGCTGCGGTGGCCCTGTGGAGGCTGATGACTGGGGGTGGTGTCTCTGGAAAGTAGTGTTTGGTGTGTGTGTGTGTGTGTGTGTGTGTGTGTGTGTGTGTGTGTGTGTGTGTGTGTGTGTGTGTGTGTGTGTGTGTGTGTGTGTGTGTGTGTGTGTGTGTGGGTGTGTGTGTAGGGTGTGTGTGTGTGTGTGTGTGTGTGTGTGTGTGTGTGTGTGTGTGTGTGTGTGTGTGTGTGTGTGTGTGCGTGCGTGCGTGCGTGCGTGCGTGCGTGCGTGGGTGCGTGCGTGCGTGCGTGCGTGCGTGCGTGCGTGCGTGCGTGCGTGCGTGCGTGCGTGCGTGCGTGCGTGCGTGGGTGCGTGGGCTGGTTCAAATACTTATACAATTTTGATACTGGTTCCACAGCAATGTTTTTGTGATGAGTAAAACATTTAATAGAAAAAATAAAAGTAATCATTGATCAATAGGAATTCAAATGATACAAAATAAAAATGTTAAAGTCACACACTCCTCTCAGTTATTGATAACATCACGTGGACAGGAGCGTCATCTTTTCCATTTGTATCTTTTGGTTGAAAGAAAATCATTGATCCAATCCGATAAAAAACTGTTTTTTTTTGTCTGTGCAAAGTCTAGTATTAGTAGTAGATAGATATTATAGTAGTATATAGTATCTAGTAATAGTTATCCGGATGTAAACTAGCCTAGCTTAGCACAAATTAATGGAAGCGGATACGGATCAGCTAGCCGAGCCGTTGGCCAAAAACACCTCTCCTGGAGTTTTAAGCTAGGCTAGTGGTTTATATCCACTTCCATTAATTTGTGCTAGCTTCAGAAACGGGTCTGGTACCGATGGGTATTGCTTTTCGATACCGTTTCCCCCTCTCACTCTCTCTCTCTCTCTCTCGCTCTATATCTGTCTCTTCTCAGTGAGGGTGGTAAGTGTCCAGCATTAATCCACTGAAAGACGGGGGTCTCATATAACACCCCGTTAATGATGAGTGTTAAGCCCCCCACACACACTCTATAGCTCTGCACCTATAATCTCTATTGTCTACCGACCACACATTCACCACCAGAGTGACTCCTAGAGAATTAGAGATACACCCACCATCGATCCCACACTAATATTACCAATATTAACAACATCACTGCTGAGGGAACACACAAAGTCTCTGTTTGGCTAAACAAAAAGACAATCTAAGCGCATACAGACTCAATAAACTAGTCCGGAAATCACTTTAGGCCAGATATGAGAGATGGGGATTGGGATGTGGGGGGGGGGGGGGGGGGGGGCTGGTGAAGCTCAATATATTACAGATTCATATGCTAGTCTCTGGTGTCTGTCTCTCTTTACCAGGCCTCTCTATATGGCTTCCGGCGCTAGATGTGTGAAACGCTCACATGGGGCTTTAACGGTGGTGGAGCGGTGGTATTGATCACCATGGAGCCTGGAGGCTGTGGAGGAGTATGTTGTCTGCTCACATCATGAAGATGATGATGGTGGTGCTGATGATGATGTACCTCTCTGTTAGACACAGAGTGCAGCAGCTCTCTCTCCTCTCAGGGCCTTTCAGGGCCTCTCCATGGTTCTACAACCCCCACACATCCAGTATCGAGCCTCCATTATCACCCAGCCCTCTGAAACGACCCCCTTTTAAATTAGTGCTATACAGTAATGGCACTTCTCGTGAGTGTGTGTGTGTGTGTGTGTGTGTGTGTGTGTGTGTGTGTGTGTGTGTGTGTGTGTGTGTGTGTGTGTGTGTGTGTGTGTGTGTGTGTGTGTGTGTGTGTGTGTATGTGTGTGTGTGTGTGTGTATATATGTGTGCGTGTGTGTGTGACACAGAGAAAGATGAAGGAATAGTGTATTTAAGAGAGATAGTAAGAGAGAGAGAGGTAAAGAGAAAGAGAGAGAGAGAGAGAGAAATGGATGGAAAGCAAAAAACACAAGTGGCATAAATATAGCAAGGATCATGGTCAGAACTCCCCCTCACACCACCACCTCTCTAGCTCAGTAAAACCAACAGGATCACATCCACAGCCAGAGAGAGAGAGAGAGAGAGAGAGAGAGAGAGAGAGAGAGAGAGAGAGAGAGAGAGAGAGAGAGAGAGAGAGAGAGAGAGAGAGAGAGAGAGAGAGAGAGAGAGAGAGAGAGAGAGAGGGTGTCAGGGGGCTTTGCTTTGTTGTTATTTTCACTTTCTCCGCCTCAGAGTAATTTCGTATTTGCACAGAGGAGAAGACAAACATAAACAGAGCGAGTGCTATAGTATTAGTGTGCTATAGCGGTGTAGCTGGTGCTGCTGGGCCAGCAGGGAGTTATGATGGCCTGGGGCTCGCGTTCTTCCCTCTGCAACCTGTGCCTGTGGTAAACAACACATTGGAAGCAATACCATATATACACCAACTATAGACCTGCTGGTCGGCTTGTGCCCCGATATGAACATGGTGTAGCGGGTCGTTATCTTGGCCTAAATGTAGTATGGTCTCCATTTATGCCATCATCTCGGTAATTACTCAAATAAAACGTCCAAGCCCAGAGTTGTTGTAATGGTTTAGAATCCTGCCCCTGGAAGTACATGAAGTCTATCGCCCTAATAAAGACGTATGTATGAGATGTATTAGTATCTCTTAGTTTTTTTGATTAAATCCTGTTGTTTCAATGAAAACACGTTCTACATGAGTGAGTTACGTGTCCATCCTGTTTACCAAGGATGTCGTATGGATTCTAATTCCCTCAGGGGCCACAGGGCACTTACTGAGAAGAGCCCCATCAAAACAAATGGATAATCTATATAAATCCATCCTCGTCCATTTTCTAAATAATGCATAGGGAGATGGGCAGGAGGGATTACATTTGGGTGGAATTGTTCACAAAGGGGAAAGCCCTCCATCCTTAAATAGATTGGTGCTTGTCTTAATACAGTCTCTTTCATCATGCTAAGCCATATGGGAGGAGCAGCCTCCCAGAGGAGCAGACCGTGTGGGGGTCCCTTCTCTACACAGGCTCAATGCCATTACCTTCTCCATTATTCTGAACAGAAACACATAACTCAACATAGGAAAAAAAACATAAATATCGTGATATTAGATAGGGATGCCCCGATCACGTTTTTTGCCACCGATACCGATCACAGATCGTCTTGAGCCATATCGGCCGATACCGATCCGATACCGATAGTTTTTGATTAAAAAAAATTATAATATTTTATATAACATATATATTTTTTTTATAAAATATATATATTATATAATTAGACTTGTACTTGTATTATCTGCGAGACATCGCCACCATGCAACAAGTCAAAATGCTCGCTATCTGCAAACAGCTCCACTGTCTGTGTGTACTCGAGTAGCCTCCAGCTACGGCCAGGATTCTCCGGCGCTGCAGCTGGACCCTAGTATTGGTATAAATCACATTCAGCAAGCCCTCAGCTCGAATACGCATCGAATCAATGTTATAAGACATTGATATCAGGAGCTATCTGTAGCTACTGCTAGCCGGCTAGATAACGTTAAGACAACGCCTCAGTGAACTATTTAGTTTAGAGCTAACGTGAGCTAACGTGAGCTACCGAGTCAACGGAGGTAACTTATCATGCACTCGACTATTGCTGGAGCATTTGTTGATATCAGCAGCTATCAGTAGCTAGCCAGCTAGATAACGTTAGACAATGCCTCATGTAGTCACTGGGTCATTTAGTTTAAACAGTAACGTTAGCTCGGTAGGTACTGGTAGCCAACGTTAGCTCACGTCGCATCATGCACCAGACTATAGCAGACTGCGAGGCTCTTGTTTACATGAGTGCGGGAGGGGCTGGGGAGGAGGAGGCGCCGTACGCTGCAAGCAGCTCTGTGTGTCTGAGAGAGAAGTCAGCAGTGACTGTGAGATCTCCGCTAAGAATTGGATCATGTTTTTCGATCGGTTTTGACGATCGGCGAAAATAAAGCATTATCACCGATCGCATATTTATACTGATTATCGGCCGATAACGATCGGTGGCCGATCGATCGGGGCATCCCTAATATTAGATATAAGACCAGCCGCATTTCATTGTATACCTGTATGCCGTGACAATTAAAACTCTTGACTTGACTTGAAGACCTTTTCTATATTGATATATACCTACTGTATGTCACAATATCCGTTTAGGAAATCATGTTAGGTAATCAAGCCTCTGCTTATCATATGACTGCATGGTAACGGGAAGTGTGATATGCTTTCAACCCACATTCTCAAAAACGTTTCAGAAATAACTGAGAAATATGACCCAGTATTTGCCTTTTAGCATTCATTTATTCATGTAAAAAACACAAAACAAAAGCAATACCAACACATTCGGACGATATATGATAAGTATTGATGTATTGCCCTGCCCTATAGCTCAACATGGAGGACAGGGTAGGTAGTAGGTAGGTACACCACCATACGCCATTATTCAAACAAGTAGAGTAAGGGGTTGTGGGCCTACACAGTCAGAGACCAGAACCCCACACTGAAAACGGTATGAAAAATGACACGTTCGTCTCATAAAGCTCCAAATAATCCAAATAAAACGGTGCATAACACAACATGTCTGGAATATTCCAGGACGCCAGCGCTCTCCTTGCGATGCAAAGACGAGGCTCAGACTATTTGTGCAGGATGTCCTGTCTGAGGACAGAAGTAAGGGAAAAGATGCACCGCCTGCCTGCCCCCTACTGCTGCGTTGGTCCAGAGCCAAGAGGGAACAGATTCCTGTTTACCCAACAGACAAGACAGTGTGAACTGTGTTGGTGGTGGTTCCCTTCCTTCTAGGACACACAGGGAGCAATGAGGGCGTGTCGAGTGCTCTCCAACAAAACAGGTCAAAGGGATCGCTCTGATAACCCCAGCACCCTTTTATCTGTCTCTTTGTGTCTTATGAGTTGCTCCACTTGTGTTTTCACCAGAGGACTGAGTCATATTTGACTGTCATACTGTGGTGGTAAGTGCTCTGACGTGCACCGCAAGCTCAGGCTCGCTGCTGTGGTGAAGCCTTCTAATCAAATTGGGCCTCTTTTAATTGTTTACAGCGATTCTCAACTAGTTTGTTCCCTTCTGTATGGGGATGTGAATTGATTTTCAGTGCTGCTGCTAAGCCTAAAGATTACTGTTGACCCACAAACAGGCATTGACCAGGAATGCTTTGAGGCCCTGATGAACCTACATTACAACTCAATGATAATCAACTAATGCAGACAGAGTAGCAGAAAGAATCTAAATAGAAACACAAAAGTACATTGATACTCATATTGATATGTGAAAATAAGAAAATTATTAACTTAAAGGGGCACGTTGTCGAAAAACATTCATTTTGCACATAATCTCATACATATCACAAGGCTCTAAAGGCTCTATAAAAAAATAAGAGATAAGGATTGCAATATGGATTGCTATTTTTTTTATCTACATCATTTCAATAAGCCGTAATTAACACAACACAAGGATTCAGTGTCCTCTGATGACACCATAGGAGCAGAAAGTCAAACTCATTAACTCTCAATAGCTGTCAAACCAAACAAACGTGTGCAAAACAGTTTAGAGCCTTGGGATATTTGTGAGATTATGCACAAAATAAATCAGCGTTGTTTTTCCGGCAAAGTGGCCCTTTAAAGGGATTTCTCAAAGGTGATTATTAGTCATTATGTTCAGTTATTTCCATTAAAACACTCTCACTTTGCGTTCAGTGAGGACTTGGGAGTGTAGTCTGTACAGAGGATGAGGAATGTTATTTTTTTTATCCACTTTCTCTCCTCTTTTTTCAATTTTTCTCCCATCCCAATTTCGTGTTTCCAATTCTCCCCTCCCCTGTCTTGAACGTTGCTCGCATATGCCCCCCACTGGCCGGTTGTAGGGAGGATAGAAGCCTTGCATCACGTGTCCCCTCCGATACACGAGGAGGCAGCCTGTCACATCTTTTCACCTGCCAGCGCGCCTGAGCGCGGACTCTCATTGGCGAGGTGTAACGTGTGGGAGGCTCACACTACCCCCGCCAGTGCAGGCGTCCCCCAACCGACCTGTAGGAGTCGCTGTCCACAACGTCCAGATTACCACCCATCGACTTCCACCCGCTAACTCTGCCAATTGAGTTAGTATGACGGCCGGCCCAAGCCAGAGGCAACGGCGACAGCCGGATTCGAACCCGGTGTCTCTTGCGTTGGTGACAAGCGCAATGTCCGCTGCGCCACCCAGCCGCCCTATGATGAGGAATGTTCTTGAGTCAAAACCTGTCTAGCGAGAAGACGTGAGGTATGAACTCGTGGGACCACAGTATCAAATGACTGCCAATGCTCTTGTCGAAATGAGAGTGAAAAAGAAAAAAAAGTTAAGATGTGTGGGAAAAGAAAACACTGAAAATGCTGATGACCAATTTTAAGAGGAAAGAGGGGCTTTGAAGGAAGGTGGGAAGACGTCATGAGCACAACTCTCAGGCCCACTAGTGTGGTGGATGAGCCACCACTTCAGGAGCACTGACAGTTTTGTCTAGACAGACGAGTCTCTGTTTATCACTGTTTGTCCTACGAGAGACCGGCTCATAGTAAATGAGTCCATTAATGTGCCGCCTGATTGGCAAATAACTCTCATCTGCTGCTGGCTGAACACCATGTGTCGGAATCTTCTGTGACAATTAATAGCTTTATTGAATTGGAAGCGCTGACCCCATTAAAAGCTACTGAACATCCTAGACTGAAGTCAACACAATGCTGCGTTCCCTTTGTAGTTTGTGGGAGTGTCTGTGAGTCTGCGCACGCACGTGTGTGCGTATGCACATCAACACATGCATATAATTGTATTTGTTTTTGCTTGCATGAGACCATGCTCTCTCTCTCTCTCTCTCTCTCTCTCTCTCTCTCTCTTTCTCTCTCTCTGTATGTCTGTGTCGTGCGTGTCTCTTTTATGAACCACAAATTCAATATTGTCCCCTATTCAAACCATGCAGTCCTGTTGGCGCTTTTGTTCTGTCACTGTAGCAACAGGCATGGTGCTGGCTATCTTCAAAGCAGGCTTCACCAAATGATATCAATCACTGACAGCCAGTGACACATGACATAGAGCTGTGCTTTAAACCCACGTTTTCAGAATAAATATTTGTATGACCCAAAACTGATTTGGCAGATTATTGTGTTGGCTAATAGGACAAAATGTATCCGGCTTTCAGACTGTTAAACTGCTAGCCTGCAGTGTTTGATTCAACGTGTCTTTTAGATAGTTAAACTGCTAGCCTACAGTGCTTGATTCAACGTGTCTTTTAGACTGCTAAACTGCCAACCTACAGTGTTTGATTCAACATGTCTTTTATACTGCTAAACTACAATGCGTTATACAACATGTCCCGACTCACACTTAGAAAAACACTGATATAGAGAAACGTATAAGTGAATAGTTTTCCAGGGTAGACTGCTACCATGTACTAGGACTTGGCCTGGGACTGCACACGTGTAACTCCAACCACTGCCAATAGTTGGAGAACTAACGTCTGTAGAACTTGAGAATTGTTAGGACTGTCTGACTCTTAATTACTAAACATTGTACGGACTCTAGCGCAGTGTGCTACTATGTGTACCATGTCTACTATTATTATGAATATTGATAGAATATACTGCCATCTATACTACTAATTTTATTAGTAGTAATTCTATTATTATTATTAGTTACTATTTGTATTATTGTCTTTTCCCCCTGCCTGTTCTTCCCCTCCCCCCTCCCCCATGCTGCTATGACACCTGAAGTTCCCCCAAGGGGATTCATAAAGGAAGCGTGACATGGCTTGACTATCTGAAAGTTTGCATTATAACTGTACAATACTTGTTTCATCAGAATTTAATTCCTTTTATAACCCTATTCCCATGGTCCAAGATAGGGCTGGTGGTGGTGATATTGAAAGGATTCATATCACAATAGGCTAATCATAAGGAATTTGTTTTCAATGTATCACAATATCGACTCACATAGCAAAGCAAAATCACATTCAATATAATGATACAATTTGTGTTCCTCAAACTGCATGGTATTGTAAAGTGTGATATCAATCAAACCAAAACCAAAACCCACAAAATAAATATCAGATGTTGTTTTATGATAAATTTACTTAATAATTATATATTTATGATCAATTTAGACAACAAAATGTGTGTACCATGATGTTATAATAACATGATTCACGATAATATTGAGTTAGTACAGGCTCACACAAGACTCAAGCAAGCAGGATATGCTTGTTCTCTCCCATTGTTTATGTTGCACAGGAAGCAGGAAATTCACACACTGTAGAGCTGACTAAGACCAGGAAAGAAAGAAAGAAAGATCTTTAAAAAAAAAATAAGAAAAAAAAAGGTTTGTGCATTGCTGTGCATGTGTAAGTAGCCTGCACACAAGTGACTGTGAATGACTTGTTTACTCTCTTGCTTCAACTGTACAAATAACCATAATAGCCAACTTTTCTTTCTAGAACTCTAGTGTAACGACTAGTGGCCATGGTGACATCATTATTATAATACTCTGTTCTCAAAATTATAATCCCACATGTGACACAGTTGTAACAACTTCAGCACTTTTCTAAGCAAGAAAGAAAATAACTATATTTCAACAACCATCACTCTGCAATTTTGGTAAAGTGATATTGACCTTATTATGACCTGATTAGCCAAAGTGTCATGAGGACATTTTATTTTATTGGTTTGATATTGAATCAGTTAGTAAATAAAATAGCTACAATTAGAGCTCCGTGGCTATTGCAGCTCACTCAACTTGATCGCCTAGTGTACGAACAGCCAAAGACAGGTTGTACTGTAAGTGCTGAATGACTACAACGCGTGCAGGTTATGACCAAAACACAATGAAACAGTTTAAAAACAAGATAACATAGTTCAAAGGTTGGTCGCAAGAACACACGTCGTTCGAGATTACAATATTCGCTGTATTGTAACCAATCATAACATATTGAAGAACTAGATTAAAACATAATCCTACCTTGTATCTATTCTATTGTTGGCGACTTGCCGTTGAGATCGATGTGAACTCCGCCGCTTGTTTGAACAGAAGGTTTCAACCGGCACCGGTTAATGAAATAAATCCCCCACTGTCCTCCGCCGCCAGAACTCATAAAAGAGACTACAATAAAGAACGGAGCTATAGGCTCAAAGATCGGCCGGGTCCAGGAAGGAAAGCTGCCTAGTCTGCATAACCTTGTCGCTCAGTCCCATCTATTCACACACCCCGCCTCCCCTCTCTCTCCTGCCACCTTCAACGATTCACCGAGCAAACGGATTTCCCTCTGTCCCTGCCTGTGTGCACACAGACCTGTCCAATAGAAGAGCGCTCTCTGGTGCGTAAACACACGCTCCACGCGGAGCCGTTAGATTTTGGGCATATGGGGGAGAGGGGGGCGAAAGTGTAAGAAAGGCAACCTTGTGAACGTGAGCGTATTATGTCCTTAGGCTTATTGGTAAAGCATTTTTTAAACATCCTCTTTTCCAACAGTCCTGCAGCAGTCCAAGAAAAACAACAACATGAAATGAAAGTATCCTATTATAAGCAGCCTTATAAGGATTGCTGTTTCAGTTTTAAGCATTTAGTGTTAGGCCAGATTTGTAGGCTTACATCAGGGAATTGAGACCAGTTAGGCTATTTTGTTTACTTAATATTGCATCACTTTGTGACAGGGTGCAGCCTTCCTAATATGGTCGAATTAATATCAGGCATGCCCAGACTTAATTCAGATTTCATGGATGGCTAGTTCTGTGAGGCGGAAGCTGCTGGGGCTGTCCGTCATCCTGATATCTCAGTGATAATCAGATGGAGCCTCTCTGTTAGTAAGTTCCACTTTTTGAAAAATAGATTGGAAAAGGTAAGACAGAATTATAAAATGTTCATAAATTACAGGGACGGGTTTATGCTAGTTTATTACAACTTGTTCTTCCCTAATTTCTTCTATATTTTGATGCCAATGGGCAAATTGCATATTTTCCAGCAGTGAGTAGTGCATTGCAAAGAGGAAGGAAGGGAGTGTGGAGTCATGGCACACTGAACAATGGAAAAGCAACCGTAACCCAAATGAACTGCAGAGGTTAGGAAATGGGAGTTGCTAAAACAGTCTATTTTCTACTGTAAACTAGCTGGGACCGGGTCACAGGGCACCGTGACAGAAAAGGTGGCTAATCTCAGCATTGCATATACACACATTAGCCCATAGAGGAGGAGCGAGAGCACAAAAGATGATCCTTTGTGTCTAGGCAACGGACTGGTGTGTTACTGCACGGAGCAAAATGCTTTCTTCAAAGCCTAAATGAGTCACCCAAGGGACAGCCCCCATCCCCCCATTTGTGAGGATTTCTGCTAGACCGTGATTAGGCTCACCCCAGTGCCATGTGTGCACTAAGCAACCCCCCCCCCCCCCCCCCAAATCTCAGTTTGGCCTCCATGCCTATTAAGATTAGCCCACAAGCTATTGTTAGGATGACACTTTTCCTATAGGATATAAACACATTATTATTCCCCATAACATGCTGAGTACAGTAATACATATTTTCCATGCATGGTAATCATCTTGAGGCATAAAGATTTGGATACTATTCAATACTGAAAAGTGAGTTATAGAAGTGCAGTTTGGGAGGGGGAAAAACATACAAAAGACAATTGATTTCTAAAATGTGTATTTATGCCAAGAATAATTTCAGCTGCCAACAAAATCCTTACATGGAATCTTAAAAAGGAAAATTATCTGAATTACGTCACACGTGTATGTTCTTTCCAGTGGGATTTTATTATATATTTGACTTGGATTTTACACAATCATTAACGCCCCATAATTACTCGACAGTAGTGGCCACCGACAAGCAATACGCCTGTGTAACTAAGACGCGCGTGGCTTGATCTTAATGAGTTAAGTTGAGTTAACACAGCAGCACATATTAAATGACAGTCAACCATGTATAAAATGAGCAGGGAAGTCCAGACAGTCTATGCATGGGGATCATGGTTTATTGTCGACAGAGGGATAACCCTATGAATTTTAAGTACAGGGGGATTATGCTCAGTCGCTATGTCTCATGGAACAGATGTTAACATGGAGAGTGTCAATCACCCTGAGAGAGAGACACCCCCCCTCCGACTGACTCACTGTGCCAGTCTCATTGGCCCATTGTCAATGTGCATCCTGTCCTAACCCCCCCACACACACAGACAGAAATATTTTATGCTTTATGAGAACAGTCCATTGACTTACATTCATTCCCTTACCCCTTAACCTAACCTTAAACATAACCACTAACATGCCTAACCCTAACTCTAACACTAACTCTAACCCTAACCCTAACCCTAACTCAAACTCAAACTCTAACTCTAAATCTAACCCTAACTCGAACTCTAACCCTAACCCTAACTCTAACTCTAAATCTAACCCTAACTCGAACTCTAGCTCTAACCCTAACCCGAACTCTAACTCGAACTCGAACTCGAACTCGAACTCTAACCCTAACTCTAACTCTAACTCTAACCCTAACTCTAACTCTAACTCTAACTCTAACTCTAACCCTAACCCTAACCCTAACTCTAACCCTAACTCTAACCCTAACTCTAACCCTAACCCTAACTCTAACTCTAACTCTAACTCTAACCCTAACTCTAACTCTAACCCTAACTCTAACTGTTACAAAGGGTCAGATTAAACCGAATATATATATTTGTTGCTTGAGATCCCTTGTATATTATTTGTATATATACACGGAATATCCCTTTACCTGGGTACAGACCAGAGTAATATTCGCTCGTTCAATTGGTCGTCGAGGACAACACCAAGGTTCTTGGCGGTCGGGGACGCAGTCACAGCTGCATTCTCGACTGTGATTGAAAGGTCGGTTAGGGGGGAGGATTTGGCCGGCAGGTGGAGCAATTCTGTTTTGCTTAGGTTCAGTTTGAGGTGGTTGGACGTCATCCCGACATCTCAGCCTGGATGACGTCCAACCACCTCAAACTGAACCTAAGCAAAACAGAATTGCTCCACCTGCCGGCCAAATCCTCCCCCCTAACCGACCTTTCAATCACAGTCGAGAATGCAGCTGTGACTGCGTCCCCGACCGCCAAGAACCTTGGTGTTGTCCTCGACGACCAATTGAACTTCTCTGCTCACATCGCAGCGACGACCAGAACCTGCCGATTCCTCCTGAGCAATGTCAGAAGGATACGCCCCTTCCTGACAAAAGAAGCCACCCAACTCCTCGTCCAATCAACAGTCATCTCCCGCCTCGACTACTGCAATGCACTGCTCGCTGGCCTCCCGCCCACTGCCACTAAGCCTCTTCAACTCATTCAGAACGCAGCGGCCCGCCTGATCTCAAACCTACCGAAGTCGGCCCATGTCACCCCACTTCTTAGGGACCTGCACTGGCTCCCCATTGCTGCACGAATCCGCTTCAAGGCCCTCGACCTAGCATACCGTGCGGCAAAGGGGACCGCTCCCGCCTACCTCCGGTCAATGGTCTCTAACTACACACCCTCAAGACCCCTACGCTCTGCATCTTCTGGCCGCCTCAGACCTACTCCTATCCAAGCTCCGGGAGGGTCATCAAAGAGAAGTCGCCTATTCTCAGTCCTTGCCCCACAATGGTGGAATGAACTACCCACCCCAGTTAGGACAGCCGAATCACGTCCAATCTTTCGCCGTCGACTAAAGACGCACTTCTTCAACCATTATCTGAATTAAAAAAAAAAAAAAAAAAAAAAAAAAAAAAAATCTAACCCTAACTAACCGTACTGTCATGCACTTGTCCTAATAAACTAACCTACACTGTAGCACTCAACACTTTGATGAACATTGTTGCTCAGCTGATAGAGTTGTGCCCTTCCTGATGGCTTGTCGTACAGAACTTGTAAGTCGCTTTGGATAAAAGCGTCAGCTAAATGACTAAATGTAAATGTAAATGTCCTATTGGACAGCGACCCCTAGGCGCCAACGGCCAAGCCCCCAACAGCAAGTTCAAAGGCAACTCCGGGCATGTCTCAACATGTCCAGAGTCTGCGCAGTAATACGAGACAGAACTGAGGTTGGCACTAGATAATTCACCTTACGTATAAATACGGCACAGGTGTAAACAGCAGTAGTTCAGTTCAGTCTTACCAAAACCTTGATGCCTTCACCACGAGACAACGTGCAGTGAAGTGAGCTACTTTGCCTCTAAATAGAGCATTGAGAACCGCGTGCGAATGGATTGCTGGAGTGTCGGAGTTTAACGCAGTGGCGTTGAGTTCGACTTAATCTAATGTGAAGTAATAGTCTATCATTTATAGTGTATCGTGCGGCTACAGTTCTTCCGTGACCAGCATTACCACCGGTTCGTCGTGTATATAGCTAGTGCACTTATCCAGGCTGGGCGGCCTAAACTCGTGCCCCCACCCGAGGAGTCCTAGACGAGAACCGTTGGATATGTACACCGGAGAACCTACACCGGCGACTGCAGAACCATTTCTGGTTGGATTATATTGCTTTGGGACCGTGACCGCTGGAGCAGAGAACCGTCGATCCCACTGTCGTTTGGGATCTACCCCCCGTGAGGATCATCACTCGAGCCCGCCTCTAGGAAGAGGCTGGCTGGCTGTCTTCCATGCTGTCGAGCATACTGGATTATAGCTGTTGCTTTGTCTGATGATCAAGGGAGTACATGCACTGGCTCCTGTATCTGGAGCCTCGTTATTCCTCGTTGACCCAGACTTTGTACCCGAACATTCCTCTACCCCTGCCGGCCTTACACCCGGAGGGAACCCCCCAGTGTCTCCAGCTGGTACTAGTGTGCCCTATGTAATTGCTATACCACAGGTGGCGTCAGTTTAGACCCATCCTAGTATTCATACTATTCTCATTGATTTACGCTCTTGACTGACTTTACGCATGTTCTTCGCCATACAAGCGCGAGCCTAATTCTCAATCTGTAACCTAACGTTGCTTAATAATAATAAATACCCTCCAAATAGAACTTTATGTGTCAATGCCGTATTCTTGTGTGGGTGTTCACCATATATATTCATGTACTGTATGGCCAGTAATTAAAGTACATAACTAGTAGTGGTTTAATATATCATACTCTTTAATACAGTCAGGGAATTGTACCCCTCAGTTACAATTGGTCCTTCGAGGGTATCAGTGTAATATTTAATATAATATTGATATTAACCATGGCCAGCGGTGAACACTCTCCAAGCGGCTCTCCCAAGCTAGAACGCCCGCAGCGCAAACGTCAGCCACCTCCCTATCTGGAGGAATACGCTGTCGTTCTACTACCTAGCTTATCTAAACAGACGTTAAATACGGATAAAGCGGATAGTCAAAGCATGTCAAATCCTATCGACCAGGCGACCCTGCCAGTAGAGACCCCAGTGGGTTCAGACCAAACTGACTCAGCTCACGGGGGGGACCAGGTGGGACATGACATGACTATACCTCCAGACAACGTCACCGGGATAGTCCCCGGAGCGCTCCAGGATAAAGAAAGCGCTCCAGGGACAGAACCCGACACACAACCAAGAGAAGAGAAGCGCGCCCAGGAGATGGACCTCGGGGCGCGCCAGGAGAACAGATCTCCAACGAGCTCTGTCAGAAGCCGATCACCTCCGTCAGTGTCATCCCCCAGCCAGGCGGACCAGATACTGGCGCAAGCCTTGATCGCCACACTGGCAGCCTCCACCGAAAGAGACCGACTTCAGGGTGAACGCGACCGGCTTCAAGCAAAGACGCTTAGTGAGCGCGAACACTCTGCCATGGAACGCAAGCGCCTCCAGGCTCAACAGACGAGTGAGCGCGAACAACGAGAGCGCCTCCAGGCGCAACAACAGACGAGCGAGCGCGAACAACGAGAGCGCCTCCAGGCGCAACAATTAAGCGAACGCGAACAATCTGCAGCGGAACGAGAGCGCCTTCACGCGCAACTCCAAGCGCAAGCCCTTAGTGAACGCGAACACTCTGCAACCGAACGAGAGCGCTTCCAGGCGCAACAAAGGAGTGAAGACGACCGCATAAGACTGGAGGAGAGACGCCTTCAGACGGAAGAGAACATTGAAAGAGACCGCGGCAATGCACAGCGCGACGCCGCCAATGCACAGCGCGACGCCGCCAATGCCCAGCGCGATGCACAGCACGACGCCGCCAATGCCCAGCGCGAAGCAGAGCGCGACGCCGCCCATGCCCAGCGCGAAGCCGAGCGCGACCGGCTGCAGGCGCAGATGATAGAACAATTGATTGCCAGGGCGACACCCCCTCTCTCCGCACGGAGCTCCCGGAGATCATCACGACAAGGGTCTAGGGCACCTTCCCCTACCCGACGAAGCGACCCGGGACCCGGCCAACAAGAGGATCCTGTCTACGTCTCCGACTCCCCTACCCGACGAAGCGACCCGGGACCCGGCCAACAGGAGGATCCTGTCTACGTCTCCGACCCCCCTCCCCGACCGGTCCATACGAGACCCAGCCACCGGGAAGAACCGGCCTACGTAGCCGAGAGACTGACTAGAAGACTCCAGGACCTAGAAGAGGAAGAGGAAGAGGAGGAAAGTCAAGCCCACCAGCAGCAACGTACTCTGGACCAGGAGGCCCAGTACAGCCCCGACGTCAGCCCTGAGTCGCTGCACTACAAACCCCCGACCCAACTCACGGGTGAGTTTGACGTACAGTCAGCACCGAGGAACAGCACCTGGGTACCCGGCCTCTGGTACCCACCGAGTACCAACCCACGACAACACGTACGGGGAGACTCGCCCAGGAGGCCTCTTCCCCTACGCTCACCAATGTGCCAGCCATCCATGGCATCGTACCTTGGCACACCGACGTTCCCAGACTTTACGCACGAGGACAGAGCACAGTACACGGAATTACGGATGTGCTTGGAGACTATGATGTCCGACGTCCCCGATGAGTCGTACAAATATGCCATCCTCCTCAAGCACCTCAAGGTGCCCAGAGCGCATAATATAGCGCTGGCATATTCCAACTCAAGCACCCCATACTCCGCGGCTCTAGTGGCCCTCGACCAGCGTTATGGACGCATATGGGACTACGTGATACAAGAAATAAGAGATATCGACCGCCTCCCCCCAGCCAAAGACAATAGAGCACTGGATGACCTCTCTATCAAGGTACAATCCCTCGTGGGGATGCTGGGGTCCCAAAAGGAGAAGGGGAGACATGAACTATATGCAAACTCTAATGTGGAGCGAATACTGGAGAAGCTCCCTCCAGCCCGCCAAGAGCGTTTTCGGCGGCAGAGAGACCACCGCGACCCCAACGGCCCAGAAGCATCCCTCCTAGACCTAGCTGATTTCCTCGCCAGGGAGGTCAGCAGTCTGAGACTGGACACATTCGTGTGGAGTGACTCTAGCCCTAGAGATGGACATCGGAGGTCCAACGATAACCGCCGGTCAGTGACCGTTATGCACCAGGCCGAGTCAGTGCCGCAGCACAAGAACCACAGCACCCCCCCGACCAAGGGGGAGTGGAAGATTGTATGCCAGTACTGTGAAGAGGAACATCGGCTGTATCAATGTGACACTTTCAAGAAGCTGACCGCTGACGAGGTGAGTCAGTGGATCAAAGCCAACCGCCGCTGCTTCCGCTGCGCGCGCAGCCATATGGCAGCTGAGTGCCGTTTAAAGAAGAGATGCAGCAAGTGCGACGGCTCCCACCTGGAGGTCCTGCACGACATCAACAAGCGTCCGCCAGGAAACCAAAGTGGGCCCGTCACGGTGATGTATCAGGCCGAGGCGATGGCACCACTACCGAAGATCCATAGGACTGCCCCCTGGTGTCCTGACTGCTACAGCAGACACTGGGAGTCACGGTGCTACTCGCACCATATAGATTCTGTGTCACCACAGACAGGTGACAACCCCCCGGCAAAGGAGGTATGGAAGATCGACTGTACGTACTGCCGCGGAGGACACTGGCTGGACCAGTGCGACGTGTTCCCGAGGCTGACCATCGCCGAAATGGAGCAGTGGATTGGGTCTGACCCCCCACAGGCTGGTCACCGCCGATTCCTGTGCGAGGATAACATGAGAAGAATAGCCCGACGAGGCAACCCACCAACAGGAGTGCTCCACATAGACCAGCATAGCGGGACCCCCCGAGTGCTCATCAAGGTGGTCAGAGTGCTCCTGAGTTACGAGGACAAGGTCCTGGACACTTACGCCGTCCTAGACGATGGGTCTGAAAAGACTCTCCTCCTCGCTTCCGCCGCAGCCCAGTTGGGCCTGCGGGGTGCCAAAGAAACAATGACAATCCGTACCATTAGAAGAGACCGGAAGACCATAAAGGGTGAAAATGTCTCCTTCACGATAGCAGCGGTCGAGCAGCCCGAGAAGCAGTATAGCATCACCAACGTCTTCACCAGCCACGACATAGGCCTATCACAGTACACCTACCCCATCCCACAGCTGATGGCGAAGTACGAGCACCTACGCAGACTACCTATACCGCTTATCGACGGCGCCACACCGACCCTGCTCATAGGCTCCGACCACGCGGACCTCATTCTCCCAATTGAGGTGGCCCACATCGGACCCAAAGGATGCCCAGTCGCGGTTCAGACCCGACTGGGGTGGACGCTCCAGGGCCCCCTCTACGGACTTGACAGTCAACCCACGTTTACACGCTGCCTGCACACAAAGGTGAGCGACACCGGCCACTCTCTCGTACAGCCCGTTGAGAGGCTATTGACAGTAGACGAGAGGCCTGTGAGAGAACCGTGGGCCCAAGAAGAGGGAGTTCCGAACTCCACCCCCCTCAGCTGCGCTCCAAGCGACGTAGCTGACCTCGAACCCAGCACCCCAAACGACTTCTTGATGGGGCGGCCGGAACCAGCCCCTCCTCAGACGGGGTACAGACCGAACAAGAGGAACAGACGGAGGATGTGGAGACACAGCCAAGCACATATCAACCAGTCTCAGGCCCGCTTCCTCCTAAGCTCCCTACCATCCCTTCCAGCCCGTCAGAAGCGGGTCAAGGACAGGGACAACTTAAAAGTGGACACAGTCGTTATGATCGTAGACCAGTCACTACCCCGAGCTATGTGGCCGGCCGGCCGCGTAAGCAAAGTGATCACTGGTGCCGACGGAAAGGTCAGAGCGGCAGAAGTTATTGCCCAGGGACGGACATACACCCGACCCGTGGCGAGGCTGATAGAGTTGCCAAGGCTCCCTGACTCCCTTGATGACGATCATGACCCACTGACTTTGTAGATTGCCCTACTCCCCACAACAGACATTGAGTAGTTGACAGGACTATTAATCTGTCTTTGCTTTATCTAATTAGGTGCGGACTAATTAGGAGGCGGCTGTTACAAAGGGTCAGATTAAACCGAATATATATATTTGTTGCTTGAGATCCCTTGTATGATATTTGTATATCGTTTGATATCCCTTGTATATTATTTGTATATATACATGGAATATCCCTTTACCTGGGTACAGACCAGAGTAATATTCGCTCTCCTATTGGACAGCGACCCCTAGGCGCCAACGGCCAAGCCCCCAACGGCAAGTTCAAAGGCAACTCCGGGCATGTCTCAACATGTCCAGAGTCTGCGCAGTAATACGAGACAGAACTGAGGTTGGCACTAGATAATTCAACTTACGTATAAATACGGCGAAGGTGTAAACAGCAGTAGTTCAGTTCAGTCTTACCAAAACCTTGATGCCTTCACCACGAGACAACGTGCAGTGAAGTGAGCCACTTTGCCTCTAAATAGAGCATTGAGAACCGCGTGCGAATGGATTGCTGGAGTGTCGGAGTTTAACGCAGTGGCGTTGAGTTCGACTTAATCTAATGTGAAGTAATAGTCTATCATTTATAGTGTATCGTGCGGCTGCAGTTCTTCCGTGACCAGCATTACCACCGGTTCGTCGTGTATATAGCTAGTGCACTTATCCAGGCTGGGCGGCCTAAACTCGTGCCCCCACCCGAGGAGTCCTAGACGAGAACCGTTGGATATGTACACCGGAGAACCTACACCGGCGACTGCAGAACCATTTCTGGTTGGATTATATTGCTTTGGGACCGTGACCGCTGGAGCAGAGAACCGTCGATCCCACTGTCGTTTGGGATCTACCCCCCGTGAGGATCATCACTCGAGCCCGCCTCTAGGAAGAGGCTGGCTGGCTGTCTTCCATGTTGTCGAGCATACTAGATTATAGCTGTTGCTTTGTCTGATGATCAAGGGAGTACATGCACTGGCTCCTGTATCTGGAGCCTCGTTATTCCTCGTTGACCCAGACTTTGTACCCGAACATTCCTCTACCCCTGCCGGCCTTACACCCGGAGGGAACCCCCCAGTGTCTCCAGCTGGTACTAGTGTGCCCTATGTAATTGCTATACCACAGGTGGCGTCAGTTTAGACCCATCCTAGTATTCATACTATTCTCATTGACTTACGCTCTTGACTGACTTTACGCATGTTCTTCGCCATACAAGCGCGAGCCTAATTCTCAATCTGTAACCTAACGTTGCTTAATAATAATAAATACCCTCCAAATAGAACTTTATGTGTCAATGCCGTATTCTTGTGTGGGTGTTCACCATATATATTCATGTACTGTATGGCCAGTAATTAAAGTACATAACTAGTAGTGGTTTAATATATCATACTCTTTAATACAGTCAGGGAATTGTACCCCTCAGTTACACTAACTCTAACTCTAACTCTAACCCTAACTTGAACTCTAACCCTAACTCGAACTCTAGCTCTAACTCTAACCCTAACCCATAGCCTAACCATAACATAACCCCCTAACCCTAACCTGTTAAGCTGTAGCCCTATTTTCAGAAATCTCGCCTAAAGGTACATGCCTAACTGTTAGATTCTGATCAATCGGCCAGTATCACGTCTTCTGGTGTTATCATCTCTTCATCCAATCCCTCTGCGTTGTGTACTTTTAATGATCCCGACGTCTCATATACTGGCTGTACAATCCTTATCTCTCCCCGTTAGTGCAAACCGCCACCATAATGTTTCACCACCTTCGTAAGAATTCGACACCTTGACAGCATACCTTTCTTGAAAGAGCGTTGTTTATTGATATAAACAGAAGCCTCAGCCCAGATGTTATCAGATTGTATTTTCATTGCTATCGTCTCTGCTGTTATTCAGTCCAATGGTGGCTCAGGCCTTGTCTAGCCAGAACCCTTCTCCTGTTAGCCGAAGCTAATGATGATGTGTCATTTCCCCCCCACCGGCGAGGGTGAGAGGGATGAGAGTCTCTGATGGTTTCTTCCCTCCTGTGGGATTTGTTTCTTTTGTTCTGCCCTTACCCGGAACCACTGTTCGATTTATATGATCTCCGTCATAGCAACGACGGCCCCGCCCCTCTTCTGGTTGTCATGCGACGCTCTGTCATGACAACTGCTAATAACCTTTCACACATTTAAAAACGTTTCATTACTGTTTCATTAAGGATGTCACCCCTCTCCCTCCCTCTGTGCTGCTGTTATCAATGTGTTCTAGATCGGAATGTCAACATTCGGCTCACTCAGTGTGGTGCTCACTAACACCCTGCTTGCTCTGAACCACCGTCTCCTGCTCATTTCGACCTCTCTGACCTGGCACCTTTAGATGCTGTCATCTCCCCCCCAATCTATACATCACATACATTGAAAAACCACCGATTTCTATCACTAAGTAAATGGAAGATTGCTCCACTTCTACAATGCCAATTAGCATGTTCTTGGTATCTAGGAACATCTAGGGACCGGGGGTATGTATTTCCAGTGTCAGAAATATTGTGTCTGTTACTAGGCTTGAGTAAATTGTAATGAAAAAAAGGAGAATATAAATTATGATTTATTTTTACATCTGTGCCGGTGAATAACACCATGTTACAATTGTGCCCGAACCGAGCTCGCTCACTGAGCTCATTCAGCACCTTCTTGAGATCAAGTGTAAAAAAAACCTAAGCAAATGAATAAAGGGAAGATGATTAAACAGAAGGATTTGTAGATACAGTAATAAATGATAATCGATTTTAATTATAAATTCATATTTGACCTTGAACTTGACCTTGACCTTATTATCGCCAAATCATACATCTATGGATAGGGAAAAGGCTCCTCTTTCCAATGGCAGGGTTAAATCTGGATTTAGTCATTTCCTTGCGGTTTTACAATAAAAGAGATATAATTAGCATTTTTCCGATAAATTCTTATTTTCGGTCAATCGTATAAAACAGGGGTCAGCAACCTTTTTGACATGGAGTGCCTGTTTGAAATATAGTTGTAACTAGTGTGCCTCAACAATATTCCATGCATCGTAAATATTTTTTCTCATAATCAGGTATTTTTAATGATAATTTTTACATTATTACATCATTATCGTTATTATTAACAATATTATTATGATGGTTGTATCAACCCTAAATCTGAGTGGGGGGGGGGGGGGGAATGCAATGCAGACAAACAGCTGCATACAGTGCGACCATTTCACTCACATTTGCCCATTCATTTTTGGACACATCGGTGTGTGTACTGTACGTGGGCTGTCATAGCTCCACCTACAGGCCTAATGGAGAACACCAGGAGAACACCAGGATGTGAATGGAGGGTGAATGTGAGGTATATCGTGTAAATAAGTTTTGATTGATCGCAAGACTACACTGTAAAAAAAATTATGATAATAAGTTACCAGAACTTAAAAATATTGAGTTCAGTTACTGTGCATTAAGGTTTTCAGTTTTCAATCCATAATAAGTTAACAGAAAAATAAGTACACAACCACATTATTTCAACCTAATAAAACTATGTTTATTGTCATTGTTTTAAGAACACAAGTTGACTTGGTAATACTCACATTTTGAGTAAAGAATATGTATGTATTTCCAGCTAAATTGAAATAATAAACAAATAAAGGGTCTCAATTAAATATGTGGTAGTAAAAAGAACCTGTGGGAGGATTTCAACAAGATAAATGCGACAACAGTGCAAAATATTTCACTATAATATTTCAAAGCAAATTTTTTTTTTTTTTTTTTTTTTTT
The DNA here is from genome assembly GCF_963971535.1 of Notolepis coatsorum. Lineage (NCBI taxonomy): Eukaryota > Metazoa > Chordata > Actinopteri > Aulopiformes > Paralepididae > Notolepis > Notolepis coatsorum. The sequence goes on from NC_140170.1 coordinate 145,284,765, forward strand.
ACTGCTGCCCCCTGTGCCTATGCAAATGCCCCTGCGTGCCTATGCAGGCACGCGTGCCTAAGGTTGCCTACCCCTGGTATAAAACATCGGTAAAAATGAAAATATACACTTTGACTACTGTTTTGACAGGGTTATGGTCTTTACTCTTGGCAAAAAAAATTAAATAAATAAACATTAATTAAAACCTCTTAACATCCAAGGACGATTCGCGATGCCACTTTGCCGACCTCTAGCGGCTCGGGTGTGCATTTCTTTTAATACAATATATGGTTAATTAAAGCCCTATTTGTTGCCTGTCGATTGCCCTTTCAGGTGACAAAATCCGCTCAGCGGTTCTCGAGTTACATGCCGATATGTGAGGCGTGCGCCAAAGTACGCAAAAGTACACATTACCACCCCCGACTCCCGGGGCTCTAGCTCCGTCAATCATTTGGCGATCTCGAAAATCTTTGCACAGGGTGGTAGCCAATGCGTCTGCCAAGGATACCCCATGATATGATAATTGGGGATCTAATACGGTCTCTATTGATCGATTTATGATAAAGAAAAGCACGGCTAACCCAAACCGAGTGTGGTGCTTGGTGACATGGGAGGTAGCGGGCTTGGCTTGGTGGGGGGGAGTACCTTCCCTCTCTCCTCTACTGAGCCTGGCCCAATTAAATTCAAGGGGCCCGTGTCGCTGAGTGCTCGGCCCCGCGTGGGACGGACCTGGGATGTGGGGGAGCCCTATTTCTGCGGGTGGATGGCGGGAGGGGGGGGTCCCTCTTATGGGGGTCTGGGAGGCTGAACGCAGCCATATTCAAGGGGCCAATGTTAATGCATTGTTGTGTTATGGATGTCATTGTAAGTATTGTCTAAGTGTTGTTTGTCTATAAATGTTAATAAAAACTTAAGTTTAAAAAAATATATAACCCAAACCGATAAGGGGACCCTGCTTTTTTTTTAATCATAAATCGATCAATACAGACCGTATTAGATCCCCATGTGGGGTATCATTGGAAAGTGTTGTGTACTTTGCCGTGTACTTTGGTGCACGCCTCACATATCGGCCTGTAACTAGAGAACCGCTGAACGGATTTTGTCACCTGAAATTGATATATATATGATATATATATTGTATTAAAAGAAATGCACACCTGAGCCGCTAGAGGTCGGCAAAGTGGCGTGTCGTGAATCGTCCCATATGTGGGCCCTTGGATGTTAAGATTTGTGTTTATTTTTCAAATGTAGCCAAGAGTAAAGACCTTAACCCTATCAAAACAGCAATCAAAGCGTATATTTTCATTTTTACCGATGTTTTTAAGAGTTACCGAAAATATGAATTTATCGATTTTTTTTTAACTATATCTCTTTTATCGTAAAACCATGCGGAAATGACTAAATCCAGATTTAACACTGCCATTGGAAAGAGGAGCCTTTTCCCTATCCATGGATGTATGATTTCAAGGTCAAGTTCAAGGTCAAATATGAATTTATAATTTAAATTGATTATAATTTATTACTGTATCTACAAATCCTTCTATTTAATCATCTTCCCTTTATTAATTTGCTTAGATTTTTTGTACACTTGATCTCAAGAAGGTGATGAATGAGCTCAGTGAGCGAGCTCGGTCCCAGCACAATTGTATCATGGTGTTATTCACGGCACAGATGCAAAAAAAAAAATTTATTTATATTCTCCTTTTTTCATTACAATTTACTCAAGCCTAGTAACAGACACAATATTTCGGACACTGGGAATACTGTTGTGGAATATGTGGATTCATACACAGTGTCCAGGTCTCTGGGTGGTCAAAGGTGGATTCATACATAGTGTCCAGGTCTCTGGGTGGTCAAAGGTGGATTCATACACAGTGTCCAGGTCTCTGGGTGGTCAAAGGTGGATTCATACACAGTGTCCAGGCTGGAAGATAGAATCACAACACAAACAACCAGTATCTTGCAGAAAAATAACCTCCTTATACAAACTTATTAAAAAACAAACACATTTTGACAAAACTCTTTCAGTAGAGCGAGCATGAACAGATAACAGCAGCAGAGAAGGTTTTGAAAAAAACATGTGACTGCAGTGCAGTGTTTGGAATCTCACTCAGAGCAGAGAGATAACAGAAATAAAACTTGAAAACACGTGACTACACAGCTCCTCTGCTATGACACAGTGGTTGGAATCAGTTTGGAACGGAGCGTTCCCAAAACAAACGGCAGGAGTGAAAAACTAGCCTACTTTAACTTTAAGAATTAAGAAGGTCACTTAACAATTAGACTGTATATCAGGATTTACATCTCAATAGTACATGGATGTTCCTGGTTGAACCAAATTTAGTTTGAATGACTAATATTAATAAATGTTCTCTTATGAGATAGCTGCAGGGCTGCTCATCTAAGAGCAGAGCAGATAAAACGGAAAACATTTTTGAGATGATACTGTAATGTCTGTAGTGTGTGTTTCAACTTGCCTCAATCATTTGTAGAATCTCAGGTGGCAGGGTAATCCTCCCTCTGACCATCCAAATGTAACGGAGGTACCGCAGTATATCCACAGTTACGGGTACAAGTAGTGACGTGGCTGTGGATGGTAAGCGGTACTGCAAGTAAACTCACTCCCCAGAGGCATCCAGACCCGGAAGCAAGAAGTGAATTCACTTCTTGCTTAGTGGTCTGTGATGCCGCCCGCGACGCCGGCGTCCGGGGTTCGACTCCCACTCAGGGCGATCCCTTAACAGGGGTCGAATCGACTTTAAACACAACGCAGACAAGATCACACCGGCCACATGTGGTGCCGTTAGACCCGGATGCCCTGGGTGGAGTGAGTTTAGGGGGGTGAGTGTAACGGAGGTACCGCAGTATATCCACAGTCACGGGTACAAGTAGTGACGTGGCTGTGGATGGTAAGCGGTACTGCAAGTAAACTCACTCCCCAGAGGCATCCAGACCCGGAAGCAAGAAGTGAATTCACTTCTTGCTTAGTGGTCTGTGATGCCGCCCGCGACGCCGGCGTCCGGGGTTCGACTCCCACTCAGGGCGATCCCTTAACAGGGGTCGAATCGACTTTAAACACAACGCAGACAAGATCACACCGGCCACACAAATACCCCCGGGCCGGTCCAGTCGGATAGTTCTCTCGGCCGTCCCAGTTGGTCTTCTTCTTTCGCATTGTCCTTGGTTCGTTTCACAACTGAAACAGGCTAACTGTCCTTTTCCTCTGATGAAGGAGGTTCGGTTAAAGGCCTGCTGGTGAATGGCAGCTTTGATTGCTGGAACTGTCTCTTAGATCTTTATCTTCTTTGCTGCATCTGCCTCTGGAGCAGTAAGGTCAGCTTCCTCTCTCTGGAGCAGTAGGTCAGCTGCATCTGCTTCTCTCTGGAACAGTGGTCAGCTTCCTCTCTCTGGAGCAGTAGTGTCGGCGACTCGGCGGGCATTGGTTTGACACAGAGATGGAGGACCCCCCCTGAGAAACCACAAAGGAGAGGGGTACAGGTGTACGTGGGAGAGAGAGAGACAAAGGAGAGAGATGTTGTAGTGAGTGCCAGCTGGAAGACAGAAATCAACAAAGCTCTGTATATATGAAATCACTATCCATTCCCTCCTCTTCTCTTTTTCTCTCAGCCACGCTTTAAAAAATGTTCCCCGTTACCCCATTTCTCTCATTCAAATCACATTCATACAGTGTTTACAGTGCAATAAAATTGTTCTGAATTACTGTTCTCAACAGTTCAAAGTCGTCTTAACCTCTGTTCGGTATCCACAGTTTAACACAAGACAGTCTTCCCTCCTGCTTGATACCCCCTGTAAGGGCCAAAATTGATGTAATTAGGTGTAATGGATTTATGTGACCATGGGGTGGCGCTTCTGTTATTTAAGCGCCAGGTACACTGTATGTAGGAGGTAGGAGTTTGACCCGGAAAGGGCAATGGTTTTTGACCGCACCACGCAACACGCAGGTTAACGCAGGTCACAGGTCGCTGTTTGAACACGCCGCAGGTCAAAATGTTTGTAGGTAATTAGTTATTGTATTCATTATTATTATTATTATTATTATTATTATTATTATTATTATTATTATTATTATTATTATTATTATTATTATTATTATTATTATTATTATTATTATTATTATTATCTAACGTTAACACGAACCTAAACTAATGTTACAACTAACCTAAAGTTAGTTTAGGTTCGTGTTATGTTAGATAATGTACAAAATAAACTTATTCCGCTGCTATAGACGTCGCTCTTTTTTTTTTAAATCCCCCAGAAAGAAAGTCATTATATTAGCTTTAGTGTTAGCTCCGGTTAGCTCCGAGCATGCAGTAGTTAGTAGTATATTATCAATACCAGCCATTGGATTACTGTTTTCTAAATTGGGGAGGTGTTACGTTCTGGACACGGACCTCAGTCGGTGACCACCCACATTCCTGGCATATGTCACTGGGCTTGTCACCTGTCATTTCCCTGTCAATTAGTGCTGTCACTTAGGGGTGGTTCCTGATTGGCTGTCACGGGGGTGTGTGTGGAATGTTGGTATTTGGTCTCTATTTAACATACCTCTCTTCTGCTTGTCCATTGTCAGGTCTTCACTAATTGCGTTCGGGGATAACGCGGACGGTTCTACTGTGGACCTCCAATAAGCTCCCATTTACCTTATCTTACACTTGTGCTTTTAGCACTTGTTCTCTCTTAGAATTTACTCTGTGTTCTTACTATTAAAGTCGAACCTGTTCAAGAGTAAACACTCTCTGTCTCTGTGATTGCCTTCAACCATTGGAATTCACCTACCTGCATTCTGACAGAAGACCTGACCATCAGAATTCCATGGAGGCCATCATGGAGATGCTCCGGACGCAGGGAGCAGCCCAGACACGGATGGAGGAACATCAGCAGCTGGTCAGCGCCGAGTTAATCCGACTCAATGGGGTCGTCGGATCATCCCAAGCGGTGGCGCAGTCGGCGTTGGCCACAGCTCGACAAGCCCAAGAAGGAGTGGCTGGTGTGCAGTCGGCGGCGGGGGAAGCAGCGCTCCATGCAGAGGAAAGTCGGGGGGGGTTCGGGGTCCAGGAGCGGTCCCGCGAACCACATCTGCAGGCGCCCGCTCGCTATGACGGATCACCGGATGGTTGTCGGGAATTCATCACCCAGTGTCTACTCGTTTTCCGGCTGCAACCACGATCATTTCCATCGGAGACAGCGCAGGTAGCGTATATTATCACACTGCTCACCGGCGAAGCTCTCTCCTGGGCTACGGCGGAATTAGAGGCAGGGGCGATAATCTGCGACAGTCTGGACGCCTTTACCCGGGAATTGAGAAGAGTATTCGATACTTCCCGGGTACTCTCGATCTTCGAGGCTGGTGGTCGTCTTCTCGACTGCCGGCAGGGCCTCCGCACTGTCGCAGCTTATGCTATCAAGTTTCGGATCTTGGCTCGGGAGACAGCTTGGGCGGAGAACGTCTGCGTGGTTCTGTTCGTCAGGGGACTCTCAGCGCGGATGCGAGATGCTCTCTCCGCGCGTGAGATCCCCGAGCAGCTGGAAGTGCTGATCAACACCACCATCAAGATGGATAATCGGCACCGGGAGAGGGAGAAGGAGCATGTCAACAACACCCAGCCCCAGGTATGTTTTCCTTCTTCTCCTGGTGTTGATAATTCCATGCATTACACGAGTGGGCCACTGGGTGATGAATCCATGCAGCTTGGAGCGCTGTCGCTCTCGGACGACGAGAGGCAGCGCTTCATCAAAGAGCGACGCTGCTTCCGGTGCGGCCGCACCGGTCACCGCTTCGGCAGCTGTCGGGTCCAGGCTGTATCGGCTCGGCGCCAATCGGGGATGGAAGGTGCGCCGTCGGGCCTCGAGAGGGCGCCAGCAGGTGGGCTCATTCCTGCCAAAACCACGGATTCTCGCACATTTTTTGAGGTGGCGATCAACTGTGGGGGTGACATTAGGGGAACTAAGGCTCTCATTGACTCAGGGGCGGCGGGCAATTTTATTCACGTGGGATTGGTGAAGGAGTGGGGAACCCCGGTGGAGGACTTAGGGGTTCCCTTACCAGTCTATGCCCTGGACGGTCGGCCCCTGGGCAGTGGGAGCGTCACCCAGCGCACAGTTCCCTTACACATCCGGGTGGAGGGTGGGGAGTGGGAATGGGTTACTTTTTTTGTCATCTTTTCCCCCTATTCTGTCATGGTGTTGGGTCATCCCTGGTTGTCGTCATGTGTTCGTGTCATTAATTGGAGCACGGGCGAACTCTCAACGGCGGCCGACGTCAAGTCGATCGTCAGCGGGAGTTTGCCCAAACCCTTGTCTCCCCCCCCCTCTTCTCTTTTGTCTCCTCCCTCTTTCTCCAGGATGGTGGGGAGCGTGGCAGATTCTGATCTACCCTCTAATCCCGATTTAATAGGGGTGCCTGAGATCTATTGGGACCTGGCGGACGTTTTTAGCAAGACGCGTGCTAAAGCACTTCCGCCTCATAGATCATACGACTGTCCCATTAATCTTCTACCCGGTACCTCCCCGCCTCGCGGGCGAATGTTCTCTCTCTCACGCCCCGAAACCTTGGCCATGAACACCTACATAGAGGAGGCATTGCTTGCGGGGCACATACGCCCTTCCACTTCCCCTGCCGGCGCTGGCTTCTTTTTTGTTGATAAAAAGGATGGGGATCAGCGCCCATGCATTGATTATAGGGGATTGAATGACGTTTCCATCAAGAACCGATATCCTTTACCCCTCATGGACACGGCCTTTGAGTGCTTACAGGGGGCACAGGTCTTTTCTAAACTTGACTTACGTAATGCATACAACCTGGTCAGGATTAGAGAGGGAGACGAGTGGAAGACTGCATTTAACACACCCAATGGGCACTATGAGTATTTGGTCATGCCCTTTGGTTTGGCTAATGCTCCGGCAGTCTTCCAAGCCCTGGTTAACGACGTGCTGCGAGACTTGATTGGGGTGTCGGTGTTTGTCTACTTAGATGATATCCTGATTTTTTCTCGCGATATGGTGCAACACCAAATGCACGTTCGGGAGGTGCTAGACCGTCTCCTCAAGCATCAACTATTCATTAAGGCTGAGAAGTGTGTGTTTCACACAGACACCGTGTCCTTCCTGGGCTTTGTGTTGACGAAGGGCGATCTGCGCATGGATCCAGCCAAGGTGAGTGCAGTTTTGGACTGGCCACGGCCTTCGTCGCTCAAGGGGTTACAACGGTTTTTGGGCTTTGCAAATTTTTACAGGCGCTTTATTCGCAATTTTAGCGCCTTAGCCAATCCCTTAACAGCTCTCACTAAGGCCTCTCTCCCTGGCTTTGAATGGTCGCCTAGGGCTGAGTCGGCCTTCTGCGATCTTAAACGTCGTTTTACATCCGCTCCTGTATTGATCCGCCATGACGCGGAGGTTCCGTTCATTGTGGAGGTGGATGCCTCTGACGTCGCGGTGGGGGGGGTGCTCTCTCAGAGATGCTTAAAGGATGGGAAAGTGCACCCGTGTGCTTTTTTTTCTCGCCGTCTGTCACCAGCCGAGCGTAATTACGACGTGGGTAATCGGGAGTTATTGGCGATCAAATTGGCACTGGAGGAGTGGAGACATTGGTTGGAGGGGGCGGCACATCCTTTCATTATTTGGACTGACCATAAGAACTTGGCTTACATCCAAGGGGCTAAACGCCTTAACGCTCGCCAGGCCAGGTGGACGTTGTTCTTCACACGATTTCGATATACCATCTCCTATAGACCCGGCTCCAAGAATATCAAACCTGACGCGTTGTCGCGCCAGTTTGATCTTCCTGGGCGGGAGGAGCAGCCCCATCCCATTATTCCACCGGCCTTGATTTTGGCACCCGTGTCTTGGGGCATAGAGAAGGTGGTAAGGTCGGCGCTAACGCGGGAGCCCGATCCTGGTGGGGGTCCTCCGGGACGGTCGTATGTTCCCAAGGTGGCGCGCTCACGCTTGCTACAGTGGGCACATGCGTCATCCCTCACCAGCCACCCAGGGGCAACCAGGACCCTGGAATTTATCCGTAGGAGGTTCTGGTGGCCGACAGTGGAGGGGGATACACGTTCCTTTGTGGCGGCCTGTCCGGTGTGCGCACGTAGTAAGACCTCTCGACGGGCACCGGCGGGTCTCCTCCGACCACTTCCTATTCCTAAACGACCCTGGTCACACATATCTCTGGACTTTATTTCTGGTCTTCCCCTTTCGGACGGGTTCACCACCATTTTGGTGGTGGTGGATCGGTTCTCTAAGGCGGCTCACTTTGTCCCTCTCCCCAAGCTTCCTTCGGCCCGGGAGACTGCTGATTTAATTATACAGCATGTCTTTCGGGTCCACGGGCTGCCAGTAGATATCGTGTCGGACCGGGGTCCTCAGTTCGCCTCCAGGTTCTGGAAGGCGTTTGCCGCCGGCCTCGGCGCCTCTGTCAGTCTGTCGTCTGGGTTCCATCCACAGTCGAACGGGCAGACGGAGAGGGTCAACCAGGATTTGGAGGGGGTCTTGAGGTGTTACGTTGCCGGTAGTCCGGCAACGTGGAGTAGGAGGTTGGCTTGGGCTGAGTACGCGCATAATACCCTTCTCTCCTCTTCTACCGGTATGTCTCCCTTTCAGCGCCAGTATGGTTTTCAACCTCCTCTGTTTCCCGAGCAGGAGCAGGAGGCGGAGGTGCCCTCGGCCCAGGCACATGTGGCTCGCTGTCGCAGGACGTGGAAACAGGTTCGGAAGGCGCTACAGAAGGTTTCGGTTAGTACCCAACGGCAGGCTAACCGTAAGCGTCGTCCGGCTCCAGTTTACCGTCCAGGGCAGCGGGTTTGGCTTTCCACCCGGGATCTCCCTCTCCGGGTGGAATCCAAGAAGCTGGCTCCTCGCTTTATAGGACCATTTAAAGTGATTAATCGGGTTAATCCAGTGGCTTACAAGTTACGACTTCCGAGCTCTATGAGGGTTCATCCGACGTTTCATGTGTCCCTGTTGAAGCCATTCCTCTCATCGCCCTTGGCCCCGCCACTGCCTGTGGTTCCTCCGCCCCGGTTTATTGGCGGTCAACCCATTTACACGGTGCGGAGGATACTGGGTTGTAGGCGGAGGGGTAGGGGGTTTCAGTTCTTGGTGGATTGGGAGGGGTACGGGATAGAAGAGCGTTCTTGGGTGCCTCAAAGGGATATTTTAGATCCCAGCCTGATCGTTGATTTCCGGCGGCTGAATCCCGAGGCTCCTAGGTGAACGTCTGGTGCCGTTCGTCGGGGGAGGGTACTGTTACGTTCTGGACACCGACCTCGGTCGGTGACCACCCACATTCCTGGCATATGTCACTGGGCTTGTCACCTGTCATTTCCCTGTCAATTAGTGCTGTCACTTAGGGGTGGTTCCTGATTGGCTGTCACGGGGGTGTGTGTGGAATGTTGGTATTTGGTCTCTATTTAACATACCTCTCTTCTGCTTGTCCATTGTCAGGTCTTCACTAATTGTGTTCGGGGATAACGCGGACGGTTCTACTGTGGACCTCCAATAAGCTCCCATTTACCTTATCTTACACTTGTGCTTTTAGCACTTGTTCTCTCTTAGAATTTACTCTGTGTTCTTACTATTAAAGTCGAACCTGTTCAAGAGTAAACACTCTCTGTCTCTGTGATTGCCTTCAACCATTGGAATTCACCTACCTGCATTCTGACAGGGAGGCTTTTAATCGTCAAGGTAAGAGGATTTTATTTTTAAGTCATGGTATTATCCATAAACTTCAATCGGTTCGGATCCTTTGAATGAATGAGAATGTAAACAAACACGGCTTCCACGTAGAAATCACTGACTGCGCTCAGAGAGGAGTCGTTCGGCAAAAAAATTGTTCAGAGTATATCTGCTTAGAAAACGTAATTGTCGAATTCAATTATTTTTTATTTCTCCACGTGGTAAATACACAGGTCACAACATGTTTACAGGAACGTTTTGGAGTTGTATTTGGAGTGTATTTGGTGACTTTAGGGCACTGTAGGGAACGTCAGGCTCTAAACCCCCCCCACTTCCAGTGATGAAGCTAAGCTACGCTAACGGAGCGACTGTTCCCTAAGCTAAATGCACGCACAGAGACAAAAAAGGTATGTATCTTCTTGTCTAACTCCAGGGAAGATGTTAAATAAGCTAATTTCCCAAAATGTTGGAGTTTTCCTTTAAGTCCCACATTAACAAGGTGACAAAAACATAATTCTTCCACCTTAGAAACAAAGCTAAAGTACAACCATTTATAAATCAAAAGGATGCTGAAAAACGGATCCATGCCTTTATTCCAAGCCGACTGAAGAAAATACTTCAGCTTATTCAACTCTCAGCTAGGCTATTACACTGGCTTCCGGTAACATTTAGAATTGATTTGAAGGTCCTCCTCCTTATGTACAAAGCCCTAAATGGAACCAGACCAAGCTATATTGGCAATTTTCTTGTCAACTACATGCCCCAAGAACACTACGATCATCTACTTCTATCATCTTGTATTTTTATTTTCTGCATTGCATTTATTCTGTCTATTTTATGCTCATTTGATGTATTCTAGTGTATTTTCTGCTGTGAAGCACTTTGGGCTGCAATTCTTGTATGGAATTTGTACAAATAACGTTTATTATTATTATTATTATTGCCATCCTTAGAGTTATTTGCTACTTCTATCTAGCAGGGCTAAAATGATTTGAAATGGTTTTGTTAACCCTCCTGTTATCCTCAAATTGACTTTACACTCTTTATCCTTGGGGACATTTTGACCCCAGCAGTTTAAACCTCCAAAAAATGATCATAATCAAAAGTGTTACCCAAATGTATGTTTCAGGTGCTTCATGTTACTTTGTTGATTACCTAAATAACCATTTAAATAAAACATTACCCCTACTCCCCCCACCCACCCAATTATACATACATAATATATATTATGTTGTTCAAGTGGGGAGTGGGCCCATGATAACTTTCAGTTTTTGGAAAGTAACGTGTCTGCTTGTGGTTGAGAGACAACAGGAGCATCTGCACTAAGGGTCTCATTCTCATCAGAGGAGGACGCCTCATAATCAGGGTCTCAGACACATTCTCTCATATGTCACTTTCACCGTCAAATATCTGTGACAAAACTTCACTGGCAGAAAACATTTTCTTCAAGGTAATTTTCAAATTAGAGTTTAGAAGGCTGCTATGCAAGCTATGTTTGCTCCTCCCCTATGTTGCGTAAAGTTTAGGTAGTCAAAAATCACAAATAACAATAAAAGTACAGTCCGGAATATACATTCTAAAATATATACATTCTAAAATATACAGCCAAAAATATACACTAAAATTTACAGTAATAAATGTAGAATTTTTTAAATAAATTTGTTTAAGTGTATAATGTAAAAATAAGAAGTCAAAAGTCCAGGAAGATTACCAGAGTTTGTACTGTCACTCTGTGGTGAGGCAGTGAGGCACAGTGATGCGTTGTATACTCTGATGGTTGTTGGAATTAAGGACTTCCTGTGCCGTTCAGTGTTGCATCTAGGGAGTCTTAGTCTAACACTGAACATGCTTCTTCTATCAGCCAAGTCTGTGTATAGCGTGTGGGAGGGGTTGTCCATGATGGCGTGGAGCTTAGCAAGGCTCTTCCTCTCGGACAGAGGAAGAGTCTAGCTCAACTCCCACCATGTTACTGGCCTTCCTGACCAGCTTATTTGTCACATATAAGGTACATGTACATTACAGTGAAATGCTTGGTTCTGTATGAGCCCCCTGAGATTGTGCTTCAGACAGTAAAAAAGTAAAAAAAATAAAGACCAAACACTATACAAAATATACAAACTAGTACAAGTACACAATGCAAACAAATGCAAAGATGAGTTAGAGAGGTCGTGCAAATCTTTTACTAATAAATAGATACAATATGGTGTAGTGTTAAAAAGTGTTTAAAGTGAATGTTAAAGGTGAGTGTTATTCCATACACATGGAATATGTATCTCGATACGATAGAGGGCACACGTTGTGAAAACAAAGAACAATTTACCGCCTAATAGAGGCCTTGCACAGAGTGTTTAGAATGCCCATTTCTCCTTGTTAGGGACCAAGCAGTGAGACAATGAGGAAACAGGAGTTGTAGATGAAAACTGGGTTTTTATTTACCCACAAGGTGCAAAACCATTGCAAACCAAGAATTTGATAAATAGGCCTATAGATGGGTTTCTCGTCCACGTCAGCAAGGAGGCCAAAAGGAACGTAATAATCCTGGTCAGAACAATGGGGCAGACTGTATAGAGCAGTGGTTCTCAAACTGTGGTACGTGTACCACTAGTGGTACTTGGTGGTACTGCTGGTGGTACTTGAAAACATTTACAAAAAAGCAAAAAAAAAAATATATATATATATATATATATATATATATATTTTTTTTTTGCAGTCAGGCCACTGAACTTAGAAGCAGGCCAGGCCAGGGCGGTTAGGTGGCCGAGCGGAGATTGCGTTCGTCACCAGCCCCGGAGCTGAGCTGGATTTGCCTGTTCGAATCCAGCTCACAGCTCCGGGGTTGTCACCAGCTTGGCTGGCCGTCTGCACTGATACAATTGGCTGTATCAGAGGGTGGGAGAAGCTGGCGGGGTGGGTCCGGGTCGTTGTAAACAGCGACTCCTACAGTTCGGTCGGGGCGCCTGCTAAGCGCGGATTGGACGTGAGGGGGATAGTGTGGTCCTCCCACACGCTACGCCCTCTCAATGAGAATCCGCGCTGCCAGGTGAAAAGAAGCGGTGATTGGCTGGACGTGTGTCGGAGGAAGCACGTGGTAGCCTCCACTCTCCCAGATGATCTGACTGTGGGGGGTAAGTGCGCAGCGACCAGGAAGGGACTGGGAATTGGCATTGAACTAAAAAATCTACTGGATAGCTTTGACCTAATACAGCATATAACAAATGCAACTCACCGGCTTCGGAATACACTAGACTTAGTTATAACAACAACTGGGCTAAGCATAACAAATATCTCAATAACTGAATTACCTCTCTCCGACCATCACTGTATATTTTTTGATACTCAAATAACCCTTACTAAAACAAAAAAAGAAATCATAGTTAAAAAGAGGCTCCTAAACGACAAAGCTGAATCAAAGTTCATTGATCTTATCAGACTACATGAACCTGCACACAATCATGACAGCTCTCTAAATGAAATGGTAGAAAATCTCAATGATGCAATGTCATCTATATTAAATTCTGTCGCCCCATTAAAAACGAAAAAGAAGAAAACTAGAGCCTCGCCCTGGTTAAACTATAATACGGTCAACGAAGAAAAAAGGAAATGTCGTGCAGCGGAGCGAAAATGGAGAAAAACAAAAACCACCATATGCTGTGATATATACAAAGATGCTTTAACTGCTTATAATAAAACCATCCGCTTAGCAAGGAAAGATTACTTCTCTAAAATCATTACAGAAAATGCTGGAAACTCCAGAATCCTCTTTTCCACTATTAATGTACTACTCAACACTGCCCCTACACCTCCTCAGTCATCAACGGTTAAGTGTGAAGAACTTGCACTATTCTTTAACAACAAAATAACCTTGATCAGGGCCAGCATTACTCATGATGGAAATAAAGTTGGTTGCGGCAAACCGTGCAATGTAACCATGAGAAGTTTCACATGCATCACATTAGATGTACTTTGCAAAACTGTCTCAGAATGTAACTCCTCCACCTCAGACATTGACCCTATACCAGGGGTGGGCAATTATTTTTCCCGGGGGGCCGAATGAGCAACTGAAAATATGTTGGGGGGCCGGGCCAAAATTCCAAACTCAATTATGCATAATATACATTTTATTTCTATATAAAAAGCAGTAAATGGCATTGTTTTGACCCCTGGTAAGAGTGTATGTTATTATTTGGCAATTAAAAGGTGAGGTTAGCTTTCAAAAATATCATTTATTCAAATAGAATTTATTTCCAAAATGATAAACAAAATGTGAAACATTAATAACAAAGGGCATTTTGAGTTTCATATACTATTGAAACAAGGATTTTCTTAGCTTTCTAAAGACATCACATCATCTTATAGCAAAAATAAACAAGACATGTCACTGAACTGTGTAAAGAAAAGTGTCCCAGTTTTGTAGCCTTTTTTACTTTACATGCCTATATTAAACATTTAAGAAAAAAAAATATCAAGTGTCCCATTTCACTTGTTATATTTCCACATTTTAGTGTTCTTCAGTTCTTTTTTGTTTCATTCAGTGTGAGAAATCCAGTCTCTGTTGAGCTTTAACAAGTCCATCAAAGTCAGGTTGCATGTCTGAGGTGGAGATGCGAAGCACAGCTGCCAGATGTTCATCAGTGAGAGAGGATCTGTACCTGGACTTGGTAAACGAGAATGAGAATGTCTGTTCACATATGTAGGTGGATCCAAAGAGAACCAACATCTTCTGAGCATGTCTCCTAAGCGTATATTGTGCGTGTGAACGTTGACATGAAAAGAAAAAAGTAATAATAATAATTTATTATCATGTAATCTTTCGCGGGCCGGTCAGAATCATCCCGCGGGCCGGATGCGGCCCGCGGGCCGTACAATGCCCAGGTCTGCCCTATACCTACAGCTTTCTTCAAACGGGTATTTAATAGTGTTTCAAGCCCTGTGCTAGATATCATAAACACTTCCCTTAGGACTGGTATTTTCCCGGATGCCTTTAAAACAGCAGTTGTAAAGCCATTACTAAAAAAACCTAACTTGGATAGTAATGAAATGGCAAATTATCGTCCAATATCCAACCTACCATTCATTAGTAAAGTACTTGAAAAGATAGTTTCAGTTCAAATAAATTCCTTTCTTGAAGAAAACAACATCTTAGAAGAATTTCAGTCAGGATTCAGAAAATATCATAGCACTGAAACTGCCCTCACCAAAATAATCAGTGACCTCAGACTAAACTCTGACGAGAATAAGATCTCCATCCTTATCCTGTTAGATCTCAGTGCAGCATTTGATACAATCGATCACGATATTCTAATCGATCGTCTTGAAAACCATGTCGGTTTCTCAGACCATGTGCTAGGCTGGTTTAAAACATACATCAGAGGGAGGAAATTCTATGTTAAACTAGGAGATCACATGTCTGATATATACGACAACAACTATGGAGTTGCACAAGGGAGTTGCTTAGGTCCTTTACTCTTCTCCCTTTACATGTTACCGCTGGGTGATATCATCAGAGAACATAATGTAGATTTCCATAGCTATGCGGATGATACACAACTGTACATATCTGCTGAACCAAATGATACAGCGATTAGCTCCATTACAGACTGCTTACTGGCAATAAATAAATGGATGAGTAAGAACTTCCTGAAACTAAACGAGAACAAAACTGAAATTCTAATTATCGGCTCCAAAACTAAAAAAGAAACATTAATAAAGAACCTGGGGGGACTAACCCCTTGGATCAAATCTGAGGTCACTAGTCTTGGGGTTGTCATAGATTCAGAACTGAACTTCAATTCTCATATTAGCAAAGTGACGAAAACATCGTTCTTCCATCTCAGAAATATAGCAAAAGTACGACCATTTATTAATCAGAACGATGCTGAGAAGCTAATTCATGCATTCATATCTAGCCGGCTAGACTACTGTAATGCACTTTTCACAGGTCTCCCTAAGAAAACCACAGAGAGGCTTCAGCTAATCCAAAACTCTGCAGCCCGACTGCTAACTAGAACCAAAAGGAGAGAGCACATTAGTCCAGTCTTAGCCGCTTTACACTGGCTTCCTGTAACATTTAGAATTGACTTTAAGGTCCTTCTCCTTACATACAAAGCTCTAAATGGACAGGGACCTAGCTACATCGCCAACACTCTAATAAATTACACACCAGCAAGAACACTGCAATCATCAGCTGCTGGACTACTAGAGGCTCCCAGAAGCAGTCAAAAGAGGATCGGTAATGCAGCCTTTATCAACTATGCCCCAAAACTATGGAACAAACTACCCCAAAACATCAGGGAAGCCAACTCGCTAGACATCTTTAAAAGACAGCTTAAAACCTATCTCTTTGCTCAGGCATTTCACTGATAGATATCTGCTACCACCTAGTGGCAAGAGGAAACATCAGGGATATCCTGACACAACTTGTATTCTTACCCTGCCTACTCTTTTACACTGCCTATCAAATTCATGTGTCGGTTATTGCACTTTTTACTTCTTACTGATGACTATTTTTAAACTGAATCATTTTAAACTATTCTTATTATTCGCTATGCTCGCTCATGCCTGTTTTTTTTTTTTTTTTTTTTTTTATGTCCGTCGGTTAGTGCACTTTTTAATTACTGAATAGAGAGCCTATTAGGATGCTAGATCCTAATGTGAAACACTATGCTGTAGTAGCATTGTACAACCAGGTTAACTGTGTCCTGGCTGTAGCATTAAACCAGGTTAACTGTGTCCTGGCTGTAGTAGCATTGTAGAACCAGGTTAACTGTGTCCTGGCTGTAGTAGAACCAGGTTAACTGTGTCCTGGCTGTTGTAGAACCAGGTTAACTGTGTCCTGGCTGTAGTAGTAGAACCAGGTTAACTGTGTCCTGGCTGTAGCATTGTAGAACCAGGTTAACTGTGTCCTGGCTGTAGTAGAACCAGGTTAACTGTGTCCTGGCTGTTGTAGAACCAGGTTAACTGTGTCCTGGCTGTAGTAGAACCAGGTTAACTGTGTCCTGGCTGTTAGTAGAACCAGGTTAACTGTGTCCTGGCTGTAGCAGTTTGGTTTGTTAGAACAGACTGTAATCTTATGCTTATGGCAGATCAATCAGCATGGATTGTCTGTAAACTTTAATACATGGCAGTTTGGTTTGTTAGAACAGACTGTAATCTTCACTTGCTTATGGCAGATCAATCAGCATGGATTGTCTGTAAACTTTCACTTGCTTATGGCAGATCAATCAGCATGGATTGTCTGTAAACTTTATGCATTGTTGTCACTTGCCATATCTTGCTATGCTCGCTCATGCCTGTATTTTTTATGTCCGTTCTATTTTATAAATTTTATTTTATTTTATTTTATTTTTATTTTACTATTTTTTAACTGAATCATTTTAAACTATTTTTACTATTTGTGTTACTGAAAACTATAAGCGGAGAGCCTATTGGGATGCTAGATCCTAATGTGAAACACTGTGATTCTACCTGTCTATCTTTTTATGCTCGCTTATGCCTGTATTTTTTACTGTTGTGAAGCACTTTGAACTGCAACCTCTGTATGAAAAGTGCTATACAAATAAAGTTATTATTATTATTATTATACGACTAACATTGGGATGGGAGAAAATCGGAGGAAAATGGAGGGGGAAAAAGACCAATAAAAAAAAAAAAAAAAGAAGCAGGCCAGGCCAGTGTTTCTGGTTGCTGCGGCGCGATAGTTAGATAACCTAAGTGGGGAACAACCAGGATATCACTGTGACAGAGTAATGCAGTCTAAACAGTCATAAATCTTTAATTCAACTTCAGCCCTGATCATAACCATTTATTTTTAGATTTTTTGTAATGTCAGATAAAAAATGAAATACTCCCACTTTTCTGAAAAGAGTTGGTGTTAAATCTGACATTACAAAAAATCCATCAAAATCTGTGTTGCTGCTAATCATTGACACATGCCTACCTAGCCTGTAATAATCCCCCCCAGAAAAATGTACTTTGCATTTGATATATTGAAAATATTTTACTTTTTGTGTGTTTTTTTTAACAATAATTTGTGATGCCATCACACAAACTGGCATTTAAAGGGTAAACATTCAAACATGTATTGAATATGTGTTTTCTTTTCTTTTTTACAATAATTTGTGATGCCCATCACAAACACTGGCATTTAAAGGGTAACATTAAAAAAATTCCTTCACCAGAATGCAGGAAATTAAGTTTTTGTAACAAAATAATTGTGTGTGTGTGTGTGTGTGTGTGTGTGTGTGTGTGTGTGTGTGTGTGTGTGTGTGTGTGTGTGTGTGTGTGTGTGTGTGTGTGTGTGTGTGTGTGTGTGTGTGTGTGTGTGTGTGTGTGTGTGTGTGTGTGTGTGTGTGTGTGTGAGAGAGAATGACGGACAATTGCTTGCTGTGTGAGAGAGAGAGAGATAGAGAGAGAGAATTAAGTACATTTTCTGAAATACAGTTGTTCTTAATTTTCTCACTTGCTATGTGAGAATGTTAGTTATTATGTTCTCAATGCCCCTTACATTGTATGAGTTGTGTGGAAGCGTTTGCTAGTTCTAGTGCTATCCCTTTGTACATTGTGGCTGTGTCTGACAAAAGTTAACAATAAATAATGGTATTAGGAATACATTTGCCTCCTGCGTGAACTGTGCATAGCTGAATAGACTGTATTTTAACGCCGGTCATATGGTGGTACTTGGAGAGCCAGCTACGTTCTCAGGTGGTACTTGGTGTAAAAAGTTTGAGAACCACTGGTATAGAGGATACTTTGTAGGACATGACCTCGAGAACATTTGAAACTGTTTGGGGAGAGATTTCACACAGACACAACCAGGAATGAGGAAGATATAGATAGTGGTTTACCATTGTATCTCTTTGTTCCTGGATTGTAGCCAGCTCTTCATAACAACTCATCAACAATAGTCTTCCGGGATTCTGAAATCGGGGAGGAGATAGCGGGGGGAGCAAATTAATGAATGTGGATGAGAGCCGTGATGTAAGTGATTGCAGCTACAGCTGTGGGGGTGCTGGAGACATGATCAAATAGACTTGTATGCGCCAGTGTAACGGAGGTACCGTGTATCCTACAGTCACGATGGACAGTGTTGTGAAGTGACTGTGGACGGCAGCGGTACTGCAAGTAAACTCACTCCCCAGAGGCATCCAGACCCATTACTTAGAAGTGAATTCACCTCTTGGTATAGTGGTCTGTGATGCCGCCCGTCACGCGGGAGACCGGGGTTCAACTCCCACTCGGGGCATGTCCGAACCGATCGGTTACACTGGTGCCGTGACCCGGATGCCTTGGGTGGTGTGAGTTTAGGGGGGTGAGTGTAACGGAGGTACCGTGTGTCTATCCTACAGTCACGATGGACAGTGTTGTGAAGTGACTGTGGACGGCAGCGGTACTGCAAGTAAACTCACTCCACAGAGGCATCCAGACCCATTACTTAGAAGTGAATTCACCTCTTGGTATAGTGGTCTGTGATGCCGCCCGTCACGCGGGAGACCGGGGTTCAACTCCCACTATGGGCATGTCCGAACCGATCGGTTACACCTGAATCTCCTGAACACGGCGCGACCCATTCCTAATCGATCAGAACTAAATCGGCTGAGAAAAAGCCCATTTTTAAGCACCTATTCCCCATGCACATCCGCAGATTGCCCACGGATTGTGACGCCACGCACACCGGCCCTGGACTGTTCCATCAGAGGGGGGAGCTTCGGTGGTAGTGTGAGTGGCTACAGACCACTGCACTTAAAGGCCAACTTGCAGGTTAAACCCTACTCTTCAATTATGGGTAGTTTACATCATTGGTATCTAATTTCATTATTTATTTTTTTCCATTTGACGCCGGAAATGCCACGCACGAATAACACGCACGGATCAAATGAAAAAGCTTATCAGACGCTAGCAGGGCAGTGACGTCACTTCAGGCAACTTATGCCTTATGCCCGTCCGGGTCATAGTACTACTGGCTATATGGCTCTGGCTAACGTTACCCCGCTAACGTTAGCATTATGTCTACTGTCATGAACCATTTTAGATCGGGGCATGTAGAGGAGTTTGGGGAACGAGTAAAATGTGCAGGTCCTCTTCTCAGACCTGTGGGGCAAAGCACTGCACACGCATCATGCCGGCTAGCAAGCTACACGTCGCGGCATGTTGATACGATAACAGCCGCTCGGTGCATCAGTCACGAAACGGGCTACCACGATAGCTATTAGCTAACTAACGTTAACGTTACAAGCTCAAACACCTTATAACTACTACTATTGTCGTGTCCATAAGTTCCCTGGCAGAATACTTGTGAGGACAAAGGTATACAAAGAGGAGAGAACCATTTTAAATCGGGCATTGTTAGGAGTTTCGAGAATGCTAGCTACCAAGCTAAGCTAAGCTACGTTAGCTAACTTAGCTACTAACGTTATATACACAATATGTACAACGACACAATGATTAACATTATTACAAATATGGTAACGTGATTGTGGCTTTTACAAATAGTGGTTAGCTTTAGAGATGAATGGCTATGATCACGGAGCAATAGTGTTAGGTGAAACAGATACTAGCTCCTCGGCTAGTAGTAGCAAGGCTCTCTGCTTCCTGCCACTACCTGCTGAGACTCTCAGAGCCCCTCGCTGCCCTGCACCTGATGTGACGTCATCATTAAGATGACACACGCACGCTATGAACCACGGATTAAAATATGCATGTGCGTGAGGTTGTGGTTTGGTCGACAAAATGTTTGATAAAAACGCTAAAACTGGGTCAATTTCGAAAAAAAAATCCCCCCTCTTCATGAAAGTCAGTGTTGGCCTAGTCACATTGTTTATTGAACAAAAATACAACCTGCAAGTTGGCCTTTAAATATAAACATTAGTCTACCTGGAGACACAATGAGGTAATTGTAGATGTCACCATAAGACGCGTCTGGCCATTTAGTGGGATCATTGTTTCATTATCCTGTTCGGCTGAAAGGACACTGGCCACCGAAGCTCGCCCCTCTGATGGAACAGTCCAGGGCGGGTGTGCGTGGCGTCACAATCCGTGGGCAATCTGCGCATGTGCATGGGGAATAGGTGCTTAAAATGGGCTTTTTCTCGGCCGATTTAGTTCTGATCGATTAGGAATGCAACCACTTACATCACGGCTCTCATCCACATTCATTCATTTGCTCCCCCCGCAATCTCCTCCCCGATTTCAATGTAACGCGGAAGTGTAGTGGTCTATTAGGCGCTCTACAAATTAAAGTTATTATTATTATTATCATTCTGTTTACAATTGAACATTCCATGAAAATTATCTATAAATTCTGCATCTTCTGAAACATTTATAAACAGAAAATTCATAAAAAATGGCACCAATATTTGGTAAATTCCAGTAAATATTGCAATTTTGAAACAGTTTTCTTCTTTTAAGTATCATAACTGGATTCAGTATCCCGAATAACCCCCAAAACAACTCCAACATTGTTGAAATTGATCAAGTAGTTTCAGAGATTTGGCCATTTAGGCGATTATGCAAATGTGTGCTAATTATGCAAATAAAAAAAGTTGCCCAACATTTACACCTTAGCATCCGGCAGTTTCTGAGTGCTGGGGATCCGTACTATCCATATCCATCATAAAACTTTGGTGGTTCCGAAATTTCCGGGTTCACAATGGGGCTCTATGGGATGGCAAATAGACTATAAGGGCTAGATCCACAAATAATGGATTGCATGGAGCAAGTTGCACCCTTGGGGGACCCTGATGTAAACAAGACGAAAGTCTTTCTCTGGTCTGCATCCACTTAACAATTGTGTGTATTGGGCGGCTAGGTGGTGCAGTGGGCAAGGCACTCACCACCAATGCTGGAGACGCTGGGTTTGTGTGTTCGAACCCAGCTCTCCACATTGTTTTCAGTTTGGCTGGTTGTCCGTACTAATACAATTGGCAGTATTAGAGGGTGGGAAAGCTGATGGGTGGGTCCTGGGCATTGTAAACAGAAAAATACTCCTACAGTTCGGTCGGGGCGCCTGCTCAGCGAAGGAAGGATCTGGAGGGAGGTAGTGTGACCTTCCACACGTTACACTCTCCCAGTGAGAATCTGCGCTGCCAGGCTGGCTGCCGGCTGGCTGCACATGTGTCGGAGGATAGCATGTGATAGTCTCTGGCCTCCCGGACCAACAGTAGGGGGGGTGCGCAACAACCAGGAAGGGAGTTGGGAATTGGCATAACGACTAACAGTGGGATGGGAGAAAAATCGGAAAAAGAGGAGGGGGAAAAAGATATAAAAAAAATAAAATAAAAAACAATTGTGTGTATTGAGCCGTACTGTATTGTACCCATTCTGCAATCTGTTAATAAAATTTTCATTCAATCAATCACCGTGCAGATTGATTGATTGAATGAAAGTCATAATGAATTGTATGTAAGGATGCAACTTGCTCCGTGCAATCCATTCTTTGTGGATCTAGCCCTAAGTATTTAGAACAGTGGAGGTTATTGCATGACAACTAGTGAGGCAGTGCTTCACTAGTAATATACAGGGAAAAAAAAGTATTATTAACACATCCACCGCCGGAAACGCTTTAAAGTGTTATTGCCCGCCATGCTTTGACCGCCAGATCTTGCTGTACAGCGTTATTGAGATCAATATTTAATTTCTTCGCCATGGCATTCATAATTCATATATACACCTCCAACGCTGCAGCTGGACCCTATAGGTGACGGCAACGGCGGCTCAATACCGCCGCCTGGTGGATGGTCGGGCGAGTTACACTCGGAACAACAGGAAGTGGCCGATGTGCGTCGATTAAATTCATCCGGCCATCAGACATTGTTGCAAGGCTCCCGACAGACACTATGTACATAATGGATCGCTTTATAAACTTCATAATCGATATGATTTTGGCGTTCATTGCGACATACAAACCGGAAATGGACCTAGGCGATCGACGTCCTATACTTGGGATATTTCACCGCCAGTCTCTTTGACGCACGGTAAGAGGACACTAACGTTATTTTCAGCCCAATTGTTTATTCATTTCACTGCAAACCATCTGATCAATATATCACCCATACTACATAAAGCCGTTACTGATGATCGGGGAATTATAAACGACCCCCCCCCCTTTCCTCCGCGCATGATGAGGCATAACTATACGGATCATATACAGTTGAATTTTAATATAGCGTGTATAGGGAATAAACGGCAATCGATAATCTTTATATGCGTTTAGGCCTATAACTCACGTTCTAGGAATTACTGCAGAAAACGATAAAAACATACTTATATTCTAGAAGGTATTTTTGTATGAATGAAAAAGTATAACGTTCCTACATCCTGAACGATAGATAATCGATGTTGAATGGGCCATAGTAATGTCAATTTAGCAATACAATTTAAAAAGTTATAGCCCTGCAAAGAAGGTAAACATCTCCATAGGCTTACAGTGGTGGCAGACTAGGTATATTGATGGGTATATAACCCATGTCAGGGAATGTGTTAATATACATACATTTTTCTATATTTATTATTATTATTAATATATATATTTTTTTTATTATAAATGTTTTCATCTGTGAAAAAAACAATGCCAGTGAATTTTTTTTTTTTTCAAAAATGTCCAAGTGACAGCTCTGAGCTTTCTGACATGGCCCCATAACACATTTGATGGCCAGCTGTCAATCACTCACTGCAAAAATAGTGCACGGGCTTGGCTTAAGAATATAATTATCCAATCAAAATAGGGTATTTGAGTTTTTTTTAAAAAGGCAGGTAGTGAGGTTTAGCGCACTTGATTGATTGGTGTTCACGCCGTGCCACATTGTGTTGACAAACTTAAGATCCAATCAGAGATTGGCACCAGCTAATGAGACGGCGCTGCGGCTGGACCCTATTGACTCTGTGCAATTTGCCTTGAAAGAGACTGACATAGAAAAGAAGAGATTAATTTGCCTAATATAATAATTCATATTTTAAGATCTTTATTCAATTGTTGAACTTCATCAACTTATTGTGCACTGCATCATTTGATGATATATATATATTTTTTTATCTCAGTTGAAGACAGTAGTGTAGTTCACGTGAACGTGCCGCCTTGGACTGTAAGCTAACTTGTTGTAGCTAGCTACTAGCTTAGCAAGCTAGGAGTTTAGTAAGCTCCTGTCCTGTCTTTCTCAATTTTTGTTCCCAAAGTCATCGAAACGTTCGCCCAGAGGAAGAACCGCTGTGCTGCCTTCCTCTTCATGTGAGCAGCTTTGGTGAGTGAGTGCTACTGCTTTCTGCAGACATTTCGAGACTATCTTAGTTGGCAACTTGGTCCATATATGCAAGTGCGTGACGCGAGAATTCCCCTCTGCAGTCTGCAAGCATCCAGTTTACGGAGGAGACCAGACTTACGACGGAGGAGACCAGCGCTGCTCAAGCATGCAATTATTACTTTTGAAGAGAAGAGGATTATTATTGCAAGAGGACATCCAACTCCCGAACTTGTTGTCGGACAGCGGCGTTTGACTGCACAGATGCTGCACAGATTAGAATGAAGACATCCGACAGCTTTTATGACAAAGTCATTGCAGAATTCACAAAGAATGATCGGAGGATGGACTTCATGTACAAATAAGGTAGGAAGTGTGCATATTTTGAGCATTATTTTGTATATTTGTGTATTGCATTGTAAATAGCTGCTGCGATTTGTTGGCCCGCTGTGGCCGTTGTGTTTATTATGTGCACTGCGTGTGTGTGTGTGTGTGTGTGTGTGTGTGTGTGTGTGTGTGTGTGTGTGTGTGTGTGTGTGTGTGTGTGTGTGTGTGTGTGTGTGTGTGTGTGTGTGTGTGTGTGTGTGTGTGTGTGTGTGTGTGTGTGTGTGTGTGTGTGTGTGTGTGTGTGTGTGTGTGTGTGTGTGTGCTGTAGTAATCAATGCTATTGGGTCTGTGCTAAATGACACAGTGAGTGCAGAGGTTTTCTAGCATCAGATATTGTGTGTAGGCCTGTTTGAAGTGTGAGATGGAGGTTATTGCTCTGATGTGGAATGGGATCTCATTCCAGACTTTGCGTGTGTGTGTGTGTGTGTGTGTGTGTGTGTGTGTGTGTGTGTGTGTGTGTGTGTGTGTGTGTGTGTGTGTGTGTGTGTGTGTGTGTGTGTGTGTGTGCTGTAGTAATCAATGCTATTGGTCTGTGCTAAATGACACAGTGAGTGCAGAGGTTTTCTAGCATCAGATATTATGTGTAGGCCTGTTTGAAGTGTGAGATGGAGGTTAAAGCTCTGATGTGGAATGGGATCTCATTCCAGATTTTGCTGTTTGTGTGGAAGAATGATCTTAGTCCATAATTATTTGTGTAAGCCGGTACTGGAATGAGTGCATGTGGGATTGATGTGGTGATACTTCTTAACATGTAGCCTATTGTGTCTTGGCAGTAAAGCTGTGAGTGTTGGGGAAGTGTTATTTCTGAGCATAAAATATAGGGAACATAGGACCCGGGGAACATAGGACCCGGGGAACATAGACATGCTCCCAGTCCAGGATGGACATTTACCATGCATTTTATAAGCTCTTTTTGCATGAAATTGCAAAAGAAATTGCATGTAGATGTGTTTGAAACAGTGAGGATGAGAAATGGTCTGATCTTGCTGTAAACAAATAGTTTTTGATTTGCCTTCTTGACTAAGCTATTGTTGTGATGTGTGTAAGTGAGGTGTGTGTCAAGAGTTACTCCAAGGTATTTATTACTAGTGCCTGTTGTCTTTAACTGTAGTGTCTGTCTGCTGTCTTCATAACCACACTGTGTCTGTACTTCTTTTATTACTTTTATTATTTTTTTTTATCTCTCCCGTCCTCCCCAATTTTTTAACTCACCAGCCACTACTGACACACACATTGGGGGATGTTTTATAAATATAATATAATATAATAATTTGTGCTTCACCAAAAAATTTGGTCAGCAGCCGCCACTGATTTAGAAGAACCCCCGGAGCTAGTCTGCCAAGCACACAGTAATATATACAAATACAATGATATGTCCTAGTTACAACTCTTAGACAGAAATCAGAATCACAACAGTTCACCGAATGTTCAGGCTGGGTCTATTGACCTTGCACGCGTCCACAGGGTAAGTCATGCCGGAGGTGACAAACAGACGTTCTCTCTCAGTGGTTCTCTCTTCTCCTGTCTTTTTTCTCTGAGGATTTGAGACAGGGAAATGATAGTGCTCCCCTGGAATGTTCTAGGCAATCACCACCTTTTAGTCCGCTGGTGGTCAACCTCGACACCCTTAAAAAACACCTTGTCACCATAATTGTTGTGGAAATTACTAAGAGAACAAAGGATGAGCCGAGTAAATCTGACTGAGTCGAGTTATATAAAAAATGAACATAGATTTATTCATTGTGATCACAGTGAAAATGCTGTTACTAATCAGAGACTACGAGTGTACACAAGCGTCTGACCAGGAAGTGAGAGAGAACCCTGGTCAGACGTACATTAAATACATTATTGAAATGACGTACATTAGACATCCAGATATGACAGAAAGGATAACCAAAATATGCCCAAAAGGGGAGAGATGAATAAACAAGCCTTGGCTAGGCGGTGTTATTGTTATGTCTTAACTGGCGAGGGAAATAGCCTTGCTACGGCTCACACTAGAAAAGAAAAAAATTTCATCTTCTCCCCAACCTTGGTCGTTGTTAAAGAGACTCTGTAGCCTAGTGTCTGGGCTGTTTAGTTGACCCATATTAAACTAGTCGAAAATGTATGATATATATTTCAACACAGATCTATAATGACATGCAATATTTGCCATGACAATACATACCCCCAGGTCCCTGGATGTTCCTAGATACCAAGAACATGCTAATTGACCTTGTAGAAGTGGAGCAATCTTCCATTTACTTAGGCATGTACCTTTAGGCGAAATTTCTGAAAATAGGGCTACAGCTTAACAGGTTAAAATAGCCCCTTGTCCTTGTGTGGGGTCTGTCTAGTGTCCCCACTAGTACAGGGGTGGCAGTGGCTCATGAGGTCTGGTTCCTGGTTAGATTCCGGCTCATCCCGGCACCGCATCTAAGAGCCCTTGAGCAAGACACTTAACCCCTGACTGCTCCTGACAAGCACCTTGCAGAGAAAGAATAATTATTGTTTTCCTTTCCTGTGTGGGCCTTGATTCAGATTCAGAGCGTTATTGTCACATCACATTATATACAAGCACAAAGCACAAAGGAGTAACATTCTTCTGTCCCGGTTCCTCAGCCTTGCAGCAGTGACATTAAACAAGATAAGATAAGCGCAATAAAAAAAAGCTGTTCGTACGACCCACTGTAATGCTTTACAGTTAGTATGAACAACGATGGCGATTTTGGGGTTGCACGCGTGCACGCGTCTGTCTCCAGGGACGGTCTGGATGGAACCATGTGATGATCTATCAGTCTGTTTGGTTACCTTCATTTAGTCAAATGTCCCTGGAGTCTATCCCACTGAAAGACATTGGAGTATGTGATAGTTTAACAAGGTATGCAAGGGTATTAAACACCAAGGATAATGACCTGGCTCTAAATGCTCCCTGCAGCAGAGGAGGAGAACCGTGGAGGAGACACCACTAAATGATACATGTCTATTTCATGTTTTGAGAGCTTTGTGGTGATTTCAACTCACAAGATACCCCGCGCGGTTTGGAGATGGAAGCAGAGTTTTGCCTTCAAGATTATGTTTATGAAAAAGGATCTCTATAGTATATCCTGTGTTTTTTTTTTTTTGCACACACCAATTACTATAGACCTTTTTAAAGTCGATAACATAAACATCCTAAATGGGCCCAAAAGCATTTCCTGTCGTGGTGTTTGATAATATCAGGGTTGTCATATAATAATTATATATTGGCTGACAGGAACCAAACTCGGGGCCCAAGCTGTTCCCTAGCAATGCAATTCCACTGAAGAGGTCTACAGAAATAGTACAGCTGATCACTAGAGGAACATAACATTTCTATGGTAAAACCACAGAATTACTAGTGATTCACCATGCATTCCTATGATATTCCACGACAGAAATACTATGGTGAATCACTAGTAATTCTGTGTACATTAGTGTGTATGACACAAACACAGGAATATTATTTCTATTATATTATTTCTGTGGTAAATCTTTATAATGTGTGTACAATATATAGGTTTTTACTATAATTCATTTTTGTATGGTATCCAGAAGCCCCTCCCCTCTCCTCCACTTCCATCTCGTCCGACTCTAAAGGCCTCAGAAACAGGTCGACTGTTATGACATTGTCTACAGGCCACCAGCCTGCATTCTTCTTCATGCCTTGGTCATTTTGCGTTTTCTTTAGTGTTTTCCAGGTCACAGTGAGTGAATCAATTCATTGGTCCTTCACATTACTTCCCCGACCCATCCCCCCACCCTTTATGTATAAATGAGGTGTAATTTATTGAAAAAGGTGGGGGCAGGGTGGGGTATAGGGGGCAGGGGTGTATGTAGTATGCTGTTCTTACCCCATCTCTTTACTAAGTGCCCCACGTATGCTGTTAACATGCATGGTAGAATTACATGGGTTATCATTTAGCCCAATCCTTTCATAGCTCTTGAATAATATTTTAAAGGAATAATCTGTAATGAGGTCGCTATTAGACAACATTAGAGATCCTACCTTTAAAGTTCTACAGCTTTAACCATAATTCATGTGACAACCCTTTTTTTCGGGGGGGGGGGGGGGGATAGTGTAGATAGACGATAGTGCAGACAACATTATGCAGAATTACAACAAGTAACTTAATTCATTATATTACACATGGCATCAATGACACAGAGGACTCACTACTTTATAGCCTAACATCAGAAAGATTATGAATGGGTGCTCCTTCCCTTCCTTCCGAGGCATGGATATGTAAAAGCCTACTGCTCTCATCTGTCCAATCAGGCTCATCATAGGCATCTCCCCTTTATTTAATAATAATAATAATAATAATAATAATAATAATAATAATAATAATAATAATAATAATAATAATAATAATAATAATAATAATAATAATAATAATAATAATAATAATAATAATAATAATAATAATAATAATAATAATAATAATAATAATAATAATAATAATAATAATAATTATTATTATTATTATTATTATTATTATTATTATTATTATTATTATTATTATTATTATTATTATTATTATTATTATTATTATTATTATTATTATATTTTTTTAGGTATTTACATGCATAATTAAAACCTTTATTTCCTTATTTCGAGATGTGATTGATTGATTGATTGATTGATTGATTGATTGAAAAGTTTATTAACAGATTGCAGAATGGGTACAGTACAGTACAGCTCAATACATACAATTGTTAAGAGGATGCAGACCTGAGAAAGACTTTCGTCTTGTTTCCATCAGGGTCCCCCATTTTCAATTCATCATATGACACACATGACATACAGATAGATGAAACGGGGCTGTTTGTGAAATTCACAAGTAGACCATATTGACCTGTTACATTTTACTATTACTATTTACTACTTCAGTATACAAAAAAATCTGCAGGGTGCTCTTATAGGTATTTCCCCAAACTTCCACACAGTACATTAAATATGGCAATAAAAGTGTGCATATTTCACTGTCATCAACAGTCTAGCAGCTGCAGTAAGAACCTCGGTACGGTCAGTATACTCACTATTGAATGAATTTGATTATACCAAATGTTATAGTACCACCATGTGGAATAGCAGGAGAAGTGTATAACCATTAACCATAATGTGAATGAACAAATCCAATAAGATATTGTTGATATTTTTGTATGTATCCGGTATCACTTGAATAATAATCATCTATAATAATGTACAATATAAAAGTGTGGGTCTACAGATTTCAACTATATAGGGCCACGGTGCTGCCATACAGTGAAAGACAAAAAAAAATTCCAAGAATTTTGTCTTTCATGAAAATTTGTATGGCTGTTTAGTATAAGCCTATAATGTTGTCAACCAGTGCCTTGATGAGGTCGACTGAAAACTCACAGAGCTCATGTTGATCACTTTGCATTCTATTTAACTTTGGCGCCATCTAGCCACAGAACTAACTATGTCATCTGCATCGACCTCATGCTTTATACTTAATATAACCAGAGGCCTTTCAAAGGGGGTCCGTGTACGTTTTGACCAAAGGGACACTAACCAAGTCGTTCTCACATTCCGCGCCATGTGACCTACACAAGGCGGGTTTATTGCCCTGTACCCACCTTATGAGACTAGAGCAGGCACATGTTCCATTCACCCCAATGAGAGATGCAGAGGTTATTATTGAATATTGCTTATTTTTTTCTTTACCATAGAAAGAAAAAAATAATCATCGCCACTGAGTCTTCCTGTGGATTTATTGCATTTGGCGAATAAAGTGATTCATGTCTCGGGGTCTTGCCCAAGATTGCAGTGACTGTTCTATATGCACCACGAGGCCATGGATCAGCTTCTTACCGTCTTCTGTCCGTGGTCTGTCAACGTGGTTCTGACGTTCATTGCTGGGTTAAGTACTTCTATTCTATTCACATAATATGCTTACTACATATATCTATTCTATTCACATATATGCTTACCACTTGTATCTATTGCTATGTCCGCCCATCACAATCACACAAACTGTCTAACGCCTGTCCCGGCTCCCTGTCTCCCTGTTTCCCTGTCTCCCTGTGAGTGGCTGTCTCGGCGTGATGACCGAAGTGTTGGACGTCCCGTGATGAAGACCGGGAGGATGCAATCCTATCTGCGCCGCCCCTTCGCCTCGAATAGATCCGCTATCAGCTCTATCTTTAATCTTTCAAAAATGTTCAGTTGCTATCGCTATCAGCTCTATCTTTAATCTTAATCTTTCAAAATGTTCAGTTGCTATCGCTATCAGCTCTATCTTTCAAAATGTTCAGTTGGTATCGCATGCACTTATCTGTGTTTCACTACACACATGAGTGCATGCCATTGCCTACCAACTGTTCACCTGTTTTATTGCAACACTACTATCACCGACATCTAAGAAGGGAGATCCCCCCTTGAATGGCCCTTCTAAGGTTTCTCTCCTCCACATTGCCTGTGGTGCATTTTTTCCTATTGCTAAGTTTTAGTGAGTTTTTCCTTACCTACGCATGGAGTATGTCTGGGAGTGTAGCATTTATTTATTTTGCATTTATTTTAAATTCTTTGGACTTTATGGTGTTCTTGTTTTGTTCTTGACTTATTGTGATGTTTCTTCTTGACTTGTTTAAAGAAGACGTGTCCGGCCCATGGGGACATTAACGCGTGTTGTCGGCAGGGGTGCAGTCGTAATTTCAGAAGTGGCTGTACTCTGTTTAAATGACGCCACGTGTAAGCGCGCGCATGCGCATACATGTTCTCTCGTGTGCGCACAGAACAGATGATTATTATGCATAAATAGTAGGAAACATGTTTGTATAGGAAATTACTAGTTTTTGTTTAGTTTTTGTAAATATTGCCATGAAATAGAGAAGCTGAAAAAGGTAGCAGGATGTAGCCTTCAATATATAAAGAAATTATATTGTCAACAGTTTCCTTCTGAAGCACAAGAAATGTCTCATCCTTCCAGTCGGGACCATTTGTCACACTGAGAGGTTCCACAGCTCAAGCAAAGCCCCACCAATTGGTACAGGGCTTGTATTTTGGTTTTGCACTTCTTGTTCTTTGTTATGCTATTGCTATGCTATTGTTATGCAAAGACTAGGTGATAGCTGAGTACCGGTACTTGGCGCACGGACGACGAGTCGAGTGAAAGTTGTGAACGCATTTTTGTGTGAGTGCGCGTGCACGCGCATGCACATCCGTGAGCGTACTTCTGCTCAGAAAAGTGCTGGGACGGCATGGTACCGTGTGGCATGACCACTGCACCCCTGGTTGTCGGGCCTTACAAATACATTTTATTTGATTTGATTTTTATTCAGATTCAGATTATCTAGGCTGCTTCTCATTACTCTACTATCTCTCCTTTCCTCTCCTCCCTCACCAGGGCCACTTGACTCCTACCAAGGCTAATATACTGGAGGCTGATGTTGCATGCTGTCAGTCCTCGTCAACTCGTAAAGTTGGAACATTTACAAGTTTACCACCAGGAAGTTGCACTCGAACGGCCGACCGAGTGATAAATACCAGTGGTAAAGTCGGGCAAGTTCCATGACACCCGAGTTTACTGGTTGTGACGTTTCACTGACCTTTCACCTTTTGCGGTGCAAACGTATGTTTGACATAATTAAATACTTTGAAGTTTTGTTTTATTTGTCACATAATTTATAAGGTACATGTACCTTATAATGAAATGCTTGGTTGTGTATGACCCTCCTGAGATTGTGCTTCATAAAACAGCAAAAGACCAAATGATATGCAAAATATACAATATACTAAATGTAACTGAGGGGTACAATTCCCTGACTGTATTGTTAGATATGATACTTACTACCACTACCTCTTGTACTTTAGACTCTGGCCACCCAGTACTAGGCATAAATAATTATGGTAAACACTCCCACGTAGATGAAACGATCCAACACAAATGTACCAAGTCGAAAGTCTGCGTTTAATAATAATTAATACATAGCAAAAGGTATGTAGAGCAATCACTTAATTACATTTATGATTTGAAATAGGATGCACTTTTATGGCAAATGAGTATTCGTTGGTATATCAATAGAGAACGTCCAATCTCTGGTGGCGCAGGCGGTAAATATACAACCTGGAATATTTAAGGAATAATAGCAATGATACTTTAATGATTATAGAACTGGATACACTAGGGGGGAATTCCGGTCGCTTGTAAGACAACTGGAGAAGGGGGGGGGGGGTAGAGTCTGGCTGTATCCGTCTGGCCGAGGGTATCCTGGGAGAACCCACGGTTGTGCGGCTCGGTGCCTCAGCGATCCTCGATCCACAGATGAAAGCAGTTGGACTCTCTGTGGGCCGGCTTCCTCCGGTCCACGATGGAGAGACGTGAAGCGACCTCGTCGTGTAGAGCGTCTCCTCACCTGTCGTCCTCTCCGGGGGGGGGTTTCCAACACACGGCAGTGTTGGTCTTTATCCATAGAATAATCACTGTATACAAAGCATAATCCGTGCCTGGGAAGGCGGGCTGTCGTCGGTAGAATAATCCGGTATGCAGGTCCACTCGCTCGTCGGCTCTGGGGCTCCTCGGGTGCAGCCTCACATGGGGTCGGCCACCCTGGATAAGCAGCCAGTTCTCTGCCCGAAACGATGGGGTACTGACTACGATAGTATTCTCACCGCACGAAGCACTACATATGAATAGACTATTATTAGCTTAATAGACTACGTCCAACTCGACGATATAGTGCCAAATATGACTATTCAAATATTAATATACACAATGTCTCAATACCGATGGTAGGCCGAACTTGGCCTTACTCCCACACGTGGCGTCGCGGGGAGGCTTTACGTCTGTCACTCTATTGGAGGGTAAGAAACTGGACTAGAAAGAAAGTCCTACTTTAGTAGCGCAGTATATATACGCACTATGAACAAATAGTACCGTTAGTGGTGCGGTAGCCAGATTCCTACGCGGAACTAGGACTTGTTCGTACATGTTGAGCGGTACGTTTTAACTGGGTCTGGGGGGTATGGCAGCCTGGCACCAAGGTCTCGACCAATAGTAGAATGGAGACTATTATGGGATGTTCAGTAGGCTAGAATGGATATTCAATGCATATTGTACAAGGAATATACAAGGGATATCAGGGAATATTAGAGAATATACAAATACAATTAAATATATATATATAATAAATATATATATTCGGTTTAATCTGGCCCTTCACAACAGCCACCCCCTGATTGGTCCCAGACCTAATCAGTTAAGCAGAGACAGATTAATCGCGTTGTCTATTTACACATAGGGGTTTGCTGTAGGGGTCAGTCAACTTCACAAAGTCATAGGGTTATAGGGTCATGGTCATCATCGATTGTGTCTGGGAGTCGGGGCAGTTCTATGAGCCTCGCCACGGGACGGGTGTAAGTGCGACCCTGGACAAGCACTTCAGCTGCTCAGACCTTGCCGTCGGCACCGGTGATCACTTTGCTTACGCGGCCGGCCGGCCACATAGCTCTGGGCAGTGATTGATCAATAATCATGACGACTGTTCCTTCTGTCAAATTGTCTCTCTCCTTTACCCACTTCTGGCGGGTCTGTAGAGACGGTAGGCAGTGCAGTAGGAATGTCCTTTGTTGTGCACTCTCTATGGTAGTGCAATCATCTATGTTGGGGTCTGCGGAGATAACAGTGCTCAATCCACAGAACACAGGCTTCTTATTCTCAGCCTCCTCCTGACTGGCTTCCCTCGGGATAGGCGTGGGCCACTCTCCTTCCGGGAGCTTTAGGAATGCTGGGCCGTCACTGTAGACATTGCGACGGGTGAGGTCATCTAGGGGCATTCCCCGGGTGATGACGTCAGCTGGGTTCTGTTTTGTATCAACGTAGCGCCACTCTGTTTCTCCGGTTAACTCTTCGGTTAAGTCTTGAATCTCGGTGACTCTGACTCCCACGAAGACTTTGTACTTGCATGAGTCCGATTTGATCCAGGCGAGTACTGTCGTGGAATCTGACCACAGGATTGTTCTAGACACCGGTATGGTGAGCTCACGTTGGATGAGCGTGGCTAGGTGCGCTCCGGCTAGGGCTGCGCAGAGCTCTAGGCGTGGGATAGATTGTTGCTTGCGTGGGGCTATTCTCGAGCGGGCGAGGACAAATGCTGTGTAGATCTCTCCCCCCTCTTCTTGGGCCCGCAAGTAGGCTACTGATCCGTATGCGACCTCTGAAGCGTCACTGAAGACGTGTAAGTCCATTTTACATGTCTCTGGCCTCACCGTGGGTGGGAAGTAGCTTCGGCGCATATTAACGCCTGGGAGTGAGTGGAGCTCCATCTCCCACTCTCTCCAGGTGGATGCAAGGTGTGCGGGAATGGGGTCGTCCCAGCCCTGGTCCTTGTCCCACAATGCTCGTACAATCATTTTTGCCCTGGTGGTGTACGGTAGAATACATCCTAGCGGGTCATATTGTCGGGCGAGTGTTGTGTACACACTCCGTCTGGTGGTCGGCGCCGCCGCCGGCCTTCCCTGCTCCGTAGTCAGGGGCTTGTGTCTGTAGTGAAGCGAATCTGTTTTGAATCGCCACACCAATCCCAGGGTCATCTCCTGGGCTTCTCCCGGGATTGTAGCCATCCAGGTCTCGCTGCTGGCTGCCTTGTCCTCGGAGGAGAGGCTGCGCAGTACTTGCGGATCGCTGCTGGCCCACTGCCTGAGATCAAAGCCGCCTTTGATCAATGAGGCGCGGAGTTTAATCAGGAGAGCCTCGGCTTCTTCCTGGGTTGAAAGGCTTTGTAGACAGTTGTCTACGTAGAAGCTGTTCTTTACGCTGTGTCGGACCTCTTCGTCCGCTGCTGGGTCCTCTGCTACATGTTTCTGTAGTGCAAATGTAGCACAGCAGGGGGTGCACGTCGTTCCGAAGGGGAGGACTTCCCATTGGTAGATGGCTGGGTGCTCATCTCCTGGCTTCTCTCTCCATAGGAACCGTAACAGGGGCTTGTCCTCCTCTACTAATCTCACCTGCAGGAACATTCCTTTAATGTCCCCGCTGATGGCCACCTTTTCCTGGCAGAAGCGGAGTAGAACGCCGAGTAGGGAGGGGCCGAGTGTGGGACCGGGCAGTAACTCTTTATTCAGATTTTGGGATCCGATCTGGTAGCTGCAGTTAAATACTATGCGGTCTTTACCGTTGTGATGGACCTTGTGG
Organism: Notolepis coatsorum; assembly: GCF_963971535.1. Lineage (NCBI taxonomy): Eukaryota > Metazoa > Chordata > Actinopteri > Aulopiformes > Paralepididae > Notolepis > Notolepis coatsorum. The sequence continues at coordinate 145,320,214 of NC_140170.1, forward strand.
TGAGGCACGTACCACGATTCAGTGGTCTGGTCAGCCTCTTTAATGTCCATCTTTGTGACGTGTCCCGCTGTGATGAGCTTCTCAATCTCAGCGCGGTATACACTCTCTTGGGCGGGGTTCTTGGCTAAGCGCCGCTCCGTGTTCAGCAGGTACCGTTCTGTGGCGTCTGTCTTGGCGTGGAAAGTAGGCATTCCTTCTCGCCGCAGGAGTGGCGTGGCGTATCTCAACACGCCGTTGACCGGGACTCTCTTGGTCCCTGTCTCGAGGAGGTGAATGGCGTAAATGTCATCTTTAGAGCGAATGTCTTTCTTTCCGTTCTTAAAGGGCATTTGTTCCAAGGTCCATAACCGCTCTACGTGTTGCAGGAGTGCGGTTTCTCCCTCTGTGACTCGGGAGTGGAGACATCTAGTGGCTGTACTTCGGTTGAGAGATTTGGCGAGCGGGCCTTGGAGAGTCCATCCCAAACGGGTCTCGACTGCTGCAGGACAGCCTCGGGGTCCGGTATGAACCCGGTCTATCGGGACAATGAGGTCTGCATGGTCGGAGCCTATCAACAGGGTCGGCATAGCATTGTCTATGAGCGGGATCGGTAACTTGCGCAGATGTGCATATTTCTCCATCAGCTTGGCGACGGGGTATGTGTACCGCGACAGTCCTATTTCTTGGCTGGTGAAAGCGTCTGTAATCTGGTACCGTCGCTCAGGCTGGCCGCTTGCTGCGATAGAGAATGAGACCTTCTCGCCCTTTATCGTCTTCAAATCTCGTCTTATTGTCCGAATTGTCATTTGGGTTTCGCTTCCCCGCAGCCCTAGCTGGGCCGCAGCGGAGGCGAGCAGAAGGGTCTTCTCTGACCCGTCATCGAGGACGGCGTAAGTGTCCAGGACTTTATTCTGGTAGCTTAGTGTCACACGCACTACTTTTAGGAGTACTCGGGCTCCACTGCTGCTGGCGGGATCGATGTACATGACGCTCGCTTTGCTGCTGGATGGTGCGGGTGAAGGGCGCCGTCTGTTACTGTCGTGAAGTATGTCCAGATGGGCTCCATCGCACTTGGTGCACCTTTTCTTTAAGCGGCATTCGGCTGCCATGTGTGAGCGCGCACAGCGAAAACAGCGCTTGTTGGACTTTATCCATTGACTTGCTTCCTCCGCGTTCAGCTTGGGGAAGGAGTCACATTGCGCTAGCCAGTGTTCTTTCTCACAGTAGGGGCACACTATCTTCCACTTCTCCGTTCTGGAGGGGGTACTGTGGCTCCTGCTGCTCGGTACTGACTCCGATTGGTGCATCACAGTCACCGATCTTCTTCCATCATTTAGTCGTCTGGTTCCTTCTCTGGAGCCAGGGGTGCTCCGTCCGAATGTATCTAGCCGTAGGCTGCTGACTTCTCTCGCCAGGAAGTCTGCTAGATCGAGGAGGTTCGGTTCGGGGCCATTCGGGTCTCGGTGGTCTCTCTGCCGCCTAAAACGCTCCTGTCGAGCGGGCGGCAGCTTCTCCAAGATCCTTTCCACATTTGAGTTGGCGTAAAGTTCATGCCTCCCTTTCTCTCTCTGCGCTCCCAACATCCCTACCAGTATTCACTGACATATTTAACCTGTCCTTAGAACAGGCTGTCATCCCCACCTGCCTGAAGAAGTCCACTATTATCCCTGTACCCAAAAAATCCAAGCCTGCTTGCCTCAACGACTACCGCCCTGTAGCTCTCACCTCCATAGCCATGAAGTGCTTTGAGAAGCTAGTAAAGGGCTACATCTGCTCCTCCCTCCCCATCAACATGGACCCCCTGCAATTTGCATACCGCCCCAACAGGTCCACGGAGGACGCCATATCCCATGTGCTGCACACAGCAGCATCACACCTGGACAAGAGGCAGGGGAACTATGTGAGAATGCTATTCATCGACTACAGCTCGGCATTCAATACCATAGTCCCCTCCATACTCATAGCCAAGCTCAGGGACCTGGGCTTGGGCTATGACCTCTGCCAGTGGGTCTTGGACTTCCTGACTGGCAGACCCCAGGTGGTGAGAGCAGGCAACTGCACCTCCTCATCCATCACCCTCAACATAGGGGCCCCCCAGGGCTGTGTTCTGAGTCCCCTCCTCTACTCCCTGTACACACACGACTGTGTGGCTCAGCGGAGTAGCAATACAATCGTCAAATTTGCTGACGACACAGTGGTGGTGGGCCTGATCTCTGCCAACGACGAGAGGGCCTACCTGGAAGAGGTCAAGGTCCTGGCGGGATGGTGCCAGGAAAACAGCCTCTCCCTGAACGTCAGCAAAACAAAGGAGATGATTGTGGACTTCAGGAGGTCGGGGGTCAAGGACTACAGCCCCCTCAGCATCGACGGGGCACCGGTTGAGAGAGTCAACAGCTTCAAGTACCTCGGAGCCTACATATCCGAGGACTTGACATGGACCACACACATTAACAGTGTGGTGAAGAAGGCACGACAACGCCTCTACTTCCTCAGGCGCCTAAGGAAGTTCCAAGTCAGCCAGAAGATCCTTAAGAACTTCTACTCATGTACAATAGAGAGCATCTTGACCGGCAACATCACCTCCTGGTTTGGGAATAGCACTGCAAAAGACCAAAGCAGACTACAAAGAGTGACACGTTCAGCCGAACGCACAATTGGAGGGGGGCTCCCCACCCTCCAGAACATTTACTACAAGCGTTGCAAGGGCAAGGCTAAGAGAATCATTAAAGACTCCAGTCACCCGAACAACTGCCTCTTCGAACTGCTGCGGTCAGGCAAGCGATACAGGAGTCTCAAGGCGAGCACAGAAAGACTCAGAAGTAGCTTCTATCCCCAGGCCATCAGGCTGCTAAACGAACAATGAATGAACACTACACAACAACAACCACCAAACGCACATAGCACACACATCCACACGCACACACTCACTTTAAACAAACACACTGTAGCACACACTCCACACACTTTATAGCACACACCCACTTTAAACAAACACACTGTAGCACCCACTCCCCACACTTTATATTTATGGATGAAGGATTGCACTACAACTCGTACACCTTACTGTAAATTGTACCTAAAATTGTACCTCATCCCATTTCTGCTTTGCACTAGATAGTACTGTACATTAGTACACTGCATAGTATTGTGTATTGTATATTATATGGTAACTCAGAACATTGTACATATGTCTATACCGAACACTGTGACCTCATTTTCTTCTTCTAAATTCATGCTATATTATGTTATTATGTTATTTGATACTATCTTGTCTAGCACAGTCTCTGGAGCGTAACAGTAAGAAGCATTTTGTATGAAAGTATTCTGTACTTCTGTATGACAACTATTAAAGAACTTGAACTTGAACTTGACTGCACTCTGATGGACAGGTCGTCCAGTGCTCGATTGTCTATTGCTGGGGGTAAGCGGTCGATGTGTCGGATCTCCTGGATCACGTAATCCCATATGCGCCCATACCTCTGGTCCAATGCTACCAGCGCTGCTGTGTATGGGGTGGTGGAAGTCGCGTAGGCGAGCGCTATATTATGTGCGCGGGGTACCTTTAAGTGCTTCAGTAGGATGGCGTATTTATGGCGTTCATCCAATACATCCACCAACATGGTCTCCAGACACATGCGGAGTTCTGTATACTGGGCCCGGTTCTCTTGGGTGAAGTCGGGTACCATAGGCGTGCCAATGTATGACGCTGACTGTGGATACATCGGCGAGCGTTGGGGGAGAGGCCTCCTAGGCGAGTCTCCTCCCGCTCCTTGGTATGGGCTGGTACCGGCAGTGTACCATGGCCCGCTTGTCCAGGTGCTGTTCCTCGGTGCGGGTCGTGCGTCGTGCTCACCCGTGTATAGAGTCGGGGGTCTGTAGCGCAGCTCCGCGGGAGTATAGCCTGGGCTGTACCGGACCTCCTGGTCCGGTAGAGTACTGTGCTGTCGTCGGGCGTGGTTCTCCTCCTCTTCCTCTTCGTCTTCAGTTAGGTCATCCAGTGCTTGTAGTCTCTGGTTTAGCCTCTCCACAGGATATGCTGCTCCTTCCCGGTTGCTAGGTCTCGCTTGGACCGGTGGGGGGAGGTGGTCTGTGGGGGGTATAGACCTCGTCTGTTGGTCAAGTTCAGGGTTGTTTACTCGGCTAGGGGATGCCGCCCTGGAGGTGTGTCTAGACGAGTTCCTGGAGCCTCTGGCGGAGGGAGAGGGTGTTGTCCGTCTGATCAGCTGTTCTATTAGTTGCGCTTGCTGTCTGTCGCGCTCTGCGTCCCGTAGAGCACCAGCAGCTGCTCGCTGGCTGTCTGCTCGGTCTCGGGCCACATTCTCTTCCCTCTGAATGCGTCTTATTTCTAGACGTATATGCTCTTCTTCGCTCCGCTGCTGGATCTGCAGTCGGTCGCGTTCAGCAGCGGCGTTCAGGCTGATGAGGAAGGCCTGCTGTAGGGTCCTCTCTGCCTCGCTGGGAGAAGGCGGTTGTATAGGGGAGCCTTCCCTCGGGGTACTCCTTGCGGAGCCTTGGAGCTCTATCTCCACGGTGCTCTCCCCGTCTTCTTCCGTGCCGAGTTCTCTCTCGGTAGCGTTGTATTCCTCCCGGGACTCATCGGGGACTACTTCTTCAGTACTGGCGGGGTGTGAAGTCATGTCTGGTTCCCACTGGTCCCCACCGTGAACTTGGTCAGTTACATTAGAACCCGTAGGGGCCTCTATGGTCGGGGTAGTCTGGGCGTTGGGGTTAGACATACTTTTACTTTCTAGTTTTACCGCGTTTACTGTTAGTAGAAGACTAGGTTGTTGACTGACAGCGTAAGCCTCTAAGTACTGAGGGAGCCGTCGTTCGCGCTGCGGGCGTTGGTTAGGAGGATCGTTTCGTGGAGTGTTCATCATAGGCCATTTCAATATTAATAACACTATATTAATATTACACTAATTACCCTCCGGCTCGAAGGACCAATTGTAACTGAGGGGTACAATTCCCTGACTGTATTGTTAGATATGATACTTACTACCACTACCTCTTGTACTTTAGACTCTGGCCACCCAGTACTAGGCATAAATAATTATGGTAAACACTCCCACGTAGATGAAACGATCCAACACAAATGTACCAAGTCGAAAGTCTGCGTTTAATAATAATTAATACATAGCAAAAGGTATGTAGAGCAATCACTTAATTACATTTATGATTTGAAATAGGATGCACTTTTATGGCAAATGAGTAAAGTTGGAACATTTACAAGTTTACCACCAGGAAGTTGCACTCGAACGGCCGACCGAGTGATAAATACCAGTGGTAAAGTCGGGCAAGTTCCATGACACCCGAGTTTACTGGTTGTGACGTTTCACTGACCTTTCACCTTTTGCGGTGCAAACGTATGTTTGACATAATTAAATACTTTGAAGTTTTGTTTTATTTGTCACATAATTTATAAGGTACATGTACCTTATAATGAAATGCTTGGTTGTGTATGACCCTCCTGAGATTGTGCTTCATAAAACAGCAAAAGACCAAATGATATGCAAAATATACAATATACTAAATGTAACTGAGGGGTACAATTCCCTGACTGTATTGTTAGATATGATACTTACTACCACTACCTCTTGTACTTTAGACTCTGGCCACCCAGTACTAGGCATAAATAATTATGGTAAACACTCCCACGTAGATGAAACGATCCAACACAAATGTACCAAGTCGAAAGTCTGCGTTTAATAATAATTAATACATAGCAAAAGGTATGTAGAGCAATCACTTAATTACATTTATGATTTGAAATAGGATGCACTTTTATGGCAAATGAGTATTCGTTGGTATATCAATAGAGAACGTCCAATCTCTGGTGGCGCAGGCGGTAAATATACAACCTGGAATATTTAAGGAATAATAGCAATGATACTTTAATGATTATAGAACTGGATACACTAGGGGGGAATTCCGGTCGCTTGTAAGACAACTGGAGAAGGGGGGGGGGGGTAGAGTCTGGCTGTATCCGTCTGGCCGAGGGTATCCTGGGAGAACCCACGGTTGTGCGGCTCGGTGCCTCAGCGATCCTCGATCCACAGATGAAAGCAGTTGGACTCTCTGTGGGCCGGCTTCCTCCGGTCCACGATGGAGAGACGTGAAGCGACCTCGTCGTGTAGAGCGTCTCCTCACCTGTCGTCCTCTCCGGGGGGGGGTTTCCAACACACGGCAGTGTTGGTCTTTATCCATAGAATAATCACTGTATACAAAGCATAATCCGTGCCTGGGAAGGCGGGCTGTCGTCGGTAGAATAATCCGGTATGCAGGTCCACTCGCTCGTCGGCTCTGGGGCTCCTCGGGTGCAGCCTCACATGGGGTCGGCCACCCTGGATAAGCAGCCAGTTCTCTGCCCGAAACGATGGGGTACTGACTACGATAGTATTCTCACCGCACGAAGCACTACATATGAATAGACTATTATTAGCTTAATAGACTACGTCCAACTCGACGATATAGTGCCAAATATGACTATTCAAATATTAATATACACAATGTCTCAATACCGATGGTAGGCCGAACTTGGCCTTACTCCCACACGTGGCGTCGCGGGGAGGCTTTACGTCTGTCACTCTATTGGAGGGTAAGAAACTGGACTAGAAAGAAAGTCCTACTTTAGTAGCGCAGTATATATACGCACTATGAACAAATAGTACCGTTAGTGGTGCGGTAGCCAGATTCCTACGCAGAACTAGGACTTGTTTGTACATGTTGAGCGGTACGTTTGAACTGGGTCTGGGGGGTATGGCAGCCTGGCACCAAGGTCTCGACCAATAGTAGAATGGAGACTATTATGGGATGTTCAGTAGGCTAGAATGGATATTCAATGCATATTGTACAAGGAATATACAAGGGATATCAGGGAATATTAGAGAATATACAAATACAATTAAATATATATATATAATAAATATATATATTCGGTTTAATCTGGCCCTTCACAACACTAAACTAAAATGTACTAAATGCAAAAATTAGGTATAAGAGGTATTCACAAATGTATTCACAATAAAGTAATTAAAATACTGCGGCCGTTATTGCCCAAGAATGATAACAGCGCCGGATATGATAGCCTTGGCTTGTAGCCGGCTTTGTACAGCTTTTGCATCACATCTTTGTATGGTAGACGTCGGATGATGGCCTCTTTGCTCAAATCTTCGTAGATAAATATTGGTTTATCACCATACTTCAGCTTCCCACGTTGGTTGCGAGCATATTTGATGATGTCATCCCTTGTTGTAGTTTTCCGCAGAGTGACAATGATGACTCTCGGCCCGTTGATACTTTGCCCCTGGGAACCGATTCTGTAAACTTGTTCCACTTCTGGCACTTTGTTTGGATCGGTGTTATCCAAAATCGTTGATAACACTTTTGGAAAGTTGGTATCTTCGCAGTTCACTGCTTCATCAAGCCCCACAATGCGGATGTTATTCCGCCTGTGGTAACGTTGGGTTTCTAGTTGCCTCTCCATCGCTTCTTTTTTAAGATCTTTTATTTCTCTCCGGAGTTCTACTTTCACTTTTTCCATATCTTCTCCCATCTCTGTCATGCTACCTTCGTTCGCCTTGACTGCATGTGTAATTTCTTTCACCGTGTTCTCCACTGTCGTGATTCGCAAGGACTGATCGGCGATCGCTCTCATAACCTGTTCGAATTTAGTATCGATGTGTTCAACGTGTGCTTTGAAAGCTACCATCTGTTCTTTATCAGCGACCATCAGTTCTTTTATCAGGATAGTCAGAGAGTTGAAGTCGGGTGGAGTGGTGGTGTTGAAGTCGAGTGGAGTGGTAGTACTGCTTTCTTCAGTTGGCGGCATATGGTAGATAGATGCAGTGACGTTGGAATCCATAAATCTGGCTGCTCTCGCTTTCACGGAGCTTGATTCTGTACCTTCTGTTATGTTGGTCTCTATTAACTCTCTTTCGGGGACCGTAATCGATGATCCCGGTAAATTGTCCTCTTCCTTCTCCTCCTCGGAGCTTGTCGCCGTCGGCTCAGAACCAGCGACGGTTAGGACGTGTCTTCCTCGTTTTGTTACGTCCTGCGCCGTTGAAGTTGCCGTAGTTATTTTCTCTGTCGCCTTTCTACCTTTAACCATTTTGTCTTTTGATATGGTTAGTAGAGGGTCTTAACAATACATACGATGTGGTCTATTCTCTTTCTTTACTGTCCAAATAATGTTTTTAAACGAAATTAGCGTTGGTGGGAGCGGAGCAATTGCAAAATGCGTGCACTACATGTTGTGCTAAAACCGGAAGTCTGCTAAAACCCGAAGTTTTAGCAGACCAGGTCCATATACACCTTTTGAAGCTGAGGATTTCCTGAATCAAAATGGAGCAAATAACCCAAAGCATGACGAAAATGCCGGAAACAGTTAAGCCTCTCTCTCAATATATACCAGTGTTGGAATGACTTTATTGTGTTCATCAATAGGGTCATTCCACCAGTGTTGGAATGACTTTGTTGTGTTCATCAAAGTAGCAAACGATATGCAAGTCGTCTATAACAAAGTGTACTGTGTATAATACGATTCATAATACATTATAATTTCAGTCTCTGGTCTCTGAGGGGACAAATAAATATCATTGCAAAAAGATCTATCTGGAATATTCTGGGTTTATCGCTCAAATGCCCTGGGTCTCTTAGATCATTCTGGAAAGTAAAAAAGTCTAGGCACTAGTATATTCTACAACCTTCTAGAATATAAGGCACCATGACAACGAAGCATACAACTCTAACAATAACATTCGGTGTGTATACACATAGCAGATAATAAATTAAATTAAGTGCAATCAGTCCTTAATAATACTTTAAAATTAACCACACATAAACGTATGAGCACAGCAAGGTTATTCTAACAATTTAAGTAATCACTCCATTAAAGGCACATTGAAGCGCTAAAAGGCGCTGCTTTTCTATCTTATCTAATCAGTTAAATCGGTTCTAGTGGCTTCTCCACGTTGATAATTATTTATCTCTTATTCCTTATCTATATCTTTCCATTGATTTTTATTTTATTTAATTTTTTCTTCTCATTACTCTATATTTTTTAAATATATTTTAACTTACATTGTTCTTTTCCAATGTTCTTCACATTAAGGTGTCAATATTACTCTATATTTTTTTAATATATTTTAACTTACATTATTCTTTTCCAATGTTCTTCACATTAAGGTGTCAATATTGCTCTACAATCTTTTTCTTTTTTCCCCCCACACGTTAGTGGAGGGTTCAAAGGAATATGTCGATAAAGGTTTATTCTCTTTTTTTATTTTATTTTTTATTTTTATTTTTATGTTATTTATCACAATACTTCATTACAGTAAGGGAAGGTGCAAGACCAAAAGCGACATTCTATTGCAATAGAATGGAAATGTTAGATCCTATGGCAATTAGCATAGGAAAATTAGGATTACAATGCTCAGTTTGGGCAATCCGGTGGACCATGGGAGAAAGTCAATCGCGGAGGATGTGTTCTTGGAACACAGGCATGTTCGACTTTCTGGGTGAGGGGAAAATAGGGGATTTTTATTTGTATATATGTTTTTAAGCTCAGCTCTCAACGGGACCTCATTAATTGGATGTACATCTATTGTAGCTTCATACTCCAGAAACATTACCAAAAACTACACGAAAACATGCATAGACTATGGCTAGTTTGAATATAATGGTATGGAACACCGGTGGGATAAACAAACAACACAAGCGCAAAAGCGTGCTCACACTGATGAAAAAAGAACATGTGGACGTGGCTCTATTAAGCGAAACGCACATTTTAGAGGGAGACATAAATACGTTAGCGGATAACATATACCATAATATTAGTCACTCTTCTTTTGCTACGAGAACTAGAGGGGTAGCCATAGTCGTCAGACGCAAATTAAATATCGAATTGAAAGGGGTATGGTCGGATGCTGAGGGGCGCATAACTATAGCTAGGATTATACACAATAACAGGAAAATTGCATTGGCAGCGGTATATGCCCCGAATTTGTACGAAGTGGGTTTCTTCACTTCACTAACAGGAGAAATGTTAAACCATCCCGAGTACTCATATATAATAGGTGCGGATTTTAATGCCATTTGGAACCCAAGGATGGACAAAACTTACCTTTCCTTCTCCAGCGAACAAAAGAATTCATCTAAAGCATTAAAAGATTGGTCGAAATCAACAGGAGTAACTGATTTATGGCGTTCACTTAACCCCATGACCCGCAAGTACTCCTGTCGTTCGGCGAGACACAACACACTATCCAGAATTGATTACGTCTTTGCATCCCCGAGAATATTTGATAAATATGAAGTGGAAATGACACCCAATGCGCTATCAGATCACTGCTACTTAATCCTGAAAGCAACATTTGGTACACTATCTGCCCGGGCCCCAAGATGGCGTTTTAATTCGATGCTGCTTAACAACAAGGAATTCATTACACAAATTAAAGAAGCTCTCACAGTATTCCTACGGGATAATGCTAACTCGGTGCAAGATCCCAGAATATTATGGATGTCGGTAAAGAATATGATCAAGGATTTCTCGGATAGATTTACCTCCATATTGCGCAAAAATCAAAACACAAAACTGTCTGAAATGGAAACGCTTTACTCAACGCTTTTTAATTCTTTAAAATACAACAACTCTACTAGACTAGATAACCAAGTTAACATTCTAAAGACAGAGATCAAAGCAATGTACAGACAAAAATCGGAATTGCAAATACGCAGCACAAGACAACAGCAGTACTTCCAAGGTTCTAAACCTAGTCACCTATTAGCCATGCGACTAAGAATTAATGCAAAATTTGCAGATATAACTGCCATTAGGAAACAACAAGCTCTAGTAACAGAACCCAAAATAATAAACGATACATTCAAAGAATTCTACTCCGATTTATATAACTCAGAAACGACCTTTGATCAAGACAAATTAGACACATATCTTAATCAAATTACTCTCCCTAAACTTACGGAGGAAGACGCTAAACAGTTAGAAGTACCGATCACATTAGAAGAACTCAAGAAGGCCATATCCGGAATGAAAAACGGCAAAGCTCCGGGAATTGACGGTATCCCATCAGAAATGTACATTTCTTGCTGGGACATATTTGGACCCTTATTACTAAATATGATCTTATACTCAGTCAAAGAGGGAAGCTTCATTGAACACCAAAATACCGCACTCATTTCAGTTCTTCACAAAAAAGACAAAGACCCCACTGAGTGCGGTAGTTACCGTCCTTTAAGCCTCCTCGGAACCGATGTCAAACTGTACTCTAAGATATTAGCCATCAGATTGCAAAAGCATATGACGTCTTTAGTTCATCCGGACCAAACAGGCTTCATAAAAGGTCGCCTGATCAATGATAACATAAGGCGAATACTGCACGTACTAGATACAGACAAAGAGGACATCACACCTAAGGCGATACTATCCCTGGATGCTATGAAAGCATTTGACAGGTTGGAATGGTCGTTTCTATGGGCAGTATTGGAAAGGATGGGGTTAGGAAAAGGTTTCATTGATATGATTAAAGTACTATACAAGGACCCATCGGCCAGGATTACAACAGGCACATTCATCTCCGATATCTTTCCGGTATCACGCTCAGCCAGACAAGGTTGCCCTCTTAGTCCCGGACTATTCGATCTATCATTAGAACCTTTAGCACAATTTATAAGACAATCCCAACACATAGAACCAATAGTAATCAAGGGCACACATCATAAAATTAGTTTATATGCGGACGACGTAATATTGTTCATGCAAAACCCCAACAACACATTGCCGCTTATACTCAAGTTGATAGAGAACTTTGGTGATTTATCGGGATTTAAAATAAATTGGCCTAAGTCGGCTTTTCTTCCTCTTAACACCAGTGCAAAAAAAGAGACAACCCTCCCAGGTGCGATACCCATGGTCAAACATTTCAGATGCTTGGGTGTGGAAATATTTCCCACCATAAGACAAACGGTGAAGCACAATTACACAAAAATACAGAACAAAATCAAAGACGACCTGGACAGGTGGGCAAAACTTAAAAACTCAGTACAGGCAAGGGTATCAATAGTTAAGATGGATGTATTACCAAGAATCAATTTCTTCAGCTCAATGCTTCCGTTACCTCCTCCAGAGGGCTACTGGAAAAGATTACAAACCTCCACATACAAATTTATTTGGAATAACAAACCACCTCGCATAAAAAGATCCACCGCACAGAGAAATAAAGCAGACGGTGGCATGGCAGTCCCAGATTTTTTACAATATTTTAATGCCTTCACATTAAGACCATTGAAGAAGATATGGTTTGACCCCGAGGCTTTGGTATCTTGGAGAAGATTAGAAGAAAACATAGTAGCCCCACAGAGATTGAAAGACATAGCATACACTAAACTTTCAATCAAGCATTGTGAGCGAGAATTTGGCCCAATAATTACCCATGCAATCAGGACATGGCGGGAAACACAAAGGAAATTTCCTAACCCTCAAGTATGGCATAATCACACTCCCATATTCAATAACAATGCTCTCTTAATGGGAAAACGACCTATAAGATTCCCTATATGGGAAGAGAGAGGCATACACTCATTAGGGGATATTTTTAATAACAAGGGCCTCTGTAGTTATGTCGAAATATGCATAAAGTTTAACCTCACCGAGTCCACATGGCTTTTTTACATACAGTTACGACTTTGTATGAGATCTCACGGTGTTCCATTACTCATACCAATTGAACACCACAGATACCACGAATTTTTCTATGAAAGAGATACATTGGGAGGTTTTGTATCAGGTTTTTATTATCAATTACTAACGTCCTCGTATGAAACCCTTCAACTAGACAATGTCTGGAGGAGGGATATACCAGACCTGGAAAATGACTTTGATTGGCAAGGAGCCTGGGCAAATGTCCGACTTACATCAAGGAACCCGGATCATCAACAAATCAATCTGAACTATATTCACAGGACATACTTGACTCCTATAAGGCTGTGCAAAATGGGGCTTATACAAGACTCCAAATGCTCCCAATGTACAAATGGGGACGAAGGAACATTTATGCACATGTATTGGGACTGCCCACCAGTTAAGGCATTCTGGAAAGATGTGTCCCAACAATTATCAATACTCGTATTTTGGAATATACCTGTACACCCCGCGGTATTGCTATTGAATGATGTTTTTGAGTTTGCAGTGAATCCACAACTAAAAAGATTGGTTTTATCGGGTATCACAGTAGCTAAAAAACTGATCGCATCACGTTGGTTTCAACCGGAAAAAATGTGCCGGAAAGTGTGGTTTCTTACATATCTCGATGTGATATATCAAGAAATATCTACAGCAAGAATTCTGGGGCTCAATGAATCCAAAATGTCAATGTGGTTAGAAGTGGTGGAGAGAATAAAAGCTAGCCTATAATGGTAGTGTCTGGTTAGGAGTGAGGGATAATGGAGGTACTATCCAAGAGGGGGTCCGGGAGGGGGGGGTTTGAGCTGGAGCATATGTGTGTAGGGTTTTAGAAAATAGGTATTAGGGGTATATTATATACTAACATTTATATAATTGTAACTTCGCTGGATATACACTGTATACGGTTAAAATGTTATTATTGACTATTTTTGTTTTATCCTGTTTCTGTACTTGCATATATTTTAACCACCTTTACTGAAAGTTTCATTATACATTGTGTGTTGAGTACTGACTTTTAATAAGTTTTGTTTTGCAATAAAAAAAAAAAAAAAAAAAAAAAAAGTAATTAAAATACTATAGATGTAATGTCGAAGTGAGTGCAAATGTGTAAGAATAAATAGATACGGTGTAATGAAATATCAATGCAATGTACAGTGTGCAATACTCCGTGTTTAAAGTGAATGTGTGCATGTGGATGTTGTGTACAGTGAATGTTAGAGTGAATGGATTAAAGTGAGTGTGTGCAGATACACAAAAGAACACCATAAAAGCACCATAAATTAAAAGAAAAAAATAGAATAAAAGAAAAGAAGGATTAAAAGACAGATGAATGTCTTCCATTTGAGACAACTGTACCGGTGTTTCCACAGATGGGATTGGAAAACGTGTAATGCTAAAATGAGTAATTTACGTGGCAAAGCTTGGAACGTATTAACTCCTGCAGCCACAAACATCTCACTTACACTATACACCAGGGGTCAGCAACCTTTTTGACATGGAGTGCCTGTTTGAAATATAGTTGTAACTAGTGTGCCTCAACAATATTCCATGCATCGTAAAAGATTTTTCTCATAATCAGGTCTTTTTAATGATCATTTTTACATTATTACATCATTATTGTTATTGTTATTAACAATATTATTATGATGGTTGTATCAACCCTAAATCTGAGTTGGGGGGGGGGGGGGGGGTGCAATGCAGACAAACAGCTGCACACAGTGCGACCATTTCACTCACATTTGCCCATTCATTTTTGGACACATACTGTACGTGTGCTGTCATAGCTCCACCTACAGGCCTAATGGAGAACACCAGGAGAACACCAGGATGTGAATGGAGGGTGAATGTGAGGTATATCGTGTAAATAAGTTTTGGGTCTGATCACAAGACTACACTGTAAAAAAAATTATAATAATAAGTTACCAGAACTTAAAACTATTGAGTTCAGTTACTGTGCATTAAGGTTTTCAGTTTTCAATCCATAATAAGTTAACAGAAAAATAAGTACACAACCACATTATTTCAACCTAATAAAACTATGTTTATTGTCATTGTTTTAAGAACACAAGTTGACTTGGTAATACTCACATTTTGAGTAAAAAAGTGGCTTTTAACATGTGCAATGTTCAATGAAATAGAAAAATAAATAATCAAATTTGTTGATTAATCCCACTGGTCACAATGGTGACCGTAATAATGTTTTTGTTATAAGGCTCTGCAAATGTTACTGAATGATGTAGTAATGTATTTCCAGCTAAATTGAAATAATAAACAAATAAAGGGTCTCAATTAAATATGTGGTAGTAAAAAGAACCTGTGGGAGGATTTCAACAAGATAAATGCGACAACAGTGCAAAATATTTCACTATAATATTTCAAAGTATATAAAAAAAAAAAAAATTATAATTTTTTTATTTTTATTTTAAATCTGCCCCCTGTGCCTATGAAAATGCCCCACGCGTGCCTAGGGTTGCCTACCCCTGCTATACACCATCAAGGCCTCTTGAGTAATATTCTCATGGCATCATTATAAGCTACTTGACGTTTCTGTAAGCCTGCTTTTTTGTAGTTTGAAACTTTGACCACAAGTGTGCAGTGTAGAGTGGTGTACAATATGCTCTGAACAGGGACATCTCCACTCCATTTGTACACAAACTAAACTTGCGTGAGAGGATGTTTGCTTGTCCATACGTCATGCGTCATTGCCTATGAATATCATCATCATCTGTCATTTGCTCTGTAATAAAATGTACAAGATATTTTACCCTATCACAAACACCAAGTGTGTGTGTGTGTGTGTGTGTGTGTGTGTGTGTGTGTGTGTGTGTGTGTGTGTGTGTGTGTGTGTGTGTGTGTGTGTGTGTGTGTGTGTGTGTGTGTGTGTGTGTGTGTGTGTGTGTGTGTGTGTGTGTGTGTGTGTGTGTGTGTGTGTGTGTGTGTGTGTGTGTGTGTGTGTGTGTGTGTGTGTGTGTGTGTGTGTGTGAGTGAGTGAGTGAGTGAGTGAGTGAGTGAGTGAGTGAGTGAGTGAGTGAGTGAGTGAGTGAGTGAGTGAGTGAGTGAGTGAGTGAGTGAGTGAGTGAGTGAGTGAGTGAGTGAGTGTGTGTGGTAGGGGGAGGGGCAAAGAAAAACGTGGTCCCTTTTACTACAGGCTGTTGTGCATCACAATGATTTAATTATACCCAATGTTAAGCTTTCTTAGAAGCCATTGAGTAGTTAAGCTCCAGAACTGCTGTGCAGCTTCAGGCTGAGGGTGTGTCTTGCCACGAAATTGATCACTATCATGGCTGCCACCTCATTCGGTCAGTGATGCAGTTGCTGGTAAAACAAATGAACTCCAGTCATACCATAGTCACACCAATAATCACCAATACAACGTAAAAAAAAAAAGGGATATTTTCTTTTCTTTAAAATATCTTACAGTATTTTCCTGTAACTTGCATCAATCTGACTTACTATCATTTCACAAATAAAACGGTAAGTGAACTGAGTCCAATCCTTGACTGACAAGCTGCTTAGTGAGAGCCCTCTGGAGAGATTTGTTGAGAATACCCAGAAAAGTCCAAACAACGGCCCAAAAGGGTGTCAACGTCAACGTTTTTCTGACATAGATTTTTTGACACTGTTTGAACTGTGTTTTTGTATTGAAATGGATGAGGATCTAAAATACAGGCACATGCATGAAACCCACCAGGCGCAGGCGCAAGCTCTCACGGGTTTCGTGCGAGAACAGCCATCCAACATCAGAATGGGCACATTTACATTGGAACAGCTGTAAATGCCTAGTCTATATGCGAAGTCAGTCCCTGTTTGAAAACAGCGTGGCAGTCAATGAGTTTTAAAGGTGCTATAGATAGAATATTTATGTAGAGTAATCATAAAAAAAGAGCGTTTAGAAAGGTGTAGAATAAAAGTATTGCTTTTCCCAAAAAAGTTTTTAATGGATGAATGAATTTATCATTTAAAAAATGTTTGCAGGTCCAAAATGAATGTTGTTTACATGTATCCCCTCCCTACTTCCCATTTCCCCACGTGGAATGCATCTGATTGGATAAATGACTAGTAGCTGAATGTTATCTATAGCACATTTAACTGTACAACTGTACAAGCAAAACTGTACATTGGAATATTGACAAAACCATACTTGGTTCCAGGCACGGTGGATGGGGGGGGCGGGGGGGGGGCGGGTGCGGCAGCTATTGCAAAAAAAAATTAAAAATAATAAATGTTTTTAATGTTTTTTTTTTATGACAGTATTTATATATTTGTATATTAACTGTATACCTGTAACACTGTATATTATAAGTTTATCCTGCTCAAAGCACTTCACCATTTTAATATTGTGTGTATTGAGCCGTACTGTATTGTAGCCATTCTCCAATCTGTTAAATAAAGTTTTCATTCATTCATTACACTACTGTACGTACACAATCATACGTGTAAAATTGACAAGATTGCAGCAGAGTAGATTTTCGAGTGATGACAGACTGTTCACCTCCCGTCTCCCGCCCTTCCCACACGCCACGAACCACTGAGCTACTGTGATACAGTGCTTGCGCAGTCAGTCGATTTGAGCTAGTAGTCAGACTTTGCTAGCACAGAATGTCTCACTCGCAGAAAAGAAAAATATCAGATTTATTTTCGAAACGTCCCGCCGGTCCCAGTGACAATCCCACTAAATCTGATAAACGTCAGAGAGAGACAGAGACGACAGGTTCAGCCTCAGCATCAGGTATTGAAGAGTTAACTGAGTCTGTTCCCCTATACCCCCCTCGGGCGCCAGGGGCTTCCACTGAGGGGTGATGCAAATAGGGATGGGGTGAATGGCAGCTCATGATGGAAAGAGTGCGCACCGAGTCTGATCCCGAGTTGAAGAATTGGCTCCAAAAGAGAGACAACTGGATGTCCAAGAACATCCAAAACGAAATCTTACAGCTGTTTGCCCATGATATTCAGCGACAAATTAGAGGCAAAGCATCCAAAAGCCCATTCTTTGGCTTGAGCGCTGACGGAACCACTGATGTCACTCACTGGAAAAGAACAATTCTCGTGTAATATACAGTTTGCCGATGACAACTTGGAAGCTCAGAACTTCTTTTGGGGTTTTTACAATGCCCGGCCCAGACACAACAGCCGAGACGCTGTTTTTGTGTATAAAATACTTTTACGCCTCGACCTGCCCATGGAGAGGCTGATAGGATACTGTTTTGACGGGGCCAGCAACATGTCTGGGGGGTACAGGCTAGACCAGGGGTTCCCAAACTTTTCAGGCCGCGACCCAAAAAAAACGGTGTCAGAGAGCCGCGACCTCCACTATTATAGGAGGTTAAAAAAAATATATAATAATAATAATAATATAAATTTTTTTTTTTTATATATAAATGGAAATGTAGGGTTGAAACATGCAAACGTTCAAACGCACACACACTAATAAGCATTGGAGGCTTCTAACCAGGGCCGGACTGGGGAAATCATTCAGGCCAGGAAATATAGTGCAAAATATAGCCCCAGTCACGCCACTTTTTAAGCAGGGGGTCTTGGGGGTCCCCCACCAGGAATCTTTTTGTTACAAAGACTTAATTTCCTGCATTCTGGTGCAGGACATTTTTTATTTGTACCCTTTAAATGCCAGTGTTTGTGATGGCATCACAAATTATTGTTAAAAAACAGGCTAGCATATGTATGATTAGCAACAACACAGATTTTTATGGATTTTCAGTTTTTTTGTAATTGATAAATACAATATTTTATTCAACTTCAGCCCTGATCATAACACCACATATTAATTTTATAATTCTAACCCTTTAAATGCCAGTGTGTGTGATGGCATATATTTGCAATATATCAAATGCAAAGTAGATTTTTCTGGGGGGGGGGGGTTATTACAGGCTAGCATGTGTCAATGATTAGCAGTTTTTTGTAAGGGTCCCACCTCCACCAATCACATGCGGCTCCCTTTGTGTGTGTGTGAGAGCAAGAGAGAGAGAGAGAGAGATAGTTCTCCAACTTGTGTGAGTTGCAGTGATCTCCTAGTTGTTCCCCACCTAGGTTATCTAACTAGTGCGCTGGTGCAACTAGAAACACTGGCCTGGCCTGCTTCTAAATTCAGTGGCCTGAAAAAAAAAAAAAAAAAAAAGGTTCTTAGTCGTGTAGTGTATCTTGTAGACCAGGCCCATTGCAAGTTGCTGTACTCTGTCTTCTACTCTAAGCCATCCTAGGTAGTCAAAGTGGGCAGGGGTGAGGTGGGTTCTAGGAGTAAGGTCAAGTAGTAGTCTGACCAGTTTGTTTTGTGATGTTTGTAATCTTGTTTTTAGCGCCTTTGAGGTACTTTGGTACCATGAGGTGCAAGCATAGTCGTAGTACCCTTGAATGAGTGCTCCTGCCAGAGTCTTCAGGGTATTCTTGTTTACCAGAGAGGAGATCCGGTACAAGAATCTAGTTCGTTGGTTGACTTTTTTGATTACATTGGATGCCATTTTGTCACAGGAAAGATTTGCCTCTAGGATGGAACCTAGGTATGTAATTTCGTCTTTCCTTGTGACAATATTGTCACCCACTGTAACTGAGAAGCCGTCTGTTTTGCGGAGTTTGTTATTTGATCCGAAGAGAATGGACTCTGTTTTACCCAGGTGTAATGATAGTTTGTTATCAGCGAGCCAGGTGCAGATTCTGCCGAGTTCTGAGCTGAGGGTTTTTTCAACCTGTAACTTGTTCTTGTCAGAGACCAGCAGGGCTGAGTCATCCGCGAACAAGAACAAGTTGCAGTCACAAGCTGACGACATGTCATTTGCATAATTTAGGAACAGTAGCGGTCCTAGTATGCTTCCTTGTGGAACACCACAGCTCACTGTGAGGGGGGGGGGTAGGGTACCGTTTACCTCCACCATCTGTTCTCTCCCCTCAAGGTAGGATTGCATCCAGCTCACTGATAGATTATCAAAACCAATTGCTTTTAGCTTGTCAATCAGAATGGAGTGATTGACAGTGTCGAAGGCCTTTTGTAGGTCCAGCATGACCATGCCGCAGTATTTTCCCGCGTCCACCTCTTGTTTGATGTGGTCGTTCAAATAGAGAAGGCATGTGTCAGTGGAGTGGGATGTTCTGAAGCCAGATTGGAATTCGTAGATTAGATTTTTTTCCGTTAGGTACTTTTCTACTTGTTCGTAGACATTTTTTCCATGACTTTCGAGATGGAGGTAAGAATAGAAACAGGGCGGTAGTTGCCTGGGTCTAATTTGCTGCCCTTTCTGTGCAGAGGGGTCACTCTCGCAATTTTGAAGTCCTTGGGGACGTGTCCCTGTTTTATGGAGAGGTTTATTATGTGTGTAATGACTGGGGTGATGGCGGCTGCTGAGTCTCTGAGGAATTTGGAGGAGATGGTCATGGCCAGTGGCCTTGTTAGGTTGGAGGGCGCTCAGTTTTTTGAGTACCTCATCTGTTGTTACCATTTCCAGTTTGAAGTCGTCTTTGCGGACCCCTAGGTTTTTGTAGTATGCTACTATGTGTTCTACCCCATAATTGTTTACATAAGGGTCCTCCATTTCCAATTCATCAGGACATTTATGACATACTGTGTAAGAAAAAGAGATCATAAAAAAATCTATACATCCGAAGGGGAATAAACTGTACATTGGAGGGGGTTGGGGTGGGTGGGGGTGGGGGTGGATTTTGACATTTACCGGGGCCAGTTTTTAATTGCAGTCACCCGTAGGTACTCTTTGAGAGTGGTTTTGAAGGAGGGTAGGGCTTCACATTCCTTTACGGCTGTGGGTAGGGCGTTCCACATTATTGTGGCATAATTGCGAAACATGTTTAGTCCCTTGTTTGAGCCGAATCTGGGTTGAACGTGATTTGTGGAACTCCCTCTGGTGTTGTGGTCGTGGACTTCACTGACCTTTAGGAAGTATTTCGACATGTACATGGGTATCTTAGTGGTGTAGTGTATCTTGTAGACCAGGCCCATTGCAAGTTTGAATGTCTGACTAGAGACCATGTTTGAATACTGAAATGAGTCCTATGTTTGGTTCCACGTTTAGATACAGAAATGGGTCCCATGTTTAAGTACAGAGGTGGATGAGTTACCATGTTTAAAATACTGAAATTAATCTTATGTTTAATCCCATGTTTAAGTACAGAGGTGGGTGATTTACAATATTTAAATACAGAGGTGATTCAATGTTTAAATACAAAAGAGGATCTATGTCTAAAATACAGAGGTGGAGGATTTGATCATCGCACCAGACAACAATAGAAAGACCTAGGCAGGTTAAACCATTTTATAGGTATGGACTTCGAACAGTCTGCCAATTGTGTAAAAATATCCCAAAAGAGATATGTGGGAAAGATCCTGAGATGTTTTGACTGAAGTAAGAGATGTATAGAAAAATGTGGGTAGCTTCATTTTGTTAGACAACCTGTACTCGCCCTGACCTATGTTTTGTAGTGAGTAAGAGTGTCATAGTATTTCTGTTGACCCCACAGAGAAGCATTGAACTATGTCAAAAATATGTTTTTCGTTATCCCAGAGGTGCAGCAGACGGACAGCGGTGTTTCAGAAAAGACAACAAAGGTTTACGGCTTAAAGCCCACAGCGATACTATCAGCCTGTGAAGCTGAGTATTATGTTTCTAGATATGACCATGCAAAATGTGTTTATCTAGAGCAACTGCTCGAAGTGATGGAGATAAGCAGTGTTCGAATTATGAGGGGACCAATGGGGGCTCAGCCCCCATAGCTATAGTCTGAGCCCCCATAGTCAAGACCCCCTGTGGGGGTCTCTCAAAAAAATTATATAATTTTTTATTTTTTTTTATGTACGAATTAGTATTATTTATGCTACCTAAATAAATTGTTAATAGATCATATTTTTCTTTTCAGTTTTTAAAAGAACAGAGTAATTAATGTTGTGGAATAGGCTGCATTTCACCTCCAAGCCGCTATGTGTCGCCCATGAGCGTCGCCCCATAAGTTTAACGCTACTCCAACCTAGTGAAGAAGCAGCTGATGTAAACAGAAGGCTGCCGGTCCGTCTGTGTCCTGCAGGCTGCAACTGAAAACATAAACACTAAACAGTACGCCACATGCCGCCAAAAAAAAGGCTCAACCCGCCGCAAGGCTGTACAAAGCTGGACAGCTTTGGTTTTATAAAAAGGCCAAAGTATGACGCTGTTAGTGCAGCAGCTAGCAGCGCTACTGTCACTGAAGTTGACACTGCTAGTGCTAGTATTAGTGTTAGCTCTGCTGCTCCTGTGCGCAGTGCACCTGTTATTGTTACCGCGCCGTTTGCCACTGCCAGACCCGAGTCTCCACCACTAGACCTGGACTGCGCTGCTACTCAACCACCAAAATGCTGGGGTCCGAGTCAGTGGATCTTTTGGAAAAATAAATATAGCTGGTTATTTGCCAAGGAGGGATGCATTGGCTGCCTTCCATGTAAAAACGCCAAGATATTGTTAAATAAATCATTTGGAGCCCATTTGGCAGAGCAGTGGATGAATGGGACTGTGACTAGCTCTCAGAGCAAGAAGTTGAGGAAGAAAATATACTTGCACAGTGATAGCGTTGCTCATAAGCAAGCTATAGAATGTCAAACCCAGAAGGAAGTGCTTCCAAGAAAAGTGAGCGAAATCACATCTGCTTTGCTCAAGGAGACAGCCAGTTCATTCAGGGCAGCATATACTGTCGCTAAAGAAAGGTTGCCTTATACCAAATTGAACCCCCTTATGACACTTAATGAGTTGAACGGTGCGACAGTCGGGCCAGCTCACCGATCCGATCATTCTTGTGCACAGATCATAGAGCACATTGCCACAGAGATGAAAAAAAAAATTCTCATGTCAAATCGCAGGATTCACGTATCAGTATAACACTGGATGAAAGCACAATTCATGGAAAAGCTTACATAATAATTTATGTCAGATGTGATGTCACTGAGATGTGGACAATGTTTTTCTTGACCTTGTTGAACTTGATAAGGGCACAGATGCAGAGTTGCTTGATTACCTGTGCACATTTGTTTATAACATTATTTATTTTGATTTATACAAGTATGAAGAGTTTATCGCCGGCCACTAGAGGGCAGCTTTTATGTTCATTTTATTATCAGATGATAATGTTACTTACTGTATCCTGATGAATGCTGCTGTTTTTTTCCATTCGATTATTTTGTTAGTTTTTGATTTATAAGTGCAGAGACAAATAAATGTTAATTCAAGTTCATACATTTTGTCTCATTTTTCAAATTAAATTGTTGTATTTTATCAGATGCAAAATGCAAATAAGTAAATATGGCATTGTAGTGGGTGCTATGGACATAATTCACCATTAGATTGTTTTGATGTATTGATGGGGCACTGTCACTTTAATGGGGGTTGGGCTTAGAGAAGACGCGCTGGTGGAATGTCATTCATAAAAGGTTTTGGTGACGAGGAGCTGTCAGAGTTTAGCACGGCATAGATCTGACAGCTGTCACTTGTGCTAAGAAGATAATAAATGACACACTACTTGGTGTTGTCGTAAGATAGAAATTGTGCGTCTCTCCTTTCCGACGATTTCTACAGCATTATATATCAGAGGTGAGTAAGAAAATGAACAAATATTGATGGTTAAGAATGAGACTGAATAATGACATCACACAATAGTCTAACGATTAGACTGTTGTGTGATGTCATTATTACTTAGTATTAGACAAATTCTAATGAGATATTCCTCTAAATATGACTTCGAAAACAGCCACAATTTCAGGAAAATAATAGTAAAAAAAAAAAAATCAGGGGGCCCCCATAGCTCTCAGATGATAATTCGAACCCTGGAGATAAGGTTATGAATATATTTCTCAAGGTGCAGTAGGTAATTGAAATGTATCTGTAACTGCCTCTCTTGCAATGATGACGCAACCCGTCTTTGATATTTACTGATTGGCTTTATTTCCGTTCGAAGAGAACATCTTTATTCCGAACCGTAAAACCGTGAAAACATACATGAAATACAATAAATCACTGATCAAACCATAACAACATACATACTATCTCTGCTTGTATAGGCGTGGCACCGGTCTTTGCAAGGTTGGTTGTATAACCCACTGAACTTAACCTACAAGCACATTACGGCCCGAAACGTACCTTGTTGACTGCATGCAATATGAGAGGAAAGTTAAGAGCTCTGGTGTCGATGTGGCTTGTCTGATGGTCGTGGAGGAGTGAAGGAACGAACCTTATAGTGTCTCTCTATTTATACCCTAAGGCCGGGACTACTATGACATCACCGCTATGACATCACAATGTTCCAGAGCGTTCTAGCCTGTTCTAACCGGTGCTACTATGACATCACCGCTATGACCACAATGTTCCAGAACGTTCTAGCCTGTTCTAACCGGTGCTACTATGACATCACACTGCAGCTTAACTGGAATAAAACACTATGACACAGCTGCAGTTACAGTATCCTTCATACCGAATATGGTATTTTTGAAGATGACGGGCGTTCTGTCAACACCATTTAAAAATGATGGACATTGTGTATATATGGAGACTGTTGTTTATGAGGGCACCCAGGGGACCATTGTGATTGCTAGGAACCCAATGTGTCAATATAGATGTAAACATGCCATTATAGAAAATATCATCTCATCAGGTATGTCATCAGAGAAAAAAGAATGACACCGGTTTACTGTCCGATGGACGACAGAGTAGCAGACACTATGAGGAAACCTGTTTCAAATTAAAATTGAAGGGATTTGCAAAGGTCATGTTTAATGTGAAGATATTGACTGTCATACCCTATTGATGTTTTTGGGATTATATTATTTCCTTTGTAAAATGTTTTTCCAAGAAGTCAGCCAGTGTGCTAAACCCTAAGTGGGAGTGTTGAAGGTAGAGGCTCTGTGTAGGATTGTTAGTAACTGTCTAACTGCATAATGTAACTGTTCACACTAGTGTCTGTCTACCTGCATATATCTGTGTCCACAAGAGGGCGTTCTAGGCGGAGACACTCAGGAGTACTACCAGGTGACGAGTATAAGTAGCTGTGTCTCCTCCCCCTTCTTTCTCTCCCCCCATGTCTCTCAGTGAGAGAAGACCTGTAGAACTGCTGCTTTCCATGTGAATAATAAACCACGCCACGTTAAGGCTCAAGATAGAAACCATGCCTCTTGACCACATTATTGTCGCCCTGTAGCCGAATTCTGTTAACACTGCTATTGCAGCATTGTACAATTGTCCGATAAGGATAGGGAGAAGCACTATAGGCTTGTCGGGCCCTACCCCTGAAGTTTCTTTCTTTTTTTTTCTTTTTTTTTATATTTTACAAAAAAAAAAAATTATTATTATTTACCTACATAGTACATACATATAGTACACATTACAGTACACATTACAGTATAGTATACCTGCAGTATATAATAGTATATATAATAGTATATAGTATATAATAGTGTATACAACACATATATAATGTGATGAGATATATAGTACATGATATATACAATATAATATAGTACCATAATATAATAGTATATAGTGCAAATATAGTTTAATATAATATGCAGATTAATTATAATATGATTATATAATGTAATATGACATAACGTACAATACAGTATCTATCTATTTTTTTTTATAAATTAAATGCAATTAAAGCTCTTCTTCCCTTCTGTACCCATCGAAAATAGATTTGAATTGATTTATGTTTTCACAATATTTTAGTTCATCCTCTAGTCTAGCCCATTCCACAGGGTGGGCTAGTATATTACTATTGCACTTTACTGTTACATTTGCAGTCTGGTTGGATGTCAAACATACAAAATACATTTGAATCTAATATAATTTAATGTACTGGAAGTTAATGTTGTTTAGCTTATGAATCCCACAGAAAATAGCTGTGGCAGGTTTGAGTAATTGAAATGCCACTTTTCAGTCTGGTCAGAAAATGTATATTGCACAGTGGGTACCAGCCAGCGTTGTGTGTTGTGTTGTGAAATGTTTGCTGAATGTATTCAGTTGTGGTTCTAGATCTTCTGACGCAATTAAGAGGAAGATGAAGAAACAGCTTGGAATAGAAAGCACCAAATTTAGAGGCCGGTTTCAGTATGAATCACAATCCTTCCTGTTTTTCCCATGACTGCAAGCTGTGAGTTGACAATGAGTTGACAGGCCTTTGGAAAATGCAGGCATTTAAAGAGGAAAAAACGTTAGTTATGATAGTCATTTTGTCAATATGTTCCATGACATGGGGTTTGATTTAGGCTACACCTGCAGTAGATTAGATTTAGATTATATTATATTAAAATTATATTATATATTATACAGTACAGTAGCCTACAACAAAAATAAGTTTGGCATCCAACCAGAGTCCAAATGTAATATACAATGTACAGGTGAATTAACTAGGTATAAAATATATAAATTAGTATACTGGGTGTAGTGCTAATCAGATGTGTGTATAAAAGTTGTAATATATTATGTACAGTGATACAGGTATACAGACAGTATGGTCATAGTCATACTGGCCAGCAGCATAGTATAGGTAAGGGATATGCAGATATAGATATCGTATCTAAAGGTTATGTGCAGGTATGTACAGACAGGTATATATATGTATATATTATGTGCAGGTATTCTTTTCTTTTTTTATTCCTACCATATATATATATATATATATATATATATATATATATATATATATATATATATATATATGGTAGGAATAAAAAAAGAAAAGAAAAAGAAAAAGAAATATATATATATATGGTATATGCAGAGTAGGCTACAGGGTATCTCAACCCTCCCTTGAGATTTGAGATGTGCACGATTCAAGAAAAAGGCATACTACTGCATATCTCTTTGCTCAGGCATTTAAATTAAACATCAGGGATATCCTGACACAAATTGTACTTTAGCTGCACTATTCTTATACACTTCCTATCAAATTCATGTGTCAGTTCTATGCAAGTTGTATCTCACTACCTCTTATGCACTGTAATTTAGTTATGAGCGATGCACTGCTCTGTTGTTAAGTTGAGAGCAGTTGTTCTGTGACGGGCTCCTTCTCCTCTCCCCTCCAAAGTCACACAAACGATGGCGTAGTCGAAAAAATGGTCTTGGTGTTGTTTTTATTTCCCAGCCTTCCAAGTGCAGAGGTGACATTACATAAACAAATGACTTAATCTAAATAAATAACTAAACTATACCCTACCTCTGCAGTCTTATCAGATGCGTTCCACAATAACGGCATCTGATAGACAAAACACTTACTGGGTGGCGCTTCCCTAGTTACCCACTTTGCAACCGTTATCTGGTGAAGCACCACCACAGAGACAAACAGACTAACAATACACATACGGCACTTCTCAGTCACCTTCAGTGTAACTGATGCAGGGCAAGGACCCAGAACCTTGGGCACGCAGCCCTCATGACACCTGCACTCCTCCCCCTCCACAGGTGCCACACATAATTAATTAACACAAGACTACACAGGTGCTACACATCAAATGGATTGCCGTTTCCTACACATATTATATAAAAACAACCTCCAATACCAATACCCTCATAACCCAATAATAAATACATATACTCAACCCAATAAATAAATATATATACACAACACAACAAATAAATATATATACACAACACAACACAACAACAATAAATAAATATATGTATGAATGGATATATGAATGTATGTATAAATGCATGTATGCTTAGATTAATGGATATGTATGCATGTTTGATTATGTATGAATGTATACGATGAGTGAAATGTTGTGTGTATGTGTGCGTGCGTGCTGCCCCGGCGTCAGTGACAGACCCACTCTGTCACATGTTCTATAAGGTAATTTAGAACTGAACTTTGTAAAGAAACTCAAAGTGTTAAATTATGAGCGATGCACTGCTCTGTTGTATTTTAGAACTGAACTTTGTAAAGAAACTCAAAGTATTAAGAGTGATGCACTGCTCTGTTGTTCTATAAGTGTTATGAGCAATGCACTGCTCTGTTGTAAATGTTATTGTGTATTTTTATTGAACTATTTTATCACACTTTTTACTCTGTCTATTCTATTTTATAATTTTTAGTATTGCCTATTTTTAAACTAAATCAAACCTCACTTTTTTACTCTGTCTATTCTATTTTATTATTTTTATTATTGAATGAAACCGTAAACAGAGAGGGATGTTAGATCCTAATGTGAAACACTGTGATTTACCTTACCTTGCTACCTCTTTTATCTTTTTTATGCTCGGTTATGCCTGTATTTTTGTATTGCTGTGAAGCACTTTGAACTGCAATTTCTGTATGAAAAGTGATATACAAATAAAGTTTATTATTATATGTATTTAATACACACCATCAGATATCCAAATGTAAACACATGGGTAGCCCCGCCCCCAAAGTTAAAGGGGAACTATTTTACTATTTCTTTCACTATTTGGGCACTTTTACACAATTCCTGTGAGTCTATGGAACACCTCTGTAATATATTTTTTTTTATACATTGTTTTGTATTTCTAATGAAGTCCTAAAAAACAGCATTTTTCTACCTCAAGATCTCGAGCCGTTTTGAGCCTGGGCTCCAACCACTGTGTGCAGCTCATCATGTACCTGATGCCACACAGCCACATTATCATGCAGCGGTGTCTCTCTGACATCACAAATCATGACATTTTCAGATAACTCAGTTCAGTGAGGGTGAATATTGTGAGAGGAGAATTGGAATAATGCGCCAATATGAGAATTAGAGACATAGATCATATTAATATAAGTTAACATAGCTAGGAAACAATGCTAAACACTGAAAAAGGCCATTTATAAGATAGACATTTGAAACGGAGACACTTTGACTTAGGTCTTGATACAGTAACTAACTCTAGACAGGTGAATGTGATTTTCTTCTTTTCTTTTCTTATATTTTGTTTGAGGTTAAAGAACGTCATCTTTTTCTCTTTTCTTTTTCTTTTTTAAACATGATGTGATGTTTTTATGGAACCAATACAAAACAAATACTTCCAAACACTTGCAAGAGACTAAGATCTCTGATTTAAAAGTGAAAAAAATGGAGACAAACATTTAGTACTACTTATCATAGGTTATATGCCAGCAACACGCTTCATCTCTGGTTATTAGCCTCCGTGTACTTCCCTCTAGACAAGGCACTAGCCTGATGGATGACAGTAATTATGTTGGGTGTCAAGCTAACATCAGATTTAACAAACTTCTTTACATTACAGGCCCATGTCCAAGTGTAAAGAAAAGAAATAGTTAAAAATATCACAGATTGGATAGTGTAGAGGTAAAAGCTCTACCCCTGCAGGGCAGAGACCTGGGTTACATTCCCACTAGCAGTACTTCCGACATTCCAACAAACACAATTGTCAGTGTTTGTACGCGGGGAGCCTGTGGGGGGTAATATGAGTCCTGATTGTTGCAATATTGACTTACTGGTCGGTCTGTTCAGCAGGGAGGGAATCTGGGGGAGATGGCGTGAACCTCTGCATGTGTTACGCTCTCCCAGTGAAACTCCTAACTGTCAGGTGAAAAGAAAAGTGTCTGGCGACTCCACATGTATCGGAGGAGGCACATGGTTGTCTGCACTCTCCCTAGACCGACAGTAGGGCAGTGCAACAACCAGGACCGTGACACCCATGGAGAATTGGCATAATGAATCATTTGGGGAGAAAATGGTAGAAAAAAAAGGCACAGAAGTAAAAAATCATGGATTGGACTTTTAAAATATTTGACATAAATAATCTAGTGTTTGACATCCATTTAGCAGCAGCAGACCCAGCTGATTGTTAGATAACGGCTTCCCTTGCTAGTGTATTTCAAGAATCATGCTGTCGGCAGTCGACAACAAAGAGAAGTCTATTCCCCCGAAACGCCCTCCATCCTCAGTGACATCTTTTGACCTCGACCTCCATCCAGACATATGGTCTGACAACTTAAAAAAAATGGCGGTTCATAGATGCCATGTAGATTTGCCAGATTTCGATTGGATCTGGTAGCCAATGTTTGGCCTATTAGCTACGTGTATCAATTATGGATTTTAATAAGTTGGTCCCTAGATGACAGCAATCAGTTGAACAGCTTGGAAGAGTATGGAAAAAGCTATTATAAAATATTCAGAATATTTGTGGAAGACTTCATATATCAGTTAATTTGGTGTCTCAGAGTAAAACTTATCTGACTACAACTAACAGATGGCATGATACACTCGTTTGAACATTTTAAGTTTGGCCTGATGGTGGTGCCCAAAGAAAGGTCATGGGTTCACCAAAATCAACAGCAGTCTTCCTCTAGAGGTCATGCATGTTCTCAGCTAATTTGACAAGATTTGAATAAAAACGACTGAAGATATCACGTTCACATGAAGGATCCATCTCTGCTGTGGTCGGAGTGAATCCATACGGTCCCTGACACTGTCATGATGGAATGGTAAATGGACTGCATTTATACATCGCTTTTATCCAAAGCGCTTTACAATTTATCCCTCACATTCAACCATTCACTTAAAACATTCACACACCGACGGCAGAGGCGACCATGCAAGGCGGGAGCAGTTAGTCTTGCTCAAGGACACTTCGACACATCGCCTGGAGGAGCCGGAAACGAACCGGGAACTTTCAGAATACCAGATCACCAACTACAACAACCAACCCATCATCTTACCAGAGCGGCACGCGAGACACGATTAATCAGGGACTTCAGAGAGCATTGTGTAAACTGGCAAGTGAGTCATTATTGCGTCATAAGAGGAAGTCCTGGCGTCCTAAATTGCTTTTAAAAGGACCTAGTCCCCCGCAAACCACAGCAATAGGGAGTGAATACCTCTGTCTATGTGTGCCTATCTCTGTGAGACATGAAAATAAAAAGGTAAGGACCTAACATTTATTCTTTTTCATGGCCCACAGGTTATATTCTCAAATTGTAGGATGCCTGTGTACTTGTGCATAATTATGTACTGCTATCAATATGCCCTTTTGTTTGAGTTTTTTTTTTAACCACGTTCATGAGTCACTGGATTTGTTTTTCTCGTAAGCGCTCGCAGCTTGAGCTTGTATTGGTAAATGGACTGCATTATTGCAACTGTATTATTAGCACAACCTAACATTGGCAACAGATCATTTGTGCGTCTGAGCCAGACGACCCCAGTGAGGAGATAACTGTAGGAAATTGTTTCAAGTTCAAGTTTCAAGTTTGTTTATTAGTTGTCACAATAAAATACAGAATACAGAATACATTACGATGAAATTATGGAAGCAAATGAGTGACAGAAGTATTTGAATTTGATCAGACACCGAATTTATAGCATTGAAAATAATTACTTTGAAAACATGTATCTGAATTTTTTCAGACACCGAATTTATAGCATTGAAAATAATTACTTTGAAAACATGTATCTGAATTTTTTTCAGGCACCGAATTTATAGCATTGAAAATAATTACGAATGCATAATAAAATTCAATGTAAAAAATTCGATGCACAATTGCACAGCTTTGTCAGTCATGTGATCACACGGTTCACACCAACCCGGGAGAAAGATGGCGGTATATATACATACGGTGGGGAGAGAATATATACATACGGTGGGGAGGAGACTGTACATTAGGAGGGGGTGGGTGGGTGGGAGAGAAATATACATATGGTGGGGAGAGAATATATACATACGGTGGGGAGGAGACTGTCTATTATATGTATATTTCTCTCCCACCCACCCCCTGCTAATGTACAGTCTCCTCCCCACCGTATGTATATATACTGCCATCTTTCTCCCGGGTTGGTGTGATCACATGACTGACAAAGCCGTGCAGTGATAGGCCAGAAGTCAGTTCGATTGCATCCAGGCTCGATTGCTTATCCTGTCTGGGTAGCGTCTGGGTAGCCCGGATGATGGTTTTTTACATCGAATTTTATACACCGCAATTATGTATCGAATTTTTTACATTGAATTTTATACACCACAATTATGCATTGAATTCTTTACATTATTCACATTATTTTCAATGCTATAAATTCCGTGTCTGAAAAAATTCAGATACATGTTTTCAAAGTAATTATTTTCAATGCTATAAATTCGGTGTCTGAAAAAATTCAGATACATGTTTTCAAAGTAATTATTTTCAATGCTATACATTCGGTGTCTGATCAAATTCAAATACTTCTGCCACTCATTTGCTTCCATATGAAATGCTTGTCTCTGTATGAGCCCCTGAGAGTGTGCTTCATACAGTAAAAAAGAAAAAAAGTGAGTAAAAAAGTTATTAAGAAGTAGGTAAAAAGTAAGTAAAGGAATTTTCAATATAATATACAATATACAATACAGAGTGAAATGGGTAACAGTGAGGTACAATGCAGAAATGAGGTACAAAACTTAGGGAAAGGTGCAAATCAGGTATGAATGTAGTGCAAATCTTTAATAATAGATAAATAATTTAGTGTTTAAATACGTATTTTTATTGCACATTACTTTAGTTACATTCCATAATGATGCACACAAGCAATCTTATTTTTCTTCTTGTTCAAAAACTATTTTACAGCGGCATATAACAAAAAAGATTAAAAAAAAATAGACATTCTTTCATTTGGCGGATTTATACATACAAATAAACAGGATAGTTAAATAAGCTAGATTCTTGCTGGAAAATAGGAAAGATACCAAAATACCAAAGCATTAGAAAAAGGCAAAAAGCCAAGACAAAACAGAGAATATACCTTCAGACATTAATGTAGTAAGAGTAACACTGTGAACTTATATATCATCTTCATCCTCCCTCAGACCCTTTAAGTAATCAAACACCTTTCTCCGTCCTGTATTTTTAAATCTAAGCCTCTAAGTAGAGGGTCTCACCCAGCTCTCTCATCCACATTTCAAATGAGGGTGCTGCATCAGACTTCCAGAGTCAAAATAATTTAGTGTTAAAGTGTCTAAAGTGAGTAAAGTGGGTGTTAAGGTGAGTGTTTGTTTAAAGTGAGTGTGTGGATGTGTGTGATTGATTGATTTGATTGATTTTATTTAGACATGCCGTGAGTGTAGATGATGGGTTGTTACATAGTGTCATTGTCATTGAGCATTGAGCATCCTGATGGCCTAGAATATAAGCTCCTTCTGACAGCCCATGCACACCAGCCGTGCGCGCATGCACTCGCGGGTTCCGCGCGAGTCCGACTTCAGAGCGGGCGGAAGCGCACGGAGGAAGGCACACACACACTAAATGCCAAGTCAGTCCTAGTTTGAAGATGTTTTAAAGATTTCCAGTTCCAGTGTTCTATTGTCCATTTTGCATGTATAACCAGTTATTATCTCATTAATTAGAATGTTAGAATTAATTTTTGAATGATGATCAGTGTGACTGTACACGCCTCTGCATCCAACCAAAGCGGAAAACGATCGCTTCCAGCCCGCGAGTCGCACGGTCGCACACGGCCGGTGGGCACAGCTACGTCCATTAACATGGGAGCGAAAGTGAAGCGCTGGTCGCCCGCCCGCCTTCGTGCGCGGCTGGTGTGTTTGCGCTGTGAGTCTCTCTGTACTGGCCATGAGACTCCGGTAGCGCTTGCCTGACCGCAGCAGTTCAAAGAGGCCGTTGTTTGGGTGACTAGAGTCTTTGGTTATTCTCTTAGCCATGGCCCTGCAACCTCTGGGTTAACCTCTGTTTTATTGACACCATTCAGCATTTTATATATCGAGGGTTGGTCTCAGGGTAGTCGAGAGTGTACACACACTGTAACGTAATTAAATGTGAAAATACCAAATTAAATCACTTGGTAGCCATTTGGAGAGGTTCATTTGAGAGACACTATTTGGCTGAGAGTTATGCGCTTGACGCGAGGTCGTCTGCCCTGCCTCAGGGAAACACGATGCGTCACGGACACAACCACACGGCCTTCACGCAGACAAACTTTGTGGAATGTTTTAGTCTGGAGGCTGGTACGCCCTTAAAATGTAAAGGTTTTAGTGTCATATAGATGAAGTGAATATGATATTACCACGCGTAGTGCGGAACATAATACTTTTAATAAATAAAGTTACCCATGGTGGCAAGGGAAAGAAGAAATTAAATTAGGTGAACTGATCATGAAAGACAAGGGTGATAAATCATGCAACATAATTTTAATTCAAATTTTGTATCTAATAAAGTCTCTTTATTGAGTTTTTGGTACACATGGGGAATTGGCAAACCGACTAATTTGGGGAGAAAATGGGAGAAGAACGGCAAAAATATATATATTTTAATAGAAATTACGGATTGGAATATTTTACATCTAGTGTCACAATCTAGTGTTTGACATTTAAGGACCAGAGTATTAAGGACTCCATAACTTAAAAAGGAAAGCAGCCTGTAATCATCACTATTTTGTGTTTCATGTTGATAATCAGTGGTGTTTTTCTCACTGAATTCAATAGGGAGTTTGGCCTAGCATAGCCCATTAGTACTGCTTGATGACCCATTATCAACGGTGGATTATGAGCTGCTTTGCTGGTTGGTGACCTGTAGGTCAGTGGTTCTCAACCTGGGAATTATGGAAATACCATGATATTACTACCAGTATCATGGTTTCACATCGACAACAAACAGAACAGGTCAAAACACGCAGAGGCACTCTACAAGAAGGGCCAGGGCCGACTCTACTTCCTCAGAAGGCTGCGATTCTTCAACGTCTGTACAAGGATGTTGAGGATGTTCTACGAGTCGGTGGTGGCGGGTGCCTTCTTGTACGCTGTGACCTGCTGGGGCAGCGGACTGAGAGCGGGGGACGCAAACAGGCTGGATAAGCTGGTCAGGAAGGCCAGTAACGTGGTAGGGGTGGAGCTGGACTCTCTAGTGGTGGTGGCGGAGAGGAGGAGCCTTGCTAAGCTCCAGGCCATCAGGGAAAACCCCTCCCACCCACTATACACAGACTTGGCTGACAGGAGGAACATGTTCAGTGCTAGAACACGCCTGACATATCGGCAGGTAACTCGAGAACCGAGACACGGATTTTGGCGATTCAGATGGCATTCGAACGGCAACGAATGGCGCTTTAATTCTGTAATTTATATGTTTGGCGAAAAATGCAGTCCCGAGCCTTTAGATGCTCGCAAAGGGCCGTGAAACTGAAAAACAATGAAACCCGGACATTTCCATGAATTTATAAACCCCCCCCCGGATGCCCCGGACAGGGCGTGAAAAGAGGACATGTCCGGGCAAAAGAGGACGTTTGGTCACCCTAAACTGTTACGTCATAGCTTACGCTCTGCTCTCTACTGGAATATATCCCATACCCAGTCTATATACTGAATACATTTCTCCACATGTACCTATACACACCCATCCGCCTGGCCACACCCCCATCCGCTCGTCTACATAAGCAGGGGTGTGGCCATACTAACAGCTCCTTCCTTATTTTCACCATGGCGAATGTCTGTATACACCACTTGAGTTTAGTGTAAAATAGTTAGAAAGGAGCTACGTTGAAGAGAAGGAGCTGCGTTGACATTATATCTTTGTTTGCTCTCTCACAATTTTTTGAGGAAATACAGCGATAATGTCTTCGCCACCGGAGTGTCTAGAAGATGATGATCATTCTGACCTCCATTGGAGCTTTGTAGTAGGGGCTTGCGTCGCTGAGCAATCTTCGCCGGCATTACCTCCGGCTCTGCAGTTGGACACGTTGCTTGAGAGGCGGTCGGCTGTGTGGGGGCTGACGGCCTCTCTGGGGTGGGTGATGTGTTTGCAATGCGGGCGCCAGGTGTGTTGGTTGTGGGGGGAACAACTACACAGTTTACGAAGATCCTGCCCCAGGCTGGTATCCTTTTTTTGCTGCCTCTAGCGGCGTGAAGAGGGTTCTGGTTTGATGCCCACGTTAACATGAGCTCCTCATCGGGAGCTTTGTTTACCTGGGACCGTGTCCGAATCTGCGGTTCAATTCCCCGGGTCTCTGGACAAACGGATCCCCTCTGTCACCGTGCTGGCCCCGCTTTTCAAGATGAAAAACACGAGGGAGGTGAGCTTGGTGTTTCATTATGAGAATATCTCCACGCTCAAGTCGGCTATAGTGCGCGAGGGACTTGTTGCCGACACCGCTGTGTCTGGTAAACACCGTTCTGAAGAGGGACGTGTTGCCTTCTTTTTCTCTTCTCTCTTCGGATGAGAAAAGGGACAGACAGCGGCTGTCTGAAGTGTTGGCCTATATTGCTTTCTCACGTTGTGCTATTGTTCAGTGGTAGCCGTTTAGCTTGCTTCTTAGCTGGGTTGAGCTAACTGTTAGCTGTTTAGCTATGACGTTAGCTGCCCGTACGTTCGCTCGGCTGGGAACGTTAGCTTGATGCTATCAGTTATCCTAGAGTTAGCTGTTAGCTTGTGCTACAACCGTTGAACATTAGCCGTGAGAATAGCAGGCCCTAGCACTCTGACTATGACGTCATCTTTGACAGAAGATGTAGTCGGGCCTGCAGCTCCGGCCATAGCTGCTTTTTCCCGGTTTTCCCCTGCCCCCCCCCTGTTTGTGGTTATGTCACTGCGTGTTATCCTTCACTGTTGCTTGGTCCATATTGTGTTGTACCTTGCGCTGTGCTAAAGGAGCCTGGTCCTTCTCCATTCTTTTTTTTTGCCCCTCTCTTCTCCTCCTTGGCGGGGCTGGGAGGGGGCTGTCGAGGTGGTTCTTGTACCCCTCTGGCATCCCTGTGTACGTCCCTGTTAGGTGGTGGTTGGTTTCCAGGTGTGTTGGTAGCGGAGTCGACTCTCGGGTTAGGCCGGGTTTGACCCCGTCTGCCTGCGAGTGTGCCCCTGCACCTTTCATGACGTCTGCCAATCGTGTCTGCCTTCTCTGCCTCGACCCCTCTAGAGGGTCAGGGTTTTTTGTGGAGGCTGCGACATGGTGCACAGCATACCGTACGACCCTTCCGCCGGGGTGCTGTTTTCAGCAGACCCCTTTGGCGCCTGTCTAGTCCGCAGTGCTCCAGGCTCAGGTAGAGTCTTTTTGACCTGTTACCTCGATTGAGAGATCAACCTCTTTGGGGGTTGTCTCCCCGGTGCGCTGCCTGGTCCCGCTGTGGGTGTAGCCTCTTGAGTGCTTCAGGGCGGCGTGCTGTAGGGGGGAAGGGCCTGCTCTTGGATGGGCCTTGTCCGATACGCTGGCGATGTGGGGGTTGGTGTCACTAGTGACCGCTTGGTGGGGTCTCGATGCTGCGGCTGGGTCCTCCTTCGCGCTCCGCTGCTACGGCCTTGCCACAGGGTTGGGTTTTTGCCCATGACCCCGTGATATTAGGGGTTGTAACGGGGGTTTTGTTTCTTCCCGTTCGTTCCCTAGTGGCATGTGGGTTGCGCGTTTGTGTAGTCGTGGGTTCTTCTGTGGGTCTGCTCACCCTGTGCGTTTGAGTTGCTAAACCCCTCTTCGCACAGTCAGATCCGATTCCCTCCCGTCCTCCACTAGGGGGGTCCGGGGGCTCGGGTCCTCCCCGGTTCTGATGGTTGTGGGGTGCCTCAGCGGGTACATTTGTCGAGCTTCCGCTCTGCTCAGCTCCTGTGTTCCAGTAGAGCGCAGAGCGTAAGCTATGACGTAACATAACATACGGTTATCTATATAACCATAGTTATGTGAGTAATAGCGAGCGCTCTGCAAGTGAAGAGTAATTTATGTTAACAACCTCAGCTGATACCACCTGTATTAAGGGATTGAGACCGCTACGCTGGAATGATATTTAGCCCGTTTCCTGGTAAGCTAGTATGTCATATTTGGTATCAAAAGATTTCTTGCAATCTCAAGATTCATACATCAATAACTTTGCGCTATCTTATAAACTCAGCCCAATACAAGGTTGCAAGGTTCTCCCATCCCCCAATTTATCCATTATGCCAATTATCTCCTGGTCGTTGCCGCTGCCCTACTGTGTACTGAGTTTCACTGGGAGAGCGTAACACGCTGAACGGGCACCTCAACCAGAACTCATACAACCAGAACTCATACCCCACTGGCTTCCCACCCGTGAACACTGCCAGTTGTGTTCATAGGGACGACTGACCAAACTGGAGGTACCACTGCTGGGAATTGAACCCCGGTCTCTGCGATGATAGGCGAGTGCTTAGACCTCTACACTACCCAGCTTCCCCTATTCACAGGCATTCTTTATAATATTTTATTTTCAGTTTTTATAGTTTCACAAACATACATCAAGACAAATCACAAACACAAAAATAAATTTAAAATAAATAAATAAAACACAAACAGTATGTTGCCAGACACTGTCACATCAATGAACAAACATACACCATGTCATATGCTGTACGGATGCAAGGGGCTGATTTTCTGACATATATATATATATATTATATATATATTTTACAAAAAATACACGGACATTGAGAAGCATGTTCTAGCTAAGCATTCCAAAAAGGGACCCCATATCGTATTAAATTTGTTCGAGGTCTCGGACCTACTGTGACCGATGCTTTCCAGCTGCAGAGAGACCATCTCAGTGAGCCATCTTTTAATTAAAAACATGGAGACGACGTGTCTTTCCATTCCTTTAGGATAATTCTTTTGGCCACCGCCATACCAAACATCAGGGCCTCCTGCTCATTGTAAGGTAATTCCACAGTGTTAGCTGAACAGCCGAGTAGAGCTAGAAGGCAGTCTGGGGCAATCTCTCTCTTATACGCCTTGGTGTACCAGTCAAAAATATCTACCCAGTACTTAAATAGCTTGGGACAAAACCAAAACATATGTGAAAGATTACCCTCTGCGGACATGCAACGATCACAGAGGCGATACAGAGGGATAGATTCTATGCAGTTTAGTTTTAGAGTAATGCAGTCTGTGAATGACCTTAAACTGTATAAGTTGGACTCTGGCACTCATTCAGAGCCACGCCCCTTTGACCATATTAGGGCTAGCGTGCCAGTAAGGAAGTCAATGGGAGGTCGGGGAAATTTGCAAACGCCTAAACTATTCTAGCTCATCCCTTGCCTCATCACTAAGCACTGGCATGTCAATATTGTCCAGGAAGCTCTCAACCTCAGAGTCTGGAGCATGGCATCTAGAGGTATAAAGGCCAGTATAGAATTCTTTAAAATGGTCATTTATGTCTTTGGGGTTAGTCAGCAAGCTGCCCGATATTATGAATTGCCTGGCTGGCCTGTACACCCCTCAGCTGCCTAGCCAACAGTCTGTCTGGTTTATCACTTAGTTCAAAGTGCTTCTGTCTGAGTTTAAGGAGGAGGGTACCAACCTGCTTGCCCAGAATAGAATTGTATTCATACTTCAATTTAAAAATATTATTTAGGTCAATTTTGGGATTGTGATAGTCTGTAAACCTGCTCCAGCGAGGGGAGCCGTGCCTCAATTTCAGCCAAGCGCTTACGTCTTTCTCTCTTTCCAAAGGCTTCATATGATATAATGTTGTTGCATGGGGGAGTTTAGAAAGGTGTAGGATTCAAGCGCAGGACAGTGGAGGGTGAGAGAGACGAGGCACGAGTCGACGTTGTAATTGACAAGTTTTACTGGAGTAGCAGTAAACAAGGAACATTACAGGGGGAAACAAAATCGAACTTGAGAACACGGGAAACCAAACCTCAGCCAAGCTGGAAAACATGAACTAGAAATACGGGAACGGACTCACTGGGAAATACAGGAAAACCAGGGTTTTCACGAAGGATAAACAGAGAAGCACGACAGGGTACTGGGGCGAACAGAAAACAATGGCGCAACACTGGTAACAGGGAGGGCGAGACCCTAAATACTAAACACGTGATTGCTTAACAGGAACAGCTGGGGAACAGGGGATACAGAATACTGACACAAGAATACAAGGGAAGAATGAATACCACAAGACAAGGACACTAGACTAACAGGCAGGAATAATAGAGACACATAATAATAGGCAGCAAGGTCTTGAGCCAGGCATTGTAAACATAACAACACAAGGATCATAAAACACTGGGAAAACAGGACTAGAAGAACATAAGAATATACACAGGGAACAAAGGGCTAGACTAGGACATCTGAGCATACTGGGGAGCACACAGGACCGATAACAGATACAGGGGGAAAACATTAGAAAACACAGTCAACAGGCTCCAGACCATCTGTAAGCACAGGGGGACTGCCGCCTGCAGTACCGCAAACAGAGCGCCAGAGGGTGGCAGAGGATAGTCTGTGTTCAGATAGTTCAGATTATGACAAATGTGTCCTCTCAATACCACCTTAAGAGACTCCCACAGTGTAGCGTCGGAGACATCACCGGTATCATTAGTCTCCATAAACTCAATGAGTCGAGATCGCATTTGATCCCGAAATGCTTTCTCCGAGAGCAAAGAGGGGTTGAAGCGCCAACTGTATCACGTCTGTGGCAGTGCCATCTTTACCAACATAGTGATTGGAGCATGATTGGAAATAAGGATGCTATGATATTTCGTTTGCAGCACGCTAGAGATAAATTTAGCAACGTCAAGAAAATAGTCTATTCTTGTATACGATTTGTGGACGTGGAAAAAGAAAGAATAATCCCTGTCTGTAGGGTGCTGCAATCTCCATATGTCAACTATGTTCATAGAACGCATTAAATTGTTTAGTACTCCAACTGAGTTAATGGTCGGAGGCGAACGAGTGGACGTACGATCAAGATAGGGATCTAGATAGCAATTGAAATCTCCACCTAAAATGCTTTCCTCAGGCGCCTCTGTTCTGTTGGAGCTATATGGGTCTCTTGTAAAAATATAATATCTGCATGTTTTTCAAATGAGCAAATACTTTTCCCCTTTTAACTGCACTACCCAATCCTTTAGTGTTCCATGACACCATCGTAATAGGCTTCTCACCCCCCCCCCCCCTTGCGTCATCACGACCAAGTGATAACAATCTTAATACAAACAGCATGGTATATGAAGTAGATTTTAATCCATTGATCATCCACGTTCTTGAAAGAAACTTCAGATACAAAAGGACTGGCAACATAATAACCCCCCCCCCCCCCCAACCGCCGCTTACCAAAACTGAACGGCAAAACCCCCATATACTCATGAAGACAGCTGGGCAAAAGATACAAAAGGACTGGCAACATAATAACCCCCCCCCCCCCAACCGCCGCTTACCAAAACTGAACGGCAAAACCCCCATATACTCATGAAGACAGCTGGGCAAAAGAATCGCATTGCACCGGTTAACGTTAGTTACCAATACCTAGACA
Source organism: Notolepis coatsorum (assembly GCF_963971535.1). Taxonomy (NCBI): domain Eukaryota; kingdom Metazoa; phylum Chordata; class Actinopteri; order Aulopiformes; family Paralepididae; genus Notolepis; species Notolepis coatsorum. The sequence goes on from NC_140170.1 coordinate 145,361,047, forward strand.
GCTGTCCCTCCACAACTCGGTGGATGAAAATAATAAAGTGTTCACACGTGTCTTATGTTGAATAGTCAACAAATCAGCTTGTATATACAGTCAGCTTGAGACCGCCAGCTTGGGACCAGGTCCATCAGTCGAGAGTCTCGGAAAAGCGCACAGCCTCCTCCGGGGTGCCAAACATCTTAGTAGAGTTGTGCTCGGCGCAACTTGGCTGGGAAGTGTAGGCTGTATTTCACATTTGCCTCTCGGAGGGTCTTCATCACATCACTGAAGGCTCTGCGCTGGGTCATCACCTCCGCTGTATAATCAGGACAAATATACACTCTGGATCCTTTGTAGTAAAGAGGTCCGTGCTCGCGGCTGAGACGCAGAACCCGGTCCTTGTCTTTGTCGTGGTGCATCTTGGCAATAATAGTGCGTGGTTTCTCCCCCTCAGCGGGCTTGGATAGCAGGATACGATGGGCTCTGTCCACTTTAATTGGCTTGGTGAAGTTTTCACTGCCAAGTAGTTGCGAGACCAACTCGCTCACAAAGTCAGTAGGCCTTCCCTTCTCCTCGCCCTCTTTGATTCCCACGAATTTAAGGTTCAGCCGGCAGGACCGGCCCTCTAAGTCGTTGAGCTTAGCCCTGAGTTCTGTGTTTTCCTTCCGTAGTGACTTTTGGGATTCTTCCAGGACTTTCAGACGTGCGTCGTGGTCGTTCACTGTCATTTCTATCCCCGTCACTAGCTGCTTCGCACTGTTCTGCTCGGTCTGCAGGCAGGGGTGCAGTGGTCATGCCACACGGTACCACGCCATCCCAGCACTTTTCTGAGCAGAAGTATGCGCACGGATGTGCACGCACGCGCACACAAAAATGTACTCGTCGTCCGTGCGCCAAGTACCGCCGGTACTCAGCTATCACCTAGTCTTTGCATAACAATAGCATAGCAATCAGTGTTAATTTTGTCAACTAAAATGATGACGAAAGATGTTCGTCAACAAAGGTTTTTTTCATGACAACAACAAGACGTGACGTCACGTTATTGAAGACCATGTCACGCTAACGTGACTAAATAGTTAAGTAAATATCGTTGACCACAACTGAAGACACAAAAATGTAATTTACAAAAACCAGGACAGGGCGGCTAAGTGGCGCAGTGGGCAAGGCGCTCGCCACTAATGCAGGAGATGCTGTGTTCGAGCCCAGCTCTCGGCATTGCTACCAGCTTGGCTGGTCGTTCATACTAACACAATTGGCAGTGTTAGGGGTGGGAAGCTGGTGGGTGGGGATCGGACGTTGTGGACAGCGACTCCTACAGGTCGGTTGGTGCGCCTACGCAGCAGAATCAGGAAGCAACGAGGGCGGCGTGTCCCTCCCACGCAGACCCTCGCCGCTGAGAGATTGCGCTGTGCAGGTGAAAAGATGCGACGGCTGCCTCCTCGTGTACCGGAGGGGACACGTGATGCAAGGCTTCGTCCACATTGCAGCCGGCCTGTGGGAGGCATGGCCTAACAGCGTTCGAGACAGGGGAGGGTAGAATTGGACAATACGAAATTGGGATGGGAGAAAAATAGAAAATGGGAGAAAAAGTAGAAAAAAAAATAATAAAATAACTATGTTGATATTGTTGACTAAAACAAGACGAGACAAAATAATTATAACTCTTCTTAATGCCATCGTCCCGAGTAGAGCAGTGTGACGGGGAGCTCTGTTATTAGCTGAAGAGCTATTTGAAGAGCTAGTTTTAGTTTAACGTTACCTTGGCTAAAATTGAGACTATTCATAATCCAGCTGCAGACCTGCAAGCAAAGTACAGCAAGTTGGCAAAGGAGTATTCCAAGGTAAATCACTTTTTCACCAGTAACGTTACATTGTTTGTATTTCCATCTTGCTCGCGTTAACTAGTGGCTAACCTAGCTCACGCTAACGTGGTCACTGATCGACCTCTCGCACACAATTAATGACATAATGCAGACAGCCATACCGGTGACAATGTTTAGCTTTTAATGCCAAATGATAAGAGTCTGAGGATGGAGTCTCAAAAGAGAATTTATTTTGCATAAAAAATCACAACAGAGCCTCTGCTACTACAGTAGCTAACCTAAACAGAGCCGACTGGATAGGAGGAAGTGCAACAACGTGTAACCTCCGTGCGGAACCAATGTGCCAACAACCTTTCCGTGGGTGAACTCATTGAGTTTAGTTGTCAATTACTGATACTAATACTAATCTATACAATCACCTGTTGTTGAATAAATACCATTACTTTCTAGTTATTACTAAAAAACAGTATATATAATAATAATAATAATAATGGATTGGATTTATATAGCGCTCTTCATGTTCACGAGGACCCCAGAGTCCATTATTCGTTCATACACAGTCCAGTAGCTGTAAAAAAGAAAAGAAAAAAAAAGTTTAATAATCTATATAATATAATATTTTTTTTATTTTTATGTATGCACTGGTATCGGATCAGTATAACCAGACCTAGAGTAGACCACCTCTAACTCTAACCCCTAACCAGACCTAGACCACCTCTAACTCTAACTGAAGCCATCTTCCACACGGAAACGTGGGATCTGCACTGACACCGTGGTTTCCGTCATGGCGTCCAGCCAGCCGGTCAGCTTCCTCTGATCCACCTCGATCTGAGCATCACAGAGACAGACATACCCGGCAGACATGGGCACGAGTAATGTTTTCCCAGATTGAGTACTTGCATGAATTATGAATAGGGGGTGAAAGGGGTTAACACTTAACAGTCTGTAGTGTGGTAGTGAAAGCAAGGCAAGAAGAGATAATGTGTCTTAGGCTCCCTGGTACCGATTCTGTCTTTTTTTTACTTTTTGTGTGTGTGTGTGTGTGAGCACAGCGGTGTCTGTGTTTATTATTATTTCATGAAATTTTGACCATATCTTCATTTTACATATATTTTCATTATGTCAAAAGATTATGATTTGAAACGCTCTAAAAAAAAAGTTAGTAATATAGGGGTACACGAGATACCCTGGCGTCCAGTTTCATCCCATCCACTTCCATGTTAATAAAAACACAATAAAACCGCAATAAAAATGCAATAGTCTAAAAAAAAAAATATCATCTCCTCCCTAATTTTCACATCATATATCGATAAATAAACAGAATAATTACACCAGGCATGCACTATAAAACAATACATACCTTTTAGTAATAGATTAGTAATAACCGGTGCTTACTAACGTTAGCCTCTCGGCTATTTCTGACCGCTATTTCTGACCGAAATAGTCAACCTTTCTTTTTTATAATGGCAGATTCTTATTCACAGGGATTTTGTCCAGTTTTCACATGCTGTAATATGGTGTCTAAAATGTATAGATATATGATGAATATGGCCGTTTCTAATTTTTTTTTTAATAAAAACGGACTTAGTATCAAACAAACACGAATATAAGTGGTTAAAATTCGGAAATATTTGTAACTTGTTACAGATATCTTGAGATTAGGCTTTTAATGTTAATTGTGGATTTTTTTTTTTTAAATAGTAAACAGTTAAAATTATAATAATTAATTACTTTCAACTTGATCCATACTTTCATCTCTTAAGCCTCATGAGTGCTACCAGTTCTAGGGAGCCACAAGGGTTAAGTTATTTCTCCATTCACAGATCGACAGCGCACCCTTCCTGTGTATCACTTGTGCCGCCGACTCAGATTCCCCTAGGTTAAAAAATAAATACGCAATTTAAATCAGAATATGTTCCATGTTGACTATTTCTGACTTCTGACAAGTTTTTTTCCAACCCTTGTGTACCCCTGGGGTCTTTTTCTACTTTTTTGAAATATTTTGAGTGTGTGTGTGTGAGCACAGCGGTGTCTGTGTTTATTATTATTTCATGAAATTGGGTAAATATCTTAATTTTACATATATGTTCATTGTGTGAAAAGCTTATAACATGAAACACTCTAGAAAAATAGTTACAGATTTAGTGACTTGTTCACCCCTAGTCGCTTTTTCTACTCCCATCCACTTCCATGTTAATAAAACCGCTATAAAACCGCCATAAAACCGCAAGTCCATTTTTTTTTTTTTTTATCTCTAATCTCTAATTTTCACATCATATATCGATAAATAAACAGAATAATTACACCAGGCATTCAAAATACATACAATACATACCTTTTAGTAATAGATTAGTACTAACCGGTGCTTACTAACGCTTACTAACGGCTATTTCTGACCGCTATTTCTGACCGAAATAGTCTACCTTTCTTTTTTATAATGGCAGATTCTTATTCACAGGTATTTTGTCCCGTTTTGATATGCTGTAAAGTATTGGAAAAAAATAATAGATATATGGTGAATATGGCGGTTTATCAGGGGTTTTTCAATAAAAACTGACGTGGTATCAAACAAACACTAATTTAAGTGGTTAAAATTCGAAAATATGTGTAATTTTTTACAGATATCTTGAGAATAGGCTATGAATGTTAAACATGGGTAAATTTTTTTTTTTTTTAATAGTAAACAGTTAAAATTATTTGGCTTTAAACATGATGTATCTTTTCCTCTCTTAAGCCCAGTGAGCTCCCCCATTTTTAGGCATGCACAAGGGTAATTAACTAAAAATAGACAAAAATGTCATCCGTTTTCGTCGACTAAATCTAGACAAACAAAAAAGACAAAATTTCGACAAAAACTGACTAAGACTAAAATGCTCAGACATTTAGTTGACTAAACGAAAAATAAATGAAGATGACTAAATATGATGAAAACGAAAAAACACTTGACACATGACTAAGACTAAAACTAAAATGAAAATAGCTGCCAAAATTAACACTGATAGCAATAGCATAACAAAGAAAGAGAAGTGCAAAACCAAAATACAAGCCCTGTACCAATTGGTGGGGGTTTGCTTGAGCTGTGGAACCTCTCAGTGTGACAAATGGTCCCGATTGGAAGGATGAGACATTTGTTAAGTTGTGCTTCAGAAGGAAACTGTCCTTCTGTAAACTGTAAGTTACATTGTTAATTTAGTTTGTATTTACTTTTCCAGTTTAAGTTAATTCAATTAAAAAATTGTAACTACAATATTGTATCTACAATTACATTTAAAACATCGTTTTGTTTTTCAACCATATCTGTTGACAATATATTTTTTTTTATATATTTATATATATATTGAAGGCTACATCCTGTAATTCCCTCCAAGCACAGCAGACACAAGTGGTTTCTTTCTACGGGTTTATTGAAAGCTTAGTTTGGTCCTCCAATCCACCGTGAAAACTTAAAAGAGAAAACATAAGTTGCGTTAGGTCGACACAAAACAATAATATACACAGTATGAAAAACAACACGTCAACAAAGCAAAATACAAACAAACACTAAATACCTCGTTGGCTGCATGCTACAAAAAATGGGTTTTCATTCTTCTGTTCTTGTCAACAGTCTTGGTAGAACCTGTACAACTCCGACCATACCTGCTGCTTGCTCGCAGGTGTCGCAATTAGTCCCAAAAGTAAAACGCGAGAGCAGCCCAACGGGACGCCATATATAACCAGACGTCAAAATGAATATAAATTAGGCGGTTAGGTGGTCGAGCGGAGATTGCGTTCGTCACCAACCCCGGAGCTGTGAGCTTGATTCGCCTGTTCGAATCCAGCTCACAGCTCCGGGGTTGTCACCAGCTTGGCTGGCCGTCTGCACTGATACAATTGGCTGTATTAGAGGGTGGGAGAAGCTGGCGGGGTGGGTCCGGGTCGTTGTAAACAGCGACTCCTACAGTTCGGTCGGGGCGCCTGCTAAGCGCGGATAGGACTTGAGGGGGATAGTGTGGTCCTCCCACACGCTACGCCCTCTCGATGAGAATCCGCGCTGCCAGGTGAAAAGAAGCGGTGATTGGCTGGACGTGTGTCGGAGGAAGCACGTGGTAGCCTCCACTCTCCCAGATGATCTGACTGTGGGGGGTAAGTGCGCAGCGACCAGGAAGGGACTGGGAATTGGCATACGACTAACATTGGGATGGGAGAAAATCGGAGGAAAAATGGAGGGGGAAAAAGATAAAAAAAAAATAAAAAATTAATATAAATTGTAGCAAATTAAATAATAAATAAAATAAGAAATGCAACATAAATACATTCTCAAATATTACACTAGACTTACAAACTTAAAGAACATATAAATTATGAAACCATATAATGGCCACAGCTACACTCCCACCACATCGCACACACGTGGGATTTCTCTGAACATAATGGTTGACTTCTAAATTAAACATTTCTTGTGATCATTCAGCTGATAGAGTTGTGCCCTTCCTGATGACTTGTACATAACTTGTAAGTCGCTTTGGATAAAAGCGTCAGCTAAATGACTAAATGTAAATGTCATTTAACATAAATTTCAGGCAAAACATTAAATACATTAGTCTGCTTCAAGTAGCGTTACAACTTTCTGTACAGGTCTATCAAGGAACACTCTTTTAGTTGTAAGTTTCCCTTTTTTGTCAAAGGTGGTGTCACTCACCAGCAATTTCAGCTTTCTCACCCTACCATCTGACCCTGGATAGACATCTGTAATTCTGGCCAGCTTCCATTCATTACGTGGTGCCAGATCATCTTGTAGAAGAACGATGTCGTTGACCTTCGAGTTCCTTCTACACATGACACATTTCGAGAACCTCTGTAGGTGATCCAATAATGATCTGTTTCCCTTTGCTTTAGTGCACAGAAAAGCCTTGTGGAGTTCAGGATCATCTTCCTTAATTTCTCCCACCTTGAGTTCTCTGTCAGGTCGTTTTCCCTTTTTTCTTTTCTTTGAAGGGTAATGGCATTTCGTAGTGACCATTGTTCTTTTGCGTGATGGTTTCTCTCAACTTCGACAGGCACTTGAGATCTTCTTGAGACACAGGGTCATGTTCTCCAGTTCTTTCTGAGAAGTCTGATTCAAGAACTCTTATGTCTGAGGGAGTCATTTCTTTTACTTGGGTTCGACTCACATAGTGTACTTCAGTTTTGCGATTAACAGAAGGTTTCACACCTGCTGTTACTTGTCTCACTACTATGCGATGGCTGATTCCGATGTCTACACAGGGATTCCCATGGCCAACAATACTCCATCCAAGGTCTGTCTGTACGCTGTGCATAAGGCTGACTTTCTTCGCCAGACACAACTTCCCTTGGAAGCAGGGCTTGTGAACAGTCGTACCCAATGAGCAGAGCTACTTTGCAGTCCTGCATAGGTGTGATCTTTTCTTGGAGGTGCTCTAGATGGGACCAAACTTTTGCAGTTCCATCTGTTGGTATGTGTGTTCTGTTGGCTGGAATGAAATCCCGCGTATAGACTGGTGGTAAAGATATCTTCTTACCAGAGTAAAAGCCACGGATTTGTAAGTCGTTTACTCTTTCAGAGCATACTACTGTGGTTCTTGAGGTCATAGTAGAGAGCTTGACTTTGACTTTGGTTGCTTCCAACGCTTCTGCTACTTCCCTTAGAACAAAGGTTGTGTCGCTTTGAGAATCCAACAGAGTGTAAACAAGGACTTCTTGTGTTGGTTGAGTCGTGGATGAAAGCCAGACAGGAATTATTGCAGCTGTTTGTGTGTTAGCTTCATGAAGTGTTACTATGTGAAGTAGAGTTTGTGGCTGTTTCTTTGTATTGTGTTGATTGAGGTCTTTCTTTGTACCATTGTTGACTTATACTTGGCTTTTCTTCATTTAGCTTAGCTTGTGGTGGTCTTTGTCCTTCTTTGGCTCGCTCCTCATGCAGACATGTAGGATGCTGCTTGTGGCACATGTCGCAAACATTCCTACTGTTGCAGCTCTTTGAGTAGTGACCAGACTTGAGACAACCAAAGCATATAGCTTTCCGGCTTGAACAAATTTGACTCTGTCTGAAAAAAAATTCTCCATGAACTTCCTGCATTTATGAAAAGTATGCCTGGACTTCTCACAGAAAATACATGTTATGACAGTCTTTTCATTGGAACATGTGGTCAGTGTCTTTGCTTCAAAGCTTTGATATTTTGGGCATTTTGGTTTTTCAGTCTCACCTTGTTTCAGTGACTGTAGTGATGTAACAGGGTTGTTACGATTGGAACGCTTTGATGGCATGATGTGCTGTGGAACCCAGTTTGCAGCAGACAACGGAGAGATATTTAACAGGAAGCATGAGACGGCGGGCGTAGTGACAATAATAAGGCTTTACTCAAAACAGACAACAATGAACACGACTGACAACAACGGTAACATTAAACAATGAACCAGCAAGTGTCTGCTGGCCCACAACACCTAATATACAAACACTAATTAGAGACAGAGGGTAATTATTAACAGGACACAGGTGTGGTAGACAGAACTAACAGAACACAGAGCACACAGGGGAAAACAATAACAATTGAACAAACTGAGACCAACAAGACTAAAACACATAACAAAACACAGACAGGGGAACACAAGTCTAACAAAATGGAAATAACGACAACATAGACAATGAACATAACAAACATAAATGGCAGCAAATAATGTTAATCAAGTGAGTGAGCTGATGCCAGATATGCCACATCTGGATCAGCCCACCGGTTGGCAATGTTGTATTATGAAGGGGTGTATGGAAGGGGAGTTGAGAAGGTCCGACACCTGGACCAGCCGAACCGGGAGGATGGTTGCCGTCCGGTCCCACAGGACCGGGGGAACCCTTACAAGGGTTGCAGGCAATTTTCGCTTCTCTTGTTAGAAATTTTACAAATTGGCTGAAGGAGGGGAATTGGTTATGCTCTTCTTCTTCTTGGATAACCATCCTGTTCCATCTCGCCGTTAGCCAATCAGACAACTTTAAAAGAATTTTCCTGTTTTCATTACAGTCATTTAAAATGTCCAATGCCTTGATGTGGACCATGGCAGCCTCGCAACCCCTGAGAAAATCTGCAAACTCTCTGAGCTCAAAGCTGTCCTTAGATCCCATCTTGGGCCATGCTTGGAGCTTGTCTCTGTATGATTTTGCTATTGTAAATGGATTTCCGTTTCTCTCCTATGCTGCAACATAGGCAGATTTGGTTCAGAGTAAGAAATAGCCATCAAGTGCTTTCTTAGTGTAGCATCCTGAATATTCTTCTATTATTCAGAAGTGCTGACGTAACCTTTTACTTCCCCTGTGTGCACAAAGACATGATAACCAGTGTTTCTCTTTGATATCTCGCCCGGACCAATAACGCGAGGTTCTCTTCTTCCCTCCGGCCTCGATATGGATTATTAACGTGACACTAAATCATCTTTCTTCCTGCCTTGAGTGTCCCATTGTGGGACCAGTTTGCGGTCGCCAGCAGGGGGCGGTGGTGGCAGGCGGAGCAGAGGAGGAAGGAGCGAGCTAGCGAGAAGCTGGTTACCTGGAGGGCGGAACAGGAGGAAGTCCTCTTCGACAGTGAACTTGAACGTGAACAGACGTGTGCTCTCGGAGAGCCCCGTTGAAGAGCAACGGGAGAGAAAGAGAAACTCTGCTATAACACGGGTTATCCTAGAATTACAAGCGATAGTGAAGTGTGTGAATAGTGAAACGGAAAGAAGAACAAACTTCAGTAAATACCTCGGGTTATCCTAGAAGTTTATGCGGTATATTAGCTGGTGGCTAACGGCTATAGTGACTCTGAGTGTACCACTAGGCGAGCGTCGCCGAAGACAGGTGGTGTACATAGCCATGTTGCGTTAGCTGTATAGGCGACAGCAGGAGGGTCCACCAAGACCCACATTTTAGTTGTGTTTAAGGTAGCCCACAGATTAGCGCGCGCCAACTCAGCCCTCAGCCCCGCAGTCGACGCAGCAGAGGACACCTCTTCTTCCAGCTCTGCCACTGCCCCTGCTGGCTACCCCGGCCCGCTGGCTGTTATCGCGGGATCGCCCAACGGCCATCTTGTCACCCGGACGAGTGGTGGTGAGAGTGGACCCGCCATCTCTGTTAAGTACAGCGGTACTCCGAGTGCCAAAACAATATCAATTCGAAACGAACGCTAGCAGCAGTGTCTAGGGGTACCCCAACCATTTTAAGCCGGCTTTAGCTAGGACCTTTTATTTGGTAACGTGGGCCCACATGTCATTTCTTTTTTAGTGTAATAATTGTGTTACTGTATTGAATTTCCCATTGAACTCCTTTAACATGTACCTGGGTCTTCCCCTCCGCAAAGCGGGGCAGTAGTATTAATGGAACGAGCACAAGGTGCATATTTTGGGAATAACGTTCACCTGTATTGTCGAGCGAGAGCACCCGGTGCCTAGTGTGAACCTATGGTATATTAACCGTGCATTAAGATATAACCCTGTATCTGATACTTGACCAGGCATTATATAAAGGAGACGTAGATGGGAGCATGGTGTTTGTGTCTGTTACTGAGCCCATGTTTTAACCCTTGTTGCCCGGGTAATAATATTATTATTATCATTACTATTTAACCCTTCCCCACCATATTCGTATTTCATGGTTAAAGGTCTCCGCAGGTTGTTAAGGAAGGGTACTGCTTTGGGGAGTGCAAAATCATTAGTCAGCTAACAGTCACCAGGTGTGGGAGGGCTAACGGAGGTACTGGGGGAAGTGAGAGTGTGTAGGGAGCTACTGCTGACCGCCCTGGAGGGCGAGGAGGACCAGAGTACCACCCCCCAGGTTAGTAAATCCTGGGCCCCATCCGCTCCTGCTGACCGACCTCCAGTTCGACGTTCCGGGCCCAAAGACGGGGGTTCAGTTAGATTAAACTCTACTGCATCCCGTTACCAGGTGGCCGTGTACAACCACTCCTATAAAGCAGGGATAATCCACCCTCTACATTAGCTTGTCCACTTACATACCTACGGACAGGGATGCAGTGGTGGTACCACCCGGTACCACGGCGTCCTAGCAGTTCGCTGAGCAGAAGTGCGGGCAATCGCGCACGGATGTGCACGCGCGCGCACACAAAAATGCATTCACAATTTTCACTGGACTCGTCGCGCTGTGCGCCAAGTACCCGGCACTTATCTATCACCTAGACTTTGCATAATAATAGGATACCGATAGCATAACAAAGAACGAGAAGAACCAAACCAAAATACAAACCCTGTGGGGGTTAAGCTGTGGAGCTCTCACTATGTGACAAATGGTCCCGACTGGAAGGATGAGACATTAAGTTGTGCTTCAGAAGGAAACTGTCCTTCTGTAAACTAAGTTACATTGTTAATTTAGTTTGTATTTACTTTTCTAGTTTAAGTTAATTTCCTATACAAACATGTTTCCTACTATTTATGCATAATAATCATCTGTTCTGTGCACAAGCGAGGGAACATGTATGCGTTGTCTGCTACCCTCTCATGTTCTAGTATGTCTTTCCGCTCTTCTTCTGTGGCCTCCACTTGATCGTACACCAGAATTCTTGCTCGTGCTGCATTAAGACCTTTCACTGCCTCCAAATGCTGTGTCTTTCTCCGCTTTTCCTCCAGAGTCCTTTGTATAGCTCCATGTTCTTCTTCCAGTTGAGCTTTAAATTTAGCTTCCTCTTCCTCTCTCTCTAAACAACGCTTAACCTCTTCTGCTTCTCGTTCTAAACGACGCTTTATGGCTGCTGCCTCTTGATCAGCTACCTTCTTTTTAGCTTCTGCTTCTAGGCACTGTATTTCCAATTGTTCTCTTTTTTGTTCTTTTAACACTTCCAGAACAGCTTGGCTTGCAGCAGCATCAGCGACAGCTTCTCATCGCTTTACAGAAGATCTGCTTGAATGCACTGAGGTGCCTTTCCTGGAAGAAGTGGCAGAACCAGATTTATAGGTGCTTGAGTCAAAGAGAGAGCCTGCTTCTGGCCACTCTTTCTCTCCTCCTTCTGACACACTTCCCTCCAGTCTAAATGAGGCTCTGGATACAATTAACTCAGAAATCCCTGCACACAGATCCACTCTTAGACGTGTGTCCTGGTCTGGAGTTGAGATGTCACGTAGTTCATCATAAATATGCTGGACATCTTTAGAAAGACCTGTGACATCTGCAATGATATCAGTAAGCAGCTCATCAGGCAAATGGTCTGTTGATTGTGATAACGGACCTTTAGAACAGGGGTTCCCAAACTTTTCAGGCCGGGACCCAGAAAATAAGGCGTCAGAGAGCCGCGGCCCAATGCACATCGTCAGGCTTTTTTTTTTCTTTTTTTTTTGCCAGGGGACCGATTTTTTAAGCCAAATATCACTTCAATCCTATTAAGTTAGTTCAAGTTAGTTATTCATTTATATGTGCTATTTATGAGAGGGCTAACTTGTTGCAAAATAATAATGATAATAATAATAGCCTCATTAAAATACTATTGTTGCTTCGGTTGTTTTCAGCATTTTATGTGCATAATCTGTTATTTAGTTTGAAATGTTCGTTGAAATAAGTAGATTTTTCGTTTTTGTTTATTTATTAAGTTAATATAAAACCATATAGTCACATTTTAGAATACAATAGGATAGAATTTTAGAATACAACTAGAAACACTGTCCTGGCCTGCTTCTAAGTTCAGTGGCCTGACAAATCTTTTATTTTTTTTAATAATATTATTATTATTATTATTATTATTATTATTATTATTATTATTATTATTAATTATTATTATTATTATTATTATTATTATTATTATTATTATTATTATTATTATTATTATTATTATTATTATTATTATTATTATTATTATTATTATTATTATTATTATTATTATTATTATTATTATTATTATTATTATTATTATTATTATTATTATTATTATTATTATTATTATTATTATTATTATTATTATTATTATTATTTGATCTTTTCCTCCTGCATTGCTTTAAACTTCTCTGTTAGAGTTCTGGTTCTTTGAGGTCGGTTTGGTTGCTGCCCTTCTTCTTGCTGGGCTTCAGCACCATCTACCTGACCTTCTTCAGGTCGCTCTTGGGAATTTGCACTATCCCCTACCTCAATTGTAGGCTCACTTGGATCTGACATTTGTAAATCACTCCTTTAAATGTACCCACATTTGTAAAGAGAAAATAGTAAATAAACCTCTAAACCTTTAACATTTGTTGTACTCAAATTTGAATTAAATGCAGTAATATCCAAATAAATCAAATTGCTTAATTCAATTGGCTTTCAAAATAACCTCTATATATATAAAGCACTTCAGAATACTTAGAAAACATAAATATTAAATGGCCAATAATAGCCTTCACTTATAAATTATAAGTGTTTTTTATAGGTTATAATTTCCAAAACACACTTTAAATTAGAAATGGGTAGTTCAATCAGAAAATATATTTACACTTTAACGTTGACACCTTAAATGTGTGTATAAATGGTTAGCTTCAATTTAATTATATAAGCAAATAAGTCTAAATGTTTAGCACGCACACCACAGTAATTAGAATTCATAGTAAAACATATTATAGAAACGTTTACAAAAGCCCTCTTCTTAGACCACTCTTAACTTATAATGTCCAAGTTCTTTATTATATGGCTTTATCTTGAAACGCTGCTCTTTATACTGTGTGCATCTTCTTACTTCTTTGTGTTTATGCGTGTAGTGCATATTTTTTGTGACTCATCTGTCCTTTGATGACGGTGCGCAGCAAACAATTGTCGGGAAAAGTCCGCTGGACGCCGGTCTTAAACTTGGACTTGCTTCATCACCCACTCGCGTCAATGAACAGTGCGAGTTTTCACTGTAATTCCCTCCAAGCACAGCAGACACAAGTGGTTTCTTTCTACGGGTTTATTGAAAGCTTAGCTTGGTCCTCCAATCCACCGTGAAAACTTAAAAGAGAAAACATAAGTCACGTTAGGTCGACACAAAACAATAATATACACAGTATGAAAAACAACACGTCAACAAAGCAAAATACAAACAAACACTAAATACCTCGTTGGCTGCATGCTACAAAAAAGGGGTTTTCATTCTTCTGTTCTTGTCAACAGTCTTGGAGGAACCTGTACAACTCCGACCATACCTGCTGCTTGCTCGCAGGTGTCGCAATTAGTCCCAAAAGTTAAACGCGAGAGCAGCCCAACGGGACGCCATATATAACCAGACAAAATGAATAATACTATAAATTGTAGCAAATTAAATAATAAAGAAAATAAGAAATGCAACATAAATACATTCTCAAATATTACACTAGACTTGCAAACTTAAAGAACATATAAATTATGAAACCATAGATATAATGGCCACAGCTACACATCCTGCTACCTTTTTCAGCTTCTCTATTTCAAGGCAATATTTACAAAAACTAAACTAAAACTAGTAATTTCCTATACAAACATGTTTCCTACTATTTATGCATAATAATCATCTGTTCTGTGCGCACGCGAGGGAACATGTATGCGCCCGCACGTGCATGCGCGGGAGCTCGCGTGAACGTGGCGTCATTTAAACAGAGTACAGGCACTTCTGATATTACGACTGCACCCCTGACTGCAGGGATGTCAAAGTGGCTTCAAACTTGTCCAAACCCGGGTCTCATCCATCGCTTTCTTCAGATTCTTATCCTGAATAGCAGCGCTGGCAGTGTCGTCAGATGTTTGGGCTGCTGCTGCCTGTCTCGTAGTGGCCATGCCTGCTTGTCGTTTGCCAGCTGTGGTTACCTTCTCTTTGTTTGACCCCTTCCCACCGGTAAATTCCATATAATCTCGACTTTCCACGGCGGTAGTGTTATATTTAGTCTGTTGATACTTTTGAAAGCAAACTGTTAGATAAACGTGTGTTTTTTATACAAAATAAGAAGTTGAGGAGGGAGCTCAGAAAAATGCGACTACTACATTCACTGCTCACTAGCGCCCCCCATTCACAGGCATTCTTGAAGAGTTGGATTTGTAAAATAAGCTTTTTTGTATCAACTTTTTCTCCCATTTTCTATTTTTCTCCCATCCCAATTTCGTATCGTCCAATTCTACCCTCCCCTGTCTCGAACGCTGTTAGGCCATGCCTCCCACAAGCCGGCTGCAATGTGGACGAAGTCTTACATCACGTGTCCCCTCCGGTACTCGAGGAAGCAGCCGTCGCATCTTTTCACCTGCACAGCGCGATCTCTCAGCGGCGGGGGTCTGTGTGGGAGGGACACGCCGCCCCCGTCGCTTCCTGATTCTGCTGCGCAGGCGCACCAACTGACCTGTAGGAGTCGCTGTCCACAACGTCCGATCCCCACCCATCAGCTTTCCCACCCCTAACACTGCCAATTGTGTTAGTATGAACGACCAGCCAAGCTGATAGCAATGCGGAGAGCTGGGTTCGAACCCAGCGTCTCCTGCATTGGTGGCGAGCGCCTTGCCCACTACACCACCTAGCCACCCTTGTAAAATAAGCTTTATGGAACATTCTTAACCCAGAATACAGGTCCTTTTTACTTCAGTGTTTACAAACATTACTGATGCTTTCACAGCCACAAAATACAGTGAATACAATTAAAACTAAAATGTAACCAGGTAGTGTTAGTACTTGTATCAATAGCTCAGTCAATCAACTACAGAAAAAGAACACATCTCCATTCCTATTTTCAACTTCATCATTTTGGATCACTGATTGGACCTTTAAATCAAGAATCAAGGAAATGTCTCCTCTGAAAGTCTAATAAGAATGCCCATATTGCACCTGTGCCCTCACCTACAGCATATTGTACCGTTGCCCTCACCTGCTCCACCACAGCATATTGTACCGCTGCCTTCGCCTGCTCCACCACAGCATATTGTACCGCTGCCTTCGCCTGCTCCACCACAGCATATTGCACCGCTGCCCTCACCTGCTCCACCACAGCATATTGTACTGCTGCCCTCACTTGCTCCACAAGCAAGCACAACAGCAGGCCAAACAACAGCTGAGCACTCCCGACGGAAGAACTGTGAGCTGCTACAACCGATGACAGGGGGGGGGGAGGCTGACCTCGTTTGATCAGCGGCGTTCATTCAGTGCAGTAGGAGGGGGACATGGGGGCAAACTCCACCGCTGCTTGTGTATTATAGTATATCCCAGAGTGCCCTTTTCAGATTGAGAAGTAGTCTAAATTGATTTTTGTACTGTCCGAAGGGATACCCTGAAAAGATACTTTAAATATGAAAGTCATGCCACTGGTGCCAGGGGGACCGTTTGCACTGGGATGCTTTGTATTAGAGCCTTTCATAGCGACCATATCCTGATGCCCTGAGCAGAAACCACATCAGGGGCCCCTCTGCTATGGGCCATACCCCTATGTGATATGACTCCTATGTAGTCTTTTTAGGGATGTGCCCTTTTTAGTTTGTTATTTTGCCACTGGAAAAGTCTGTGCATGTAGGACTGATAGAACATTGGTCTACCACCTAATTTAGTTTTAGACCATTATATAGTAGTCAACGCTATAACATAGTATTCACTACTATATTATGTATGATGATTTTTATTTTTTCTCACTTTTTCTGTATATTTTTCTCCCATCCCAATTTAGTCATTATGCCAATTCCCTTCCTGGTCGTTGCGTGCATTGCCCCACTGTCGGCATGGGGAGGGTGTAGAACTACCACATGCCTCTGATACATGTGGAGTCAGCCAGCCATTTCTTTTCACCTGACAGCGAGGAGTCTCACTGGGGGAATGTAACGCGTGCAGAGGTTCACACTATTTCCCTCCGATCCCCTCCCTGCTGAACAGGCGCCCCGACCGACAAGTAGGAGCCGCAGTTTCCGACCAGGACATACACCCCACCGGCTTCCCACCCGCTAACACTGGCAATTGTGTTAGTAGGGACGACTGACCATGCCGGAGGTAACGCTGACAGTTGGATTCGATCCCAGAGTCTCTGCGGTGGTAGGCGAGTGCATTCTCCACTGCGCTACCCAGCTGCCCTGTATGATGATTTCTACTACATTGCTGTATAAAACAGAATTTGGAGGTAGCCTACTATATAGTGATTTCACTACCGAACGAGAACACAAGCCCTTGGTCCCCACGAAACAATAATCCTTGATACTGTCACAGTCAGCTTTTCCATCATTTGAAATTCACTACACAGTATGGACAAACTTTACAAACCTTTCTCTCTTGTTTCTGACAGTAGTAATAGTGTACTAATACATAATAAACTGTCTTAAAGGTACACTCCCAAGATTTGGGGAAATATACTGCCATCTTTCTACCATCTTCCTCAGAGTCAGACGAGAAGATTGTTTTGGAGTTGTTAGAAATTGTAATACTTTTGACAGAGCTACTGTATATAAAGGCTAGCTGCTCTCTACTGCTTCCAGTCCTTGTACTAAGCTAGGCTATAGTATACACCTGTGCCTCTCTCTAGGGCTGCCGGACACACACAGATGAAACTGATATTGATCTTCTTGTCTGGGGAAGATGGCAATTAAGCCAATTTACCAAAATGTTGGAGTGTTCCTTTAAGGAGTAGAGGAAAACACATGTTTCAACGTGTAAATGCATTGTTACTGTATCTCCTTTCAACAGATTATTTGGCCTTTCTTAATTTTTCTACCCATCTCGTTGCCTCTCTGAAACACATTGTATAAATAGCCATTGGCCCTGAGCTTGTACAGTACAAGCTGTAGTTCAAGGAATCTCAGTTATTAGACAGGGACAAGAGCTGGAGGGTAGCATGATATTTCTTTATTGGGTAATGATGTAGTCAAGTGAAATTTCAATCGATAAATCGATTTCACGCAAAGACAGTGTTTTACAGTAAAAATAAAAGTGAGAAAGAAAAAGAGTAACAACATGACCAGTCGAAACAGAGGATTCAAGACTGATGAACACATTAAGACAGACAATTATACAATATGAGTGTGCAGCTCTGTATGGGTGTGTGTGAGTGTGAATCTGTGTGTGACTGAAAGCGTGCATGGAGCCTACATGTACATAAAAAGAGCCCCCTTGATTCCAGGAAATGCTTGTCTGATAATAGATGCAGACTGAAAGACAAGATAAAGCCCATTATCTATGATTTATACGAGTTACGGGGGAAAGTCTAGATGTGTTTCAGAGTGAAGATCAGGGAACCTCTCGGTGAGTAAGACCGTCTGTGATGCTGAGCGATAGCTGCAGACCAAGGCGGGATTTGACAGAGCTGCCTAATTAGTACGATTATCACACACAGCTGTACAGGCTGAGGGGCTTTAGTGGAGGTTTCATCAAAAGGATCACTTACCTAGGGAATGCCTTGTACTGACAGCTTGTGCACTGCCAGGTCAGTTTAGGTATGGGACGGCTGCTCTCTCCTCTGGGATATATCATAGATGTGATGGGAGAGGGGGGGGGGGGGGGCAGTGAGTTATTTCGCACCTTGTTATTTTACATGAGTAAAACTCAAACTTCATTGAATGTGCAGGATTCTTTTGAGATGGCACAGATCAGGAGGAAAGCGAAGGAGTACTTTTACTCAAATACTGTGCTTAACGTTAGGTTATGACTATAACCAAGTTCTGTTAACACTTAGTGAACGCTCAGCGTTCATTGCATATATCTCGCTTCAGCATATATACACTGAATAATTTCACAATGTACCTTTAAATGCCAGCATTCATCTGGCCACACCCCCATCCGCTTACCTATATAAGCAGGGATGGTGCCACACACTCATCTCCTTCCCAACAAATTTCATCACAATGAAAGATCAAGGGCCTGCAGCGGCGTCTAAACGCTGAGCGTTCACTAAGTGTTAACAGAACTTGGTTATAGTCATAACCTAACGTTCTGTATCACACTTAGCTCACGCTCAGCGTTCATTGCATAATAGGAGCTGAGCGGGAGCTAGAAGCTCGACAAATGTACCCTGCTGAGGCCCCCCACAACCATCAGACCAGGGAGGGCCGAGCCCCCCCGACCCACCCTAATGGAGGGCACCCCCCCTATTGGTGGCTTCACGGGAGGGCGACGGACCCGACCGTGCGAAGAGGCACTCAAGCAACTCAACGCACAGGGTGAGCAGACCGTGGCTTGACCCCACGACTACACACACGCACAACCCGCATGCCACCCGGGAACGAACGGAGGGAAACAACCTCGTTACTGCCCCCAGAATCACGGGGTCAAGGGCAAACCCAACCCCGTGGCAAGGCCGTAGCAGCGGAGTGCGAAGGAAGACCCAGACCCACCAAAAGGACTGGACTCCCTGGAATGGGGGCCCGGAGAAGTCCATGATGCCAGCATCAAGACCCCACCAGGTGGGCACGTAGTGCCCCGCCCCCCACATCGCCAGCGTATTCGGACAAAGGCCCCTCAGCCGAGCGGGCCCTGTCCCCCCAATAGTACACCGCCTGGCACACTGACCCTGCAACAGGCAGTCAGCATGGCCGTAAGCACACAAAAAAGGTTAACCAACGGAAGCAGGCAGCGCACCGGGGAAAAACCAGGCAACAGGCTATTAACCCTAGCCTGGAGACTGCGGACGAGACAGGCGCCAGAGGGGACAGCTGAACACAGCCGCCCCGGCGGAAGGAGCGGAAGCCGGCGGTGTTGCATGACCAAGCCTCCATTTAAAAACCCCCACCCAGAGGGGTTGAGGCAGAGAAGGCTGACACGATTGGCAGACGTCATGAACGTGCAGGGGCACCCTCAACCGGTGAACCCGGGAGTTGACACTGCTCCAACACACCAGGGAATCAACCACCTTGGTGTTACCCAATGCGGTGGTTGTTCCTATAACCCCTCAAGAAAAAAACTCCAAAACACACCTGCGGGTATACACCGGCTATACCGCAGTACAAGTGTTTCAGTTTTTCAAAAAAGGGTTAACCCAGGCCTACGGGTCGACGAAACATTACTTCGGACCGGGCCTGGCGATGCGGGAAGCACAGGGTCACCAGAGGAGGTCAAAGACCACCCCAACAGGCCCCTCTTCGCCATGCGTGAGAGAAGAGCGAAAAAGAATGGAGAACCAGCCCCTAAGCACACCGTACTTGGTATTCCCAGGCGGTCTCCCAACCAAGTACTAACCAGGACCAACCTGTGTAGCGGCCGAGATCCGACGAGATCGAACGTGTACAGGTTGGCATGGCCGTAAGCCATTACGACAGTGCTGAGTAAAAAACGTACCCAACCAGGGTCTCCATAGCGCTTAACCCTGTGACACCCGGACCGACCTGGCATTTTTCCCCCTGAAAAAAGCCCAAGTCCCTCAGGGTACCAGAACAGCAGATCTGCATCCCCGGCGGACAACGGGTTCAACTGATCCGGACCAGCGTGACCAGAACCAGTCCCGTGCCCTAACCACGCCGACATGCCTACTCCAGGAGAAAGGGCAGATATGCGTGTCGATCTTAACATGAAAAGAAGGCGCCACCCAGACGTTCGGGCGAACCGCGCCTGGTGGCCCACCCCAAGGGCGTGAGACCCCTCTACATATGTTCAGATCCATTCCGTCATCATCCCCCAGACATAAACGAGAATCCGTCGATAACCAACCCAGGATGTGGGATGTGGTCGTCGGAAGAGGAAAAACCCCCATCCCAGTTGCTTTATAAAAACGCCGTTTTAACCTCAAGCAACCAAGGCGTGCCAGTCAGTCGCCTGTTTACAGCGAGCTAGCACTATATGTGCGTCGGGACACACCCCCATCAATGAACAGGCTATTTAGACCTGTCATTGAATCCCCAAGGCGCCATGTGGAACGACAAGAGGGGTGTGACACTTCCTAACTCCAACTCTTTTTAGTAGAAAAGAAGGAAGCACCAACAGTATGTATCCCAGTCTACACAGCCGGGGGTAAAACATTTTCACATTTTTACATCCCACCACCCTCCCATAGGAAGGAGACGGGGATCCCCAGAGAGACTTCCCACGCGAGCTGTACAGATTGAAAAGAATATATTGCACCTTGAGCCATGTAAAAAATTGGTTTTAGGGCTCTCCGGGGAAGAGGCACTGAACCCATACACACTCAATAATCGAATTGAATCGAATACATACACAATAGAATAGGACACCTCCTAGAGGGTCCACTCACTTTGACAATCTGAGGAGGAAGGCTCTGTACTCTGATGGAGGCTCCCTCACAAGGAAGGAGGAGTCCGAACTCACAGAAGGCCCGAATAGGCGCTTGGTGAGGAGGAGCCCTGACCACCCCCCTGAAACAGATCCATCACATGGACCTGAACAGCACACGGAAGTCCTACCAACAGAGACGCGCACGGTGACGTACTCTATGGCGGGGGAATTTCTGCGGTGCACACGCCCAATATTCCAGGCCGTGGGACCAGGAAACTCCCCCCCCCCCTGTAACGTGCCGAACCGCAACGTGACAGGAACCTTGAAGGACAGGGGGTGTACCCCTGACCGACAGAAACAAGGGGGAGAGGAAAGGTTACCAGTTCACCCCTTTACGACCCCACACCCATGATACGATGTAATGACAAAAAGAGAATATGACACAGTCATAGTCAGCTCTATGAAGCGTTTGACAGCTTCACACAGCGCATGAGCTAACCTGCTATCTGATTTTTACTAAGGAAAAAACACAGAATAGAGAGGGCTCTCTAAGAGCCCCGGTCCAACATACACATGTGCTTCTGTGGCCAGTCCAACCCAGTTGTAGGTCACATGACACACACAACCCATCATCACCTACAAAAAATGGCAAAAACACTCTACAGAGGAACGCCGTTTTTCATAATGAGAGAATACATAATTCTCGATTAGTATCGGCCACAGGCCTTGCTAAGCACACACGACAGCGACCAAACAATCTTTTCTTTTAGGAAAATAAAGCTTCTCCAGCAGTTTTAGCACAACCTCAGCAATCAAGCTAAGGGTTACATCGCATCCCTACCACACAAAAGACACAATGTAGTGCAACAACATGTCTGATAGGAGGATGAAAAAGTCCCCAGGGAACCGGGGGGAAACACAATCCTCTTATTTTACCCTTAATACGGCCAGTTAAAACAGGAAAACCTGTTAATATGTGAACACACTGTTCATTGTCATCACAGGCTGAGAAAAGAACATTCTTTTACTCACTTGTCACTAAGCATAGCTTCATAGGTTAGTTACCTTAGTTGTGAGTACACGGTACATATAAACACACATGATGTTTCTCACACAACAACCAGATCATTTTCACATCTGTAACAACCCGATTTGCACGGAGAAGCTAACTGCCAGTGACAAAGACAGTTCACACATAACTTGCGTCGTATCCTAAATGCATTGCAGCATCACACGTTTTGGGAAAACATCGTTATTCACAAAACATTTAGAAAGGTAAAACCAGAAGACGTGTTATAAGGTCTGGTCAAACCTTGTCCTACCCGGAACGTAGATCAGCGAAGTGCAGTCTCAAGACACCGTAGAAACACAGCCGTCCTGTGTTGTTCGATCCGGGCAGCGTCGCCGCTCTACCCGTCGCAACGGTCCCTTTGTTGACGCAATCCTTGCCGTCCTGGCTCAGGGCAGGGTCGACGAACATCCCCTGTCAAAGATGACGTCGTAGTCAAGAGTGTAAAACATGTTATAATCAAAGCACGTTCAACAGAGTAGCATTAAGCTAACGGCCGCTCCAACCGTCGGTCGCTATTACCCCTGCTCGCGAGACGCCGAGCGAACGGCGCACGCGACCAGAGGGGAGCTCACGGCGGCGCACGAGTAGCCGAAGCTACCTCGCGCTGGCCTTGTCCGATAGCAGCAAGCTAACGTTTCCTAGTGATCACAACAGCTAGCGCCGCAGCTAACAGCTGACTGGCTAACAGTAGGCCCAACCTCTGTAGGCCACGCAGTGATCCCAGCAGGCTAACGCCGCAGCTAACAGCTGACTGGCTAACCGTAAGCTAAGCAGCTATCACCTGAACTTGTACACAATGATATAACACTCACCCAGACAGGCCGTCGTTCTGAAACCCTCCTCACTTTTTAAGAGAAAAGAGAAACAAGATGTCAACACAGCTTTACAACAGTGATTTTACCAACACCCGACGGAATCAGCACAATACCAAACTGGCCTGTGTAGCTGACTTGAACATGGATCTTCCGCTATCGAACACCCATGCACATATCTCCTCGTGAAGGAATACTCTCATTTGGATATGAAAGAAGGGGCTACACGGTGACAGGGAGATACCCACTCGTCCAGAAAACACAGGGATCACCAGTGTTAATGGTCGCGGCCCACTAGTTAAAACTACAATGGTCTTCAGACCAAGGTCTTCTGTCGCCTAGGTGGCTGAACAAAGGACCCTAGCCTGGGGCCGGTTTTCATAAACATTGTCAAGTAGCCCCCATAGCACTAACAGACAAGTGAAGCCTGCCAGCGACAGTACTCACCCAACCTGAAACCCACCGCTTCTCACAACAGCGGCGTGTCCTACAGTTCAGCTGTGGCCTGAAAGGTTTCACCCCAACCAACACAGCAAGGAACTGCAGTTGAGAAGCATGCAGCGGCGTGCTCCCAATACGAAAACCGGTGGAGGGTTTTAGAATCACCATCTTCCAGACACTCCAGTGACGAAGACAACATCGCCGTATTTTCTCGAAAATAGTGAGAGAGAAAATAAAGATATGATGTCAACGTATCTCCTTGTTCTTCCTCTCCTCGTAAACATTGCTTTCCCAGCAATATCTTTCTCCACGTCAAGTGGGCATATAGCAACACGTTGCTTGTGATGAAATTTGAGAAGGAGATGAGTGTGTGGCACCATCCCTGCTTATATAGGTAAGCGGATGGGGGTGTGGCCAGATGAATGCTGGCATTTAAAGGTACATTGTGAAATTATTCAGTGTATATATGCTGAAGCGAGATATATGCAATGAACGCTGAGCGTGAGCTAAGTGTGATACAGAACCCTTTCACTACCACACTACAGAAGGTTAACCCTTTCACTACCACACTACAGACGGTCGGTCATATGTAGTGTGGTAATGAAAGGGTTAACCTTCTGTAGTGTGGTAGTGAACGGGTTAACCCTTTGTCGTGTGGCAGTGAAAGGGTTAACCCTTTGGTAGTGTGGTAGTGAACGGGTTATGGGTAGAATCTGTAATGCTAAGGCAAAAGTGTGCCTCTTTGTTTTTTAGTCTTTTGGTCTGATGTTTGGGTTGGAGGTGAGTGGCCATAGGTGGGGGGTTGCTATCGCTGGCCACACTTCAGGCTCTGCTGAGAGAGGTCTGGAGAAAATTACTGAATGAATGAAACCTTTGGGCGAATTTGCTTTGCACAAACATTAACAACCATCAACACTATACTGTACATGGATGACAGCACATAATATAACACATAAGCATCATAAATACATCGTAAAAGAAGCATAATAGAAGATTAAAATCTTAGGAAATTGATAAAGGACAGTGCGAGTGTGGGAAAGTTACAAGTTACTATATAGTTATAATATGTATATAAGTATATAGTATATACATGTTATATACAACATTTCCTCAAGTATTTCCATTTTAGGGAACTTTATACTTTTACTCCACTACATTTACAATTAAATATCCTACTTTTTACTCCGATGTGATACTTTTTCAAACTGATTATCTGTTGTCATCAAAGCCAAACTAGGCCACTAACCTCTTCAACATAATGTTCAGAAGCGACAGGAATTGAACGCTCTCAAGTATTAAAAATGTGTACAGTATATTCAATATCATGTACCTTTATAGATCTTTGAATGGAGGGTTTTCACTTTTACCAGAGTTATATCAGAGTATCAGAGTATTTCTACTTTTAAATAAAGGACTTGTGTACTTTTACCACGCAGGTCTCAGACCTCACAGTGACCTCACACAGAGCTGAGTGGCACACTCTCACCAACAGCTTACCCCCAAAATGATATTCTGAGCTGGAATTACTGGCAGCATGCCGGGCACAACTTATATTTAGCCCTAAGATACTTAAACTTATTTGCTTTCTAATTGAGAGCTAATTAATAGTATTATTGAATTGATGTCAAGTCTGAACTCAGTTTCAGTCATTATTATGGTAAGTTTTAGTTATATCTACTGGGAGAGTAGAGTACTGGTTTTGTGGCATTCATAACTCCAATATATATATTTTTTAAACTCAACAGCTAATGATTCTGTCTATGAGTTACGAGCTATGAATGCCACAAATCGAGGGCCATTCAGCTCCATTGTATTGTAGTGACAGCATAATCTCTATGGCAGATATCTCCAAAACTTGGCAAATCACACAGAAACTATCTGGATGGATAGGTAGCACTCCAGGTAAGAGGAATATGTTTTATTTTTGGGTGAACTGCCCCTTTTGGGTGAAAGTTCCAAATAGCATATTAGCATATTACACATTAACATATTAACAAATATAGCATACAAACCACAGTCTTGAAGAATGTATGTGAATACAATATACCCCATAGTGATATGGTAAAAAATAAATACAGAAATACATACAGAAATTGTGATGAATGATGCTTGTGTTTCTCATACCAGACACAACCCTCTGGCAACATATGTGTCCACGTCGTCATCTCCCTCATCCATAGAACAATACCACATTCTCTATAGAAGAATCTCTGGATTCCCTCTTACTCAGTCATTGAATTGTACTCTAATACCACACCTCATCTTGGTCATCGACTCAGGATGGCTCTGAAAAATGCCACTGGCCAGTGTGTGTGTGTGCGTGTGTGTGTGTGTGTGTGTGTATGTATGTGTAAAATAAAATAAGTAAGACATTATTTTGTACCATCTGAGTCTCCTCTCTCCTTCTCCTCTCCTCTCTTCTCCTCTTCTCTCCTCTCCTGTGCTGTTCTCTCTTCTCTTCTCTTCTCCTCTCCTGTCCTCTCCTCTCCTGTCCTGACATGTCCTCTCCTCTCTTCTTCTATTCTCTCCTCTCCTGTGCTTTTCTCTCTTCTCATCTCCTGTTCTCTCCTCTCCTGTCCTGTCTTCTCCTGTCCTGTCTTGTCCTCTCCTCTCTTATCCTGTCCTGTTCTCTCCTCTCCTCTCCTCTCCTCTC
>NC_140170.1:145389390-145464390 GCF_963971535.1 Notolepis coatsorum
ATAACATTATATCTTATTTACATTATATATTGCCAGTACCTCGTACAAGCTGTTCCATGGGGATGTTAAGTAAATAAAACAGGACACATACTCCACATTCAGAAGGTGCTTTCATATTTAGCCGTTTCTTCATTGTACAGATTGGCCTATAGAATAGAATACAATACAATACAACTTCATTAACCCCCAATGGGGTCAGTTGATTCGAGGGCTCCTCTCAAACAAACGACAGACGGCGATCAGAAACAGACACAAAAACACTTGGTGAGATCCCTTCACTTTCCCGGGCAAATGCATTGTGACAGTTTGAACCTGACCTGTCTGTGGATTATCACAGACCCTTCCAAAGCCCCATCGGCCGGGCCAGGCAAAATTAGCTTAAGAGGTACCAGGCAGAACTGCTGGGCTGTGAAAGTGAAAACATTAAGCTCAGATGGGTTTGTCTTAAAGACTGAGGGGTGGGGAGCAGGGGGGGGGGCCTTAATTAGCCAAGTTACCTCTGACCCTGCGAGAAGCGAGGAAGGAACCAGAGCAGGGATCAGGACAAAGACAGCCACAGTTTTTACCTCACATTTAACACTAAGTCAGCGAAGAATGCTCATAATTAGGCCCATTCTTGAGCTTGTTTAAGAAAAGAGGGGAGGGGAGAGAAGGATAACTACTGCACTGGGTTGGGGGGGGGGGGGGGTGATTGTAGGATCATCCAGCAAGTTCAAAATCATCCCGAAGCACAACAGTGGAGTTTTGTTCTAAATCGTAGCGCATTCCTTGCATAGCCATTTCTTAATCACTATAGACGACTAAACCGAGAACGAATGTCCATGTGAATAACACAGAGAACCCTGCTCCCATTGCCCCCTTAATTCCCATTCAGTGAAACTCACACGCTTATAAAGGGGTATTCCAAACCGGAATTGGTCGCTTTTATGTCGTAAATCGACAAAACCAAAAAAGAAAATCGAATTGTCATATGTTATTTCTATAATACTGCACGGCTCAGTTCTATCTGTCCTCGAGCCATGAATACCAGAGATGAGATACTACGGATGATGTCACAGAGAGACAAATCCTGGAGCTGTTCCGTTGAGACAATGAATAGTGGGACAACTGATGACAGGTAGTCATGGCGATTTCACTGGGATTATTGTAAATTTTTCTTATTCAGAGCTGTAAACCCTACTTTGAAATATAACTTATTTGGGATGTAATCGCTACAAACTACATTTCTGTAAGCCAGGGGTCGGCAATTAGGTTTGCCCACGGGCCAAATTTTCCCCAAGCCATTGTGTGGCGGGCCAATGATAATGAAAAATGTTTAACTCTGTCAAAATAAACGACATATACATGTTTGCACTGTCTTTTTTCTATTATAAAGTGCCTCTCACACAGTGCATAACACATGAACAGATCAGTAATTTGATTTTAATGCAGGTGCTTGCATTATAAATCGAATGTATTATTATTAGTATAACACATGAACAGATCAGTAAGGGTGCATTTGATTTGAAGCACCGACGGCGGGTGTATTATACATCGAATGTATTATTATTATTATTATTATTATTATTATTATTATTATTATTATTATTATTATTATTATTATTATTATTATTATTATTATTATTATTATTATTATTATTATTATTATTATTATTATTATTATTATTATTATTATTATTATTATTATTATTATTATTATTATTATTATTATAACACATCAACAGATCAGTAGGGTGCATTTGATTTGAAGCACCACAGCGGGTGTATTATACATCGAATGTACAACTCAACATAATGCAGGCAGACCTGGGCTTATTATTGTTTCTGCTTCCTCCTCAATCCATGCTAATGTTTGAAATATGTCAAATGTCCACTCGCGTTGAATGCCCACCCATGTCCACCCAACTTGATCACAGTTGCTTGCTTCATTGAACCCATTCTGCAATCGGTTAATAAAGTTTTCAATCAATCAATCAATCAATCAATCAGCCTCGTGTTGCCATGTGAACACGCAAGAGACACATTTTGCGATAAACCCGTATTTTAAATATGACTCCTCATTTTGTTTGTGTCTTGGAAGTCGTAGTTTCCTCTTCTGGCGCCTGAGTTGGTATTTCCTCTTTGCAAGAAGCTACCTAAAGATGTTTAATTGCATTACTGTTTAATGCCAAATTGTATTTTTCATTTAATTCAAATACCTATAGCGCGGCGCCGTCATTTCAGGAGCTTCTTCAAGCACTCTTTTTCTTTAAAGTGAATTGCATTGTTTTTCCATTGTTTTTTATTGCATTACTGTTCACATGCATGTGTGGTGCCGTCAGTCATGACTCGAGTAAAGATAAAGCTTGAATGATTTACTGAACTGGTGTTTTTATTTCATGGACTTGCGTGTTTCCCATTTCAGCACCAGCGCTGTCCACCTCACTTTGAGCAAGCCTATAGCACAGTACATTGCACTCACCTGTTATTCACTCTCAACATGGATAAAACATAAAGTATGCATATAATAAAAAGAATATATATATATATAATATTAATATAATATAATATAAATATAATAATAATAAAAAAAAAGATTAAAATAAAATAAATATCATATTCTCAAAATAAACTGACGGGCCAGAAATTATTGCTGGCGGGCCAATTTCGGCCCGCGGGCCGCCTATTGCCGATCCCTGCTGTAAGCCCACAAAGTCAGCTGCTAAGTTCATTAGCAATGAGTATCAAAGTGCATTTCCCGTAATGTTGGTGTGTTATATACATTCTGTTTCGGGGTGGATGTCCCTTTTAACCACTGACTTGTTTTAGGTAAACTTACATGACCATCCATAACATTTTCTTTTAAACCTCTAATGCAATGCAATTTGATAATTTCATAGGATTGTGTTTCCCATGCTTTGGGAGATTTTAATAGGAAAATGTCTGCTTTTACAGAATTACAGCCTAAAAGTAAATTTCAGTGGAATGCCCCTTTAAATCAAGATCAGTAGTTAAGCGGTCGGGTTGCGTAGCGGAGATTGCGCTCGTCACCAATGCAAGAGGCTGCGGTCTCGACTCCCGGAGTCAGCATTGCCTGTGGCTTGGGCCGATCGTCATACTAACTCGTTTGGCTGAGTTAGCGGGAGGGAAGTCGTGGGTGGGAATCTGGCGTTGTGGACAGCGACGCCTACAGGTCAGGTCTGGGCGCCTGCTCAGCGAAAGGCAGGAAGTGGTGAAGGCAGCGTGACCTCCCACGCGTTACACTTCACCAATGAGCGTCCTCGCTGCTGTTAGGGATTTCCATCCCTCGTAAGTCCTTGAATTGATCTAGTTATGGACCAGCTAACCAAAGATTCACAGAACGACAAAGTTGTATTTATCACGGAGTCTTTATTTGTTGGTCACACAGAGAACTCTCCTGCAGCCCACGGGCTCAGCCTCTCGCACCAGAAGAATGAATACACACATTAAATGACATTTATACCCTCTTGCACAGAGAGAGAAGGGGAGGGGTGTGTGTGTGTATATGTATCTGTGTGTGTATGTATGTGTGTGTGTGTGTGTGGTGTGTGTGCTTGTCTGTGTGGTGTGTGTGTGTCTAAGTGCAAGAGTTAATTTCTAAGAGTTGTTTTCTGAGACGCGGTGAGGGGGCCATCTCAGCGGCATGGTTAACTAGTTTACCGGCCCACTGGTCAAGGGTCACCGGGTCCTGAAGAGTCCAGGCACTTCATCTGATCGTTCGTGTTCTTCGTGACAGTTCTCATGACAGATGGAGCCGAGCCATCGAGAGTTTGAGATCATAAATCTATGTGTGTATCTGTGTGTATGTATGTGTGTAAGTGTGTGTGAGAGCGACGGTGGAGATGGGTGTGTGTTGTTGTGTGGGAAAGGATCCTAGAGCCACGGCCACGAGGTCAGCAGGTCACTCAAGCTAGAGAGAGACACAGACAGATAGACGCCCAGGCCCCCCTACAGGGTGCAGCCTGCACGAGCACAGATATAAGATATCAGACATTTGACATCAAATTTGACTAGATCAATGAACTAAACTATCAATCCCCCTTTTGACGTTAAATCAATACGTCAACACAACAGTTCATTGTTGGATCTGTACCCGTCGATTGTCATCCATTACACGCATCCCACCTAATACCAGACGGGATGAACAACGCCAAGAGAGGAGAGAGAGAGAGATAGAGGGAGGGGGGGGAGCGGGAGAGAGAGAGAGAAGAAAGAGAGAAACACAGATTTTGCAACTTTTTCAGACAATACACGTAACCCCTGTTGGACCCCCCTTACTCAGGCACACGCAACGTCTATCAGGGCGCTACCTTCCCTCTGTTACAGTAGACCGCCCATCTTGGGCCGGCCCCGTCTTCTAGAGGGCAAGGGCCCCTTCCTGAGCTGGTCCCCGTTCCAGGGTGCGGTCCCCTAGACAAAAGTGTCTCCTCTGGTCTGCTGCTCCTCAGTGTCTCTGGACTGTCCCCTCCACATCTCGCCAGCTGGCCCACCGTCTCCCTAGCTCTGCCTCAGTGTCTCTCCTGCTGCTGCCTTCTCCCTCTCGTCTTCGATGATCTGCGGTGCCTGGCTGCGGTGCCTGGCCTCTACTGCTCAGCTGCCATCTCCTCCAGTCTGCCTCTCTTCATCCTGGCCTGTCCTTCGTCTCCTCCTGCCTGTCTCCTGGTCGAGGGTCGTCTGGTGGTCTCGTCACGGGCTGCTGGCATCCCTCCCCTGATTCAGACGCACTGCAGACAGCTGTTGTGAGTGTCTGGATCTTCTGCACCGTCTTCTTCTCCGTGTCTCCATTCCTCCTTTCCTCCTCTGATGTTAGGAGTACTTGTTCCGTTTTGGTTGCAGCTGGCCCACATCAATTTCCATCCCTCGTAAGTCCTTGAATTGATATAGTTATGGACCAGCTGACCAAAGATTCACAGAACGACAAAGTTGTATTTATCACGGAGTCTTTATTTGTTGGTCACACAGAGAACTCTCCTGCAGCCCACGGGCTCAGCCTCTCGCACCAGAAGAATGAATACACACATTACATGACATTTATACCCTCTTGCACAGAGAGAGAAGGGGAGGGGTGTGTGTGTGTATATGTATCTGTGTGTGTATGTATGTGTGTGTGGTGTGTGTGCTTGTCTGTGTGGTGTGTGTGTGTCTAAGTGCAAGAGTTAATGGATGTTTTCTGAGACGCGGTGAGGGGGCCATCTCAGCGGCATGGTTAACTAGTTTACCGGCCCACTGGTCAAGGGTCACCGGGTCCTGAAGAGTCCAGGCACTTCATCTGATCGTTCGTGTTCTTCGTGACAGTTCTCATGACAGTTGGAACCGAGCCATCGAGAGTTTGAGATCATAAATCTATGTGTGTATCTGTGTGTATGTATGTGTGTAAGTGTGTGTGAGAGCGACGGTGGAGATGGGTGTGTGTTGTTGTGTGGGAAAGGATCCTAGAGCCACGGCCACGAGGTCAGCAGGTCACTCAAGCTAGAGAGAGACACAGACAGAGAGACGCCCAGGCCCCCCTACAGGGTGCAGCCTGCACGAGCACAGATATAAGATATCAGACATTTGACATCAAATTTGACTAGATCTATGAACTAAACTATCACTGCCAGGTGAAAAGAGAGCCGCTGGCTGACTCTGCATGTGTCGGAGGAAGCATGTGGTAGACTTCAGGGTTCCCTTGTACCGACCAGTAGGGGGAACATGCACACAACAACCAGGTAGGGGAGGGGGGAATTGGCATAACGACTAAATTGGGATGGGGAGAAAAGCATAGAAAATCAGGCGAAAAATAAAATAAAAAATAAAATAAAATAAAGACCAGTAGTTAAACATACTTTCCTAAGACAAGTTCAGACTTGTCCACTGCAATTGCTTCTTTATGTGTAGCACACAACCAGCCTCTTTTATTTGGTCATAATCATGTAGAGATTTCTTCAGACAATACTCCACTTATCTCTTCAAATACTCCCCTAACATCTGTTCAGTTTTTAATTAATCTAATTAATTTGAATAGAAATGATTAAATGAGTTAGTGGGACTACTCCAGTGACACAATACCGCTATCTTACTATAGATAATAGGATCTGTCAGAAAAGCACAGGTAGACATAAACCATAAATCAAGGTAAAATATCAAGTTATACAATCAGTATAACTACACTTTACATGAAGGGGTCTTTTTTGGGATTGCTCATCATCAAGCCTATTGCTGAATCATTACACTGTCTCCATTATATAATTGTTCACAGGTTCTGCATGCATCTCTGCCTCCTGTTTGCAGCCCAGCATGCCAGCAGTAAAATAGACATACAATTAGCATAAAATAGACAGAATACAAGCAATGCAGAAAATACGAAAAAGGGTAAAGGTAATTACAGACAATAATCTGACATATCATTGAAATAGCAGCATAAACAACAATAAAATAACTAATTTAAAATGCAGTAATCACAGTGAGGATGTAGTGAGTGCAAAGTTGCAGAATGCATTAAAAGGTTATGGTGAAGAGATAAATGTTTTGCTTACGTTTGGAAATATTTAGTGAGCTACCTTCGAATCTGTGACACATTCAGTAAACAACGACCTGTGACACATTCAGTAAAGAACAAACTGTGACACATTCAGTAAAGAACGACCTGTGACATATTCAGTAAAGAACAATCTATTTGACTCTCAAATAATACATTTTCTTATCAGTTATGCTGCAGAATAAGTGATGCGTTAAAAAATCCCCTAAAGTGTGTCTGTTCGAGTTTCAAGTTTCTTTAATAGTTGTCATACAGAAGTACAGAATACTTTTATACAAAATGCTTCTTACTGTTACTCTCCAGAGACTGTGCTAGACAAGATAAGTATGAAATAAAATAGTATAGCATGTAAAATAGAAGTAAAAATAGAGGTCACAGTGTTCAGTATAGACATATGTACAATGTTCGATGCAGAATAGAAGTAACTGAGTTACCATACAATATACAATATACTATGTATGTGTGTGTGTGTGTGTGTGTGTGTGTGTGTGTGTGTGTGTGTGTGTGTGTGTGTGTGTGTGTGTGTGTGTGTGTGTGTGTGTGTGTGTGTGTGTGTGTGTGTGTGAGTGAAACAAAGCGGGGCTCGCAACTCTCTTTTGATGCTCCAAGGTGTTTAATTGTGACAAAAAATAGCAGCAAGTATGAACACAACAAGAAATTGCATCTTTTTTATACAGAAAATGAAATGAATAAATTAGCTATCAGACCCACCTGGTGATCAGAGGCGGTACCAAGCATGATTTTCTTATACATTTTAGACATGATTTGACTTTTTTTTTAAAGATTCTTTAGAGAAATATATATATATATATATATATATATATATATATATATATATATATATATATATATATATATATATATATATATATATATATATATATATTAAACACAGTATTAGACACGATTTATTGCATCTATAGATAGGCACCAGTGTGTAAAGTACTTTCTTTGGACCCGGTCCAGGTCCTAGCCACTGAAAACAAAAACAAAAAGGAAAAAAGTTACGAAAAAAGTTACAAAAACAAAGTTACCCAGACTGTCTCCCTCTATTGGTTTATTTACAAATAAGGCCTAATGTCAAAGTCCTCATTGAGTCCTGTTGGTGCCATAGTTTTGAGGTAATGGATCCACCATAGTTCTCTCAAGATATCCTCAGCTTCTTCTCCCATAGTGTAGATTAATGCATTCACTTGGTTTTCGTCTGCTTGGGTTTCTAATCCCGACGCAATCCGAAATCGTTCGAATCTTTTTATCCATTTTGTCCAGTCTTCTGCCTTGAAGGTGAATTTCTCTGGCGGGGGAACTTGAAACTGACTCATACTTTCGCTTTCGCGCCGTTGGGCTCGCGCCGTTAGCGCTAGCTACCCTGCTGTCTCTAAACTCAAACTCAAACTAGTACTAACGTTACTGTAGCAGCCTACTCTAAAGTCTATACTACTTAACGCTATATCTAATGTTCATCCCACATCTGACACCATGTTGAGTTATAATCATGAGATCTTAGGTTTGTTATAATCAAGAGACATGACACAGGCGATAGCTTTCGAGTCCGTGCATGCTTTATTTAACTCCCCCCATCACACATCAAGGTTCCTACCGCACAAAGGTTCCTATACAAATATAACCTAATACTACACTCTCCTCAGTAGGAGATTATCTATATCCGTGTGTGCCCATGGTCCATGTGAATGAGATGTGTGTGTTTTCAATTACAGTATGTGTAGTATGGGTGCGTCTGTCTAGCATGCAAAAACTCATGTGGTGTTAAATGTAAATGTTAGAGACTGTTGTTTACATGTGCGTGTATAACCAGTCCAGAGGAGCAAGAATGAGTGGGAAATGAACGGGTAGCGACGCAGGGAATTCCGGGGTGGAGGTACGGTTCCTTGATGGGGAGAGAGGAGAAGACAACAAGCGCTAGTCCAAACACGAAACAACGAGAGATACATATGCTAAGACTTGAAGAGACGTTTAGTTACACTAACCACAATGGTCAGTACAATCAAGCACTGAAAGATGACTTGTCAGGTCTTTTATGCAGCAGGTGCCTCTGTTTCTGGACGCATCCAGCTGTTCCGCATTGCATCTGATTAATCTCCACGCGAGGTGACGAGGTGGAAGCCACAACAGCCTTAATGAGGTAGATTTAGGATAAGGGGTTGTTATAATGATTGATATAATATAATATAATGATGTCACAGTTTGGCATCAATAAAGTATGTTGTGCCTACAGAGCTTAACAAAAGTAATTATGATTTTTGTAAATCTTTACCTGGGCAGTGGTGGAAGAAGTACACAGTTCCTTTACTTAAGTAAAAGTAGGAGTACCCAGATAAAATTGTATTCTGGTAAAAGTCCCCTATTTTAAATTCTTAATTCTTAGTATTTGGTATTGGATGTACTTATGTATCAGAAGTAAAGTACAGATTTTACTGTATATGACATTTGTGTATTCAAGTGCTTGACCTCTACATGTTATGTTATGTCTGATTACATCCTCTTGAAATTGTCAGGCTTCAAAATTTTAAGTGCATTATATTCATCAAGTTTTGTAATGCTTTCTATGCTAAATCTGTTTCTTCAAAGTAACTAGTAACGGAGGGGTTCAGATAAATATAGTAATGCAATACTTCCTTAAACGGCCCGAATTCGGGCCGTCATGCCCGTGCACAGCACTTTGCAAGCGTCTACCGGCTCGGGCTGCATTTTTTGCTGATCATGTAATATACTATTCGAAACTTGAATTTGCTGCCTTTCGAATGCCACCTCATTCGACCAATTCCGTGGCTCGGTCTCTTGAGTTCCATGACGATATGTCAGGCGAGCATCTTTTTACAAGCCGTGCGTCAAATGACCATGTCGGACAGTATACGCTTGAGAACTGATGCACTGCTGGCAAAAATGATTGATCCGCATTGTAGCCAACGAGTGTCCGCTTCCAACAATACCCCACGTGGGGGGGGGGGGGGGGGGGGGGGATTGCTCAAACTTCAGAACGCACAGAGGTGGATGGCCACAGGATTTTGGAATTTTTCTTTTGAGACACAGTTTACTAAAACCTTTCTCAAGCACTAATTTCTGAATGGATTTTTATAAAATTTGGACCTGTACTACACATGACTTCAGGCTATGGAACGCAGTGTTTTCCAGCTCATACCTCTATGCTGGAATAATGGAATCTGGAATCTGGCAACCACTAAAGAGAAATGAGTACACAAGTTCAAGTTCAACTCAAGTTCAAACCTCTGTTACTCTATTTCATTAGCACTAAAAGTGATTATCCTTTTTTGCATTAGTAACCTCAGAATGTTATCTTTCAAAAGAGACCAGGCTCATTCATATGCTATAAGTATAAAGTATAAAGCTAAGCTTTGTAAGAAAATAAAAATAAGTATGCAGTCCTCAAGTTCAAGTAAAAAGAAAATGGACACCTTTCTGCCTGCCTGTTAAAATGAAAATAAGTACAAGTACTAGGCTACCTCAAAATTGTATTTAAGTACAGTACTTGAGTGTAAATACTTAATTACTTTCCACCAGTGTACTTGGATGTGCATAATAGATGCAAGCTGAATTGAACATACTGAGTCAATTCAAGACTGTGACAGTGTAAAAATGTGATGATTGGAAAGTAGGTTAGTAGTCCTATTAAATATGTCAACAACAAATTGACACACGTTAATAAAAAAATTACAAAAAATAAAAGGTTAGGGGGGAGAACAGGTATGGCATTCATATTTTTAGATGTATTTAATCTGGAATCAGAGTACAGTTGTACCAGATTGACACTCTACTTTACTGCCTTTGTTTATATATATTTTAAATGTAAACCATATTATCACTCAGATTGATTGACTGAGCTCCTGATCAAGTACAATGACTTGAGTGACATTTTAAGATAGATGTGGGTGTGGGCCTAGGTGGGCCTCGGTCCACCCACTTGACACTACTAAGGGCCATGATATACTTGATTTGAACTCATTCAGCGCCAGAGTACTGTGTGGTTGAAAGGCCAGCGTTCTAAAGTATAGGAATACGTTTATCTCCATCTTAAATAAAACAGAAAGGGCTGATCTGACTGCAACCGCAGACCATATAACTAGGGTTGATAGCCTTTACGCCTCAGCCCCTACCCCGGCTCTTTATAAAGAACGTCTTCAACTCCAATCTAAATTCAATTTACTGACCACGAATAAAACGCAGAAGCAGCTATTCTTGACCAAACAGCGGTTCTTTGAATTTGGTGACAAGGCGGGGAGACTGCTAGCTCACCAAGCATGTGCCACATCCCTATCCAGACTGATCCCCAAGATCCGATCCACGACTGGTGATGTTATTTTAGACCCTGTCGGTTTAGTCTGGACATGGCCTCAGTCTGAGAGCAGCCCTGCCTTTGTTAGTCTAATGACTTGTGACCCCCGCTTCTATCCCCAGGCCATCAGTGAAACAAGCTAAATACTTTTCGATAATAATGGACTGTACTCTTCGAAAGTTGCACATTTGTAACATAATGTAGATCAGTGGTCACCAACCCGTCGATCTTGATCAACTGGTCGATCTTTGAGACTGTCCCTGTAGATCTTTGCATGAAAAAAAAAATGTTTTTTTTTTAGATCTTACCCTGAGAGTCCACATTACAGTTCTACTTTTGTTTTGATGTGAAAAGTGATGCTGCACTTAGCACTGACTGAGAAAGTACACATACAGTTCTACTTTTGTTTTGATGTGAAAATGATGCTGCACTTAGCACTGACTGCACTTAGCACTGACTGCACTTAGCACTGACTGAGAAAGTAACATTACAGTTCTACTTTATAAAATGCTAATTGTAAATATGTTTGTCAATGAGAATATGAGAAAGTCCACATTACAGTTCTACTTTTGTTCTGATGTGAAAACTGATGCTGCACTTAGCACTGACTGCACTTAGCACTGACTGAGAAAGTACACATTACAGTTCTACTTTATAAAATGCTAATTGTAAATATGTTTGTCAATGTTAATAATATGAGAAAGTCCACATTACAGTTATATTTCGTATTGCATCGCGTCCCGCTCTGAGCCTTACGAGATACTCCTATCTCCTGTGATACCTAATGTATCTCCCACGAACAAAAACACATGCACCCCACCTGTATGGGGCCCCGCCCCTTATGGTGGCTACCGCCCATATAACCATGACCCTGGTCATGAAACACCCTTCCTCTATTTTCGTCCCAGCGTATTGGATGCGTGCACCATACGAGCTAGCGGAATGAAAAGATTAAGGAAGATTAATAATGTTGGAAGCTTACCGGAGGTTGCTGGCCCCTGGCATCTTCGACGCATGTTTTCGGCGACACGACGGGCCTGTGATGTTCCTCGTTTGATGACTGCACATCGAGGTTCAGCTGTACAAGGCTGGCTGTCGGGCCAGCTTGTACTCAGGTAGGCCCTGTGTCTTCAGGCATGGGTATTAGTGTTAGTAATGCTGGTTTGTGTTGTTAACACAACCTTGTTGTGTGTTGGCGCCAGGGGCAAGATGGTTTGGTGAACGTTCTCTGCAGGGAACGGTTTCCAAGCTGTCTTGGGCGTGCTGCTAAAACATCTAAAGCTATGCTAACATGCTATCGCTACTGCCGCATGCTATCACTACTGCTAATTGCTATGCTGTTTTAATGTCTCCGCCGTGAGATGTTGTCACTCTCCCGCCTCTTGCCCGGTTCATCAATGAAGGTCAGTCGGTAGCTGTTGTGGGGTTTTGAGTTCTATTTACCTTTTTCGGGTAAATGGGTTGACAACGGGGTAGGTCGTGGCTAGGTTCTAGCCAGGTATTACCTTGTGTTCCGGCGGGGTTTGTTGAACGGTGTTCCCATCTGGGTTGGCGTCGGGTAGTGGGGCTATGGGTCCAGCCGACATGGTAAACATGTTGCGTGTCTGTGCACAGGCAATTGTTGTCTTGGGTTCCACATTGCCTGGCGTTAGGCTGCAGTAGTATAAGGGCAGGGCCGCTTGGGAGAAATGTGAGGCCCTGTGCGTTTTTAGACGCGAGGGCCCCCATCTCCTGGGGCGGCCCTGTGTAGGGGGCTATTGTTTCATTTTGTCACTCTGCTATGAGAAGGTCTGTCTTGCTACAGCTTTCTCTCCTCTCAAACCATTCATACTGACGGTCAATCGGTATACTGGGGGAGTAGTGCGGGGGGGGGGCTTTGTTTACCTTTTTTGGTAAATGGGCTAAACTAGGGCTGGTGTTCTGTTGTGAATATTTTGAATGAAGACGGGTCTGGTCCGTCTCCCCTTAAACTTTGTGTGTATGGGTTTGCTCATTCTACAGTTTTTGTGGTTTAGCTCTTTTATTCATTTAACCTTTTCATGGTCCACACCACAGTGGAGGGTGCTGTTTGCAATCACCACTGGTGCTCCATGTTAACGTCAGTCCTTTGTTTTTGATATATTGAAACAATGCCCCGCCCGGCCGACACCATGGGTCGGCCTGGCGAGTGGCTGGTGGGCTGTTAAGGCTTGTACCGCCACGGTATGGAATTGGCAACGATTAGAACTGTGTTCGAATTGGTGTTTTTTCTATTAAAGAAATGGTGTCTGGTGGAGGGGCCTTGAGGGCCGGCCGACGTCGACACATCGCGCAAGGTTGTTGACGTTATTAGCTTTGACCCAGCCGCAAGCTATAACCGCTCAGGGTTCCCCTCTCCGCAGGGGATTTTGGTCTTCTGCTGGAGCGCGGGCGGTATTGTCCTAGGCCCTACACCGCCTCACACCGCGCAGCCAGAAGAAGAGAGAGCACGGCCTCGTCAGCGGCGATGACGGGGCCCTCGACAGGCGGCCATGTTTCCCCCGCCAGTGGTGCCCTGGTTGGAGAATCGACAGGGTATCGCGAGGCCGACAGTCTTGGCGGCCGAGGGATCGGCCATTTTGGGTGATTTCGGTGTTGGTAAACCACTCCGTCGTCATTTTGCCGCGAGCAGCCCGCTCCCCGCTCAGTCCGCTTTCTGTTACCCTCAGAAGCGGGGCTCTGGGTGTGTTCCTTTGGCTGCGGGCCGCGAACCTTCTTGAAGCGTATGCGGCCCCATTCTTCGCTTCTCATGGAGACAGGGGCTGACACCCAGTTGATGGCTGAGCCTGGGTCTGTCCGTGAGAATGTTGTGCTGTCAAGCGGCTCCCACACCTTGAACTGTGTTGGTTGAGCCTGGTGTTACGTCTGTCAACTTAAGTGTTGTCAGCAGGGGGGCTCGAAACCTTTTGAGGCACACAGTGCGGGCTTCCCCGGCCTCGCCTTCGCCAGGCCAGGTATCATGTTGGTGCTCCCACTCCTGGAATATTGGCAAGTGGTCGCAGCTCACATGGTTTGGGGTGGTAGTGATATCACTGCAGGGCTACGGTGTGTAGGAACCCATGGGGGCCTTACACCTTGCATGTCCGGCTGCAGAACAACTCCTTCAGCATGTTCTGGAGGGGTGTTCAGTGGGGGGGCTTTTTTGATCGGAAGCCCCCCGTATCAGACAGGCCCTTTTTCTGTCGGGGTTCCCCCTTGGGTGCGATTGCCTCGTGGGTGGTGTCAGGGTCAGGTGTTCCGACACGGAACGCGCTCCTCGCACGATTCCAGGGTTGTCTTCGCACAGCGGGGGGGACCGGGCCAACTATCTACAGTTCCTGGCGGACCTGCGCCACGTGACGGCGGGTGCGTTGGGAGTGTCGTCACATATGACTACGGCAGTACCATATGTCGAGGTAGATGGAGAGAATGGTGAGGCGGGGACTTGTGTTTACACAACCCCACCCGTTTTCAGGTTTGGTACAGACCCTGTTGTCGGGGTCTCCAGCAGGGACAGCTCTGGTCGACGAGATCCAATCTCTGTGGACGAAGCAAGCCATCGTCGTGGCGTTCTCCTCCCAATGTTCTCTGCCCGAGAAGTCGGGAGGGAGGGGTGTAAGACCCAGGCTGGACCTGTCCCATGGGAAGGTTCAGCATTTTTTGGATCGTCTCCTACCTGTTGAACACTGTCAGGTGGGGGTCTGGTTCTCCTCCATAGACCTGTAGGATGCGTATGCGCATCCCCGATCTTCCATCCTAGGGCTTACCTACGCTTCCTTTGCAGGGTTAGCGTATGAGTACCAGAGGCTGCCGTTCGGTTTTCTCTGGCTCCCCGCATCTTCACCAAGTGCGTGGAGGCCGCACTGGGGCCTCTGCGTCATCCGGGGTTACGGAGTGTTCTGCCCTGATGACGTTCTGGTCCTTCGCGGTCAAGGTGGATCGTCAGGTCTCGTACCAGGCAGGTCTCTACCAGCCTGGGGTTGCTGTAGACTGGATGTAGAGTATTCCTCTTCCCAGTCAACGGTTGGAGGGCTATGGGCATCCATCTCAGAGCGTGTTGTCAACACGCTCGGGAGGTTCCGTCCTAGGACGGTTACGGCGCTGTCTCACGTCGCGTTTTCACCGACGCCTCCCTCGCTGGTGATGCGTCGGGCCAACGCAGTAGGGGGCAGCTGGCAAACCATGCTGCCCGGTCTGCGCTACGTTCAATGTGTTGGTGTTGAAAGCGGTCCTTCTGGTCCACAAATGGTGTTGATCAGGACGGACGATACGACGTCAGTGTCGTGTATCGACAGACAGGGAGGAGTACGCTCCCCCTGTCTGCACCAGGCGGCGGGCGGCTGGCTATGGGCGTCCTCCATCTGCGCGGCCTAAGGGCTCCCCACATCCCCGGCAGGGAGAATGTGGGTGCAGGTGTACTGTCGCGGGGCGGCCCTCATCCTGACGGGTGAGGATTGCGTCTGGACATGGCCAGGCAGGTCTGGGACCGATGCCGTGCCGCCAGGGATTCTTCCCCATACATCTGTTAGGTCAGTTGTTGGGACGGGTACGTTGAGGGGCGCAGGTTCTTGATCCTGATGGTGTTACCATCTGGAATGCGCATGCTCCCTCCACTGTCGCGCTTACGCGGGCAGATGACGTATGTTCCAAGTGTGGTGTAAGGCGGGGGGCCAGGACTCAGTCTCCTGCCCCCTGGTTGCTGTCCTTAGTTACCTCCAGTCTCTCCTTGATAGACTGTCGGCTTCGACGGTGAGGGTATATGCAGCA
Organism: Notolepis coatsorum; assembly: GCF_963971535.1. Taxonomy (NCBI): domain Eukaryota; kingdom Metazoa; phylum Chordata; class Actinopteri; order Aulopiformes; family Paralepididae; genus Notolepis; species Notolepis coatsorum. The sequence goes on from NC_140170.1 coordinate 145,404,984, forward strand.
GCTATATCCTCCTATCATGAGGGGTTTGAGGGGATGTCTTGTTCAGCCACCCTCTTGTGAAGCGTTTCCTGCTTGGCGCTCGACGCGTTAAGCCGGTGCAACGCTCCTTGGCTCCGACTTGGGATCTTCAATTGGTCCTCGGTCGGTTGTCCTTGGCCCCGTTTGAGCCGCTCGAGCGGGCGCCGTTGGGACAGCTGTCCTTCAGGACCGCGTTCCTTCTGGCTGTCACTTCCGCTAAACGCGTAGGTGAGCTCTGTGCTCTCTCGGTACATCCAGAGTGCCTGTCTTTTCGGACCGATTGCGGTGTCACTCTGCGACCTAATCCTGCTTTCGTGCCTAAGAATATCCGGAGTTCCTTCCGCTCCCGGGATATTGTGGTTCAGGCGTTTCGTCCTCCTCCTCACACTGGTGAGTTAGATGCGGGCCTTCACCTGTCATGTCCAGTCCGTGCTTGGGGATTTACCTCAGCCGTACTCAGGATTTCAGGGTTACCGACCAGCTTTTTGTCTGTTACGGTGGGGCTCGTGCTGGTAAGGCACTGTCGGAGCAGCGCCTGTCCCATTGGTTGTGCGAGGGTGTTACCCTCTGCTACACGCTGGCTGGGCAGGATCCCCCTGGGGGCGTCAGGGTGCACTCCACTCGTGGGGTGGCTGCCTCTGCCGCTCTCCTGGGTGGGGCCTCGGTGGAGGCCATCTGTGCTGCAGCTTCATGGTCCTCCCCGGGCTCCTTTGTAAGGTTTTTCCTCATGGACATGACCGGGGGTTCTGTCTCCCAGGCGGTTCTGGGGTCTGTGGCCTTTCCTGCTTCCCGTCCTTTGGTCGGGTAGCAGGAGTGTATGGGTATGGGCCGCAGTGTGTTGAGTCACACGTGGTTCCGCCTGTACGGTGTGTTCAAGGGGTTCTGGCTCCCTCTTGTTCGCATTCAGGTGGAGTTGACTGCGCCCCCCCTTCGTTAGGAAGGATGGGGTGACAGGGCTCCCCGCACCCCTTGATGTGGGCTTACGGGTCCTCAGGGGGTACATCTGTCGGGTCTCGCGCCCGCTCTTCCCCATTATCTCGTAAGGCTCAGAGCGGGACGCGATGCAATACGAAATATAACGATAGGTTATGTAGATAACCTAGTTATATTAGTATTGGCTAAGCGTCCCGCTCTGCGCGCCCTGAGTTCCCTCTTGAGGGATCTTTTCCTGGGACGGGTTTTGGCGAGGAAGGGTGTTTCATGACCAGGGTCATGGTTATATGGGCGGTAGCCACCATAAGGGGCGGGGCCCCATACAGGTGGGGTGCATGTGTTTTTGTTCGTGGGAGATACATTAGGTATCACAGGAGATAGGAGTATCTCGTAAGGCTCAGAGCGGGACGCTTAGCCAATACTAATATAACTAGGTTATCTACATAACCTATCGTTCTACTTTTGTTTTGATGTGAAAAGTGATGCTGCATAAGATGACTGCACTTAGCACTGACTGAGAAAGTACATAATAGTTCTACTTTGACATTTTAATGTTGGACCAAAGCATTGCATGTAATTATAATACAGGCAAATAAAAGTCATTTAGTTTAAAGTACAATCTTGGCTGTCTTTTTCTCTCAACGCTTCAATAGGTAGATCTTGCCTTCACCAAAAAAAAAAAAGTGATCTTGGGCTTAAAAAGGTTGGTGACCACTGATGTAGATGAACACTGGTTGGGGGCCCCTCCTAAGAATTACTGCCTAGGACACCAATGTCCCTAGCAGCGCCACTGCACACACACACACACACACACACACACACACACACACACACACACACACACACACACACACACACACACACACACACACACACACACACACACACACACACACACACACACACACACACACACACACACACAGCACACACACACACACACACACACACACACACACACACACACACACACACACACAATCTGTCGAGTGCCAGAGTTTCAAGCTGCGTGATGTTTTCACACTTTAGGAGGTCCCTGGTGTAGTCCTTAAAGCGTCTCTTTTGGCCTCCAGCAGCCCGCTTTGCTCCTCTCAGTTGGCCATAGAGGACTTGGCGGGGCAGGCGGTGGTCAGGCATACGTATGGTGTGCCCTATCCAACTAAGATGTTTTTTGGCCACAGCTGCGGCCATACAGATTGAGTTGGTGTTGTTGAGGATGTCTGTGTGGGGGACTCGATCTTCCCAGGTCAGGCCGAGGATCCTTTGGAGGCAACGGATGAGGAAAGCATCCAGGTTGGTGATGTGCCGGCGGTATGGGGTCCAGGATTCTGCTCTATAGAGCAGATTGGAGAGACATACTGCGTTGTAAACGACAACCTTGGTGCTGATCTTCAGGTTTCGGTTTTCAAAAACCCTGTTGCGTAGGCGTCCAAAGGATGATGCCGCTTTATTGATATGTGTGTGTATCTCCGCGTCAAGGGAGCAGCATGAGGACAGAGTGGAGCCGAGGTAGGTGAAATGATCCACTGTTTTAAGTGGAACACCGTTTATGTGAAAACTGGGAGGTGTAGAGGTTCGGGAAGTGAGTTGGGACATGACTTCGGTTTTTTGTATGTTGACCTGGAGACTGAAGGATTGGTACAGGCTGAATATGGTGTCGAGAGCATGCTGCATAGACTCTGGACTGTGAGTTAAGATGGCACAGTCAGCAGCGTACTGTAGCTCACATAGTTGGCAGGATTTTGTCTTTGTGTGTGCCTGGAGCCGGCGGATGTTGAAGAGACTACCATCAAGGCGGTATTCCACATGGACACCGTCTTCATGTCCCAGGGCTTGGCGGAAGAGGCATGTGACGGCAGAGAGGAGGAGATTAAAGAGCACCGGAGCCAAGACACAGCCCTGCTTCACCCCAACATTAACCTTAAAGGATTCTGACTGGAGTTCACCCGTCTGGACTCTGGCTTGCATCCCGTCATGCAGCTGCTGAAGGATGGAGAGAAACTTGGGTGGTACCCCAAGTTTGTTGACGTGTTTCCAGAGCAGCTCACGGCTGATGGTGTCGAAGGCTTTGCTTAGGTCTATGAAGGCTGTGTAAAGATCCTTGCGATGCTCTCTGCTCTTCTCTAGCAGCTGCCTCAGGACAAAGACCATGACGGTGGTGGATCTGGTCTTCCGAAAGCCACATTGAGTTTCTGGAAGCGCCGCTTCAGAGATGTTTTCCACCAGCCTGTTCAGCATGATCTTTGCCAGCACTTTCCCTGCGATGGAGAGGAGAGAGATTCCACGGCTGTTTCCGCAGAATGCTTTGTCCCCTTTCTGCTTGTAGATGACCACAATGTTTGCATCCTTCCAGTCCTGTGGGACACACACACACACACACACACACACACACACACACACACACACACACACACACACACACACACACACACACACACACACACACACACACACACACACACACACACACACACACACACACACACACACACACACACACACACACACACACACACACACACACACACACACACACACACACACACACACACACACACACACACACAGAAAGGGGGAATGGCAATACAAGGCTTTGCTCCACTTTGCGTAATTCACATGCACATGAATCTCCCAAACAATTTAAAACCAAGCCTGAGTCATCAGAGCTTCCAATGTGCAGGTAACTTTTCCGCCTGATGAGCACTGTCTTTATGCTACGGAGATATACACGTTTCTAAAGATATTAAGCTTTCTCTGCATATTTTCACACCGCCAACAAAGTAGCTTACTTGATCCCTTGTCTCGAAATGGATTTGGTAGCTGTTATGTCTTTTTATACAGCCGGGCAAGTTAAGTAAGGGATAATGTATAGCTTACGAGGTCATTGTCGCAAAATAATTGACCGACACGGAGTTTAGAACACAGAGGCGCCGCGCCGAGGTGTTCTAAACGCAGTGAAGGTTAATTATTTTGCGACAATGACCGAGTATAGCTATACATTATCCCGCATATTACATGGCTAACTTACTAACAATATACCTAATTAATTTGACACCATCGACAAGATGATATCAAATGCAGACGCAGTTGTTCTGTGGCTCCTCTGTCATCGCCGGCAGCCGGCAGGTGTGTGGTCTGATTACCTGATGAGTGCAGCTGTGCATATGCTTTCGTGACTGCGACCAAAATGCTTGATTGTGATTGGTCAATAGCGCTGTGTTACCCGTATCAGTGGTCATTATTGCGCGTTGCCCATAGCAGCGGTCCGTTATTGAGAAATAACTGACCGCTGTCAGGGGCAACCGAGCGCTATTGACCAATCACAATCAAGCATTTTGGCGAATGTTAAAACGCCATGTAATAACAATAATTAACACATTTACAAGTCGTATTACATTTTGCAAATAAGGAAACAGATAGAGAACATTTCAAAACACTAGAAATTGCGAATATCTAATAGTTTGATCTAATTCTGAATCGCGCAACATTTTCGGGAAAATTCTCTCCGCCGAGATGAGGCCGTGTTGACACCTTTTCATCAAAGGTGTTCTCCCGCTCATGGGAGCGCCGACCTCAGAGGGTTCAAAGATGAATTAAACTGCCATCTGGGAGCTCTTGTGGATAGTTTGCCAAACGATGCTGTAAAAGAAATCCTGTTGTGATCCGAGAGGGCTAAGGGAACCAGCGAGACATCGAAATTATCAAACAAATTAGGAGACGAGAATAAGTAGTCAATACGTTTTGTGTCTGGCTGAAAGGCAAGAGTAGTCATTTAAAGTAGGGTTGACTATGCACGATAGGTCAGTGAGACCAGTATCAAGGGCTCAAGTCCTAAGGGCATTAGGGGACTGTTTTTGGTCATATGTTTCCGAGGAACCGGATCTGTCCATCGTGGAGTCCCAGCACGCATTGAAATCACAACCCACTATGAAAGCGTATTCATGGAGTTCTAACATTACTTTAGTGATTGTTTTGTAAAACTCTGCATCAAATCTATTAGGAGCATACAATGCGATTAGTGCTATTTTCCTGTGAGAATATTCAACCTTTGCCATTGTTATCCTTCATTCCGTATCCGCCCACACATCTAACTCCTTGATTACGTCTTGTCAGTTGTCACTATGGCGACACCTTTTGTCTTGTTGTTGGCAGAAGATGAGGAAATTACATGGTATTGTCGGTTCGCCAGCCTTGCTACATCAGCTATCAGTTAGATGAGAAGAGCTAAGTCTATTTTCTTTCTCTTCAGTAGACCAAGGACACTGGTATGTTTATGAGGTGTGTTTAGCCCCCCTGTGTTCCATATTAATGTGTTCAATTTAGCCATGATCGTAATTGTCTATGCGTATGATAACACACCAATGCAGCCAAGCTAGGATCGAGGAATGCAGATCCTGAGAGGTCCGGCCCGTCCATCCATCCCATGATATTGAAGGAGGAACAATTACACAAACACAGAACAACAGTACAAAGAACACAGAAATACACATCAACAGAACCCCTCCCCCCTCTTGTTCTATCTACTAACCTGTCAACCATAAGGGTCGGTTTCCTATACTTACCCCATATTCTAACCCCACTGATCCATCAGCTACGGATAGTCAGATTCATCCTGATTCTTACTGGGGTCATCCCCACTCCCCTCTTATTCAAAAAGTAAATTAAGCCCAATGGTTAATACTAGGGCTGACCCCGACTAGTCGAATAGTCGACTAATCGATCGCAAAGGAGCCGTAGTCGACTGCCAACCTCTTAGTCTAATGCAAAAAATATATATAATAATAAATAAATAAAAAGATATAAAAAAATTTAATATCATTCTTTCCAAAAGCAAAGAGGCCTAGAAGCGTGGCTAACGCTAATGGTGCGCATACCAGAGAGGCTAACTGCCTAAGAAAACGGGCACAGAGGCACTGAAAGAGGATTTCAGCCACTAGACAAATGTCAAGATGTATCCATCAGTGGACCAATTGCATACTCTCACAGAGGACAAGAAGCCTTCAGTCGACTCCTTCAGACATTAAGCACCCCCCACACTACAGCCCAAATGGAATGATACAAAAAAAAAGCATTCTAATAATAATATTTATTATTAAAAAAGAAAATTTGTGGCAATTTGGCCATTTTTGGCAATTACCAAATTAAATAAGTTGGTAATTGTCCCTTACAACAAGGGTGTTAGGCCACCGGTCTCTATAGTCCATTGGTTAGCTCACATGGAGTCAGATCACGCCAGTCCCCATGGTCTGCACATCATCAATCCCAAACAAATATTAGGTTAACCATGAGCTAACAGTATAGTTAAAAATATTGTTGTACATTATTATAATTTTTTTATCAAATATCTTTTATTTTCCTTTTTTACATGAAACAAAACACAGCACATTACAGTCACCACAATAACAAACAAAACATCACCGGACAGACACAGCAACAATAATAATAATACAATAATAATAAGAAAAAGAAAAGAAAAAACATACTGACAAGCCACCTAATAATTCAATGAAATAAAAAGAAAGAGAATAGACATAATACAATTTAATATACCAAGTAAAGGAACAGGAAAAATAAAACAATTACTATATAGTGAGCCTCTTGAGCCCCCTCCATCTCCAGACACGGCAGCCATGAACCCCAACCCCGGAGGACCCCGAGTCCGGCGCCCCAGCGAGCCAAAGCATCGTGCCTCTTTAACACCTCGACTCGCCGAGACCCCGAACCACGCCCCCCCCCCCCCCCCCCCAGTCCGAGCCCACGACCACCAGACCCACAGCCAAAGGGGCCCAAAAACCCATCCACACAGCAACAAGGCAGATTAGAGATTACAAAACTGCAAACTGTAAAATCAGGAGGTCTTGATGGTCCGGCTCACATGCAGTGAGCCGTGCAGTGATCCCACAACATATACATAATCAATTACACAAAAAACACAAAACAAAAAGAAAAACAAGTGGACATGGGCACTCGCTCGCTCCCCCCCCCCCCCCCCCCACTCACCCCAGGACCTCAACGTGAGTTTCATATATAATATATTATTCAGTAATCGAGAGTTATATGGGCTCTTTTAGCTTCGCAACAGCTGCCAACCAGATCGCGATATTAGACTAATTAAGCCCTATAACACGTGCAGTGGATATCTCCAGATAGATCACATCAAGATAAGTGAGAATCCATACTTTCGGGGATAGTTTGTCTGGGTGTATCCATTGTGGGGCAATACATTTTTTGGCGGCTGTGAGGCCGGCTAGAATCAGCCTTTTCACATGTGTAGAGGTTGGCAATTGAGAAACGTCATTCAACAGCAATACAGAAGGAGAAACAGGTATGGTCAGAGAAAAAATATCTGAGAGCTGAGAGGTAACATTTTCCCAGAATAGCTCAACAGGAGGACATTCCCAGTATATGCATAAATGTTCCGGTGGCACCGTTTGGACATAAGTTACATCGAGAGTCAGGTCTGAGACCCATTAGATTCAATCGTCTAGGGCAGTGATTCCCAACCTGGGGTCCGCCAGACCACAGATGATTTGTGTAACTGAGGGGTACAATTCCCTGACTGTATTACTAGATATGATACTTACTACCACTACCTTTGTACTTAATATTCGGCCACCCAGTACACGGCATAAATATATTATGATGAACACTGTCACGTAGATGAAACGGATCCAACACAAATGTACGAATTAGAAATAGGTCTTTATTTCTACACAGCGATGGTGTGTAGAGCAAGCACTTAATCAAATCAATCACATTTATGAATGGAATTAGTATGCACTTTTATGGCAAGAGTACTCGTCGGTATATCAATAGAGAATGTCCAATCTCTGAAGGCGCAGGTGGTACATATACGACCTGGAATAGTTTAAGGAATAACAGCAATGATACTTTAATGATTATATACTGGACACACTAGGGGGGGTTAATCCGGTCGCTTGTAAGTAACTTGCGGCAGTCTAGACATGTTCGCTGGAAGCGTCGTACCGCCTCTCTTCCTTGTAGGATCCAGTAACGACGTCTGATTTCCGCGAAGACTCTCTGATGGACAGGTCGTCCAGTGCTCGATTGTCTATTGCTGGGGGTAAGCGGTCGATGTGTCGGATCTCCTGGATCACGTAATCCCATATGCGCCCATACCTCTGGTCCAATGCTACCAGCGCTGCTGTGTATGGGGTGGTGGAAGTCGCGTAAGCGAGCGCTATATTATGTGCGCGGGGTACCTTTAAGTGCTTCAGTAGGATGGCGTATTTGTGGCGTTCATCCAATACATCCACCAACATGGTCTCCAGACACATGCGGAGTTCCCTATACTGGGCCCGGTTCTCTTGGGTGAAGTCGGGTACCATAGGCGTGCCAATGTATGACGCTGACTGTGGATACATCGGCGAGCGTTGGGGGAGAGGCCTCCTAGGCGAGTCTCCTCCCGCTCCTTGGTATGGGCTGGTACCGGCAGTGTACCATGGCCCGCTTGTCCAGGTGCTGTTCCTCGGTGCGGGTCGTGCGTCGTGCTCACCCGTGTATAGAGTCGGGGGTCTGTAGCGCAGCTCCGCGGGAGTATAGCCTGGGCTGTACCGGACCTCCTGGTCCGGTAGAGTACTGTGCTGTCGTCGGGCGTGGTTCTCCTCCTCTTCCTCTTCGTCTTCAGTTAGGTCATCCAGTGCTTGTAGTCTCTGGTTTAGCCTCTCCACAGGATATGCTGCTCCTTCCCGGTTGCTAGGTCTCGCTTGGACCGGTGGGGGGAGGTGGTCTGTGGGGGGTATAGACCTCGTCTGTTGGTCAAGTTCAGGGTTGTTTACTCGGCTAGGGGATGCCGCCCTGGAGGTGTGTCTAGACGAGTTCCTGGAGCCTCTGGCGGAGGGAGAGGGTGTTGTCCGTCTGATCAGCTGTTCTATTAGTTGCGCTTGCTGTCTGTCGCGCTCTGCGTCCCGTAGAGCACCAGCAGCTGCTCGCTGGCTGTCTGCTCGGTCTCGGGCCACATTCTCTTCTCTCTGAATGCGTCTTAGTTCTAGACGTATATGCTCTTCTTCGCTCCGCTGCTGGATCTGCAGTCGGTCGCGTTCAGCAGCGGCGTTCAGGCTGATGAGGAAGGCCTGCTGTAGGGTCCTCTTTGCCTCGCTGGGAGAAGGCGGTTGTATAGGGGAGCCTTCCCTCGGGGTACTCCTTGCGGAGCCTTGGAGCTCTATCTCCACGGTGCTCTCCCCGTCTTCTTCCGTGCCGAGTTCTCTCTCGGTAGCGTTGTATTCCTCCCGGGACTCATCGGGGACTACTTCTTCAGTACTGGCGGGGTGTGAAGTCATGTCTGGTTCCCACTGGTCCCCACCGTGAACTTGGTCAGTTACATTAGAGCCCGTAGGGGCCTCTATGGTCGGGGTAGTCTGGGCGTTGGGGTTAGACATACTTTTACTTTCTAGTTTTACCGCGTTTACTGTTAGTAGAAGACTAGGTTGTTGACTGACAGCGTAAGCCTCTAAGTACTGAGGGAGCCGTCGTTCGCGCTGCGGGCGTTGGTTAGGAGGATCGTTTCGTGGAGTGTTCATCATAGGCCATTTCAATATTAATAACACTATATTAATATTACACTAATTACCATCCGGCTCGAAGGACCAATTGTAACTGAGGGGTACAATTCCCTGACTGTATTACTAGATATGATACTTACTACCACTACCTTTGTACTTAATATTCGGCCACCCAGTACACGGCATAAATATATTATGATGAACACTGTCACGTAGATGAAACGGATCCAACACAAATGTACGAATTAGAAATAGGTCTTTATTTCTACACAGCGATGGTGTGTAGAGCAAGCACTTAATCAAATCAATCACATTTATGAATGGAATTAGTATGCACTTTTATGGCAAGAGTACTCGTCGGTATATCAATAGAGAATGTCCAATCTCTGAAGGCGCAGGTGGTACATATACGACCTGGAATAGTTTAAGGAATAACAGCAATGATACTTTAATGATTATATACTGGACACACTAGGGGGGGTTAATCCGGTCGTTTGTAAGCCGACAGGAGTAGGAGGGGGGGGGGGGTAGAATCCGGCTGCCTCATCCGGCCAAGGGTATCCCAGGTGAACCCACTGTAGTGCCGTTCAATGCGCCGGCGATCCTTGGACCACAGATGAAAGCAGGTGGACTCTTTGTGGGCCGGCGTTCTCCGGTCCACGGAGGAGAGACGTGAAGCGACCTCGTCTTGCAGAGCGTCTCCTCACCTTGCGTCCTCTCCAGGGGGGGGGGGTTCCAACACACGGCAGTGTCGGGGGTCTTTATCCATGGAATAATCAAAGTATACAAAGCATAATCCGTGCCTGGGAAGGCGGGCTGTCGTCGGTAGAATAATCCGGTATACAGGTCCACTCGCTCGTCGGCTCTGGGGCTCCTCGGGTGCAGCTTCACGTGGGGTCAACCACCCTGGATAAGCAGCCAGTTCTCTGCCCGAAACGATGGGGTACTGACTACGGTAGTATTCTCACCGCACGAAGCACTATATATTAACAGACTATTATTAGCTTAATAGACTACGTCCAACTCGACGATATAGTGCCAAATATGACTATTCAAATATTAATATACACGATGTCTCAATACCGAGGGTAGGCGAACTTGGCCTTACTCCCACACGTGGCGTCGCGGGGAGGCTTTACGTCTGTGACTCTATTGGAGGGTAAGAAACTGGACTGAAAAGGAAGTCCTACTTTAGTAGCGCAGTATATATACGCACTATGAACAAATAGTCCCATTAGTGGTGCGGTAGTCAGATTCCTACGCGGAACTAGGACTTGTTCGTACATGTGGAGCGGTACGTTTGAACTGGGTCTGAGGGGTATGGCAGCCTGGCACCAAGGTCTCGACCAATAGTAGAATGGAGACTATTATGGGATGTTCAGTAGGCTAGAATGGATATTCAATGCATATTGTACAAGGAATATACAAGGGATATCAGGGAATATTAGAGAATATACAAATACAATTAAATATATATAAATAAATATATATATTCGGTTTAATCTGGCCCTTCACAACAATTTGAGTTTTTTTTTTTTTTTATCATCAGAAGCATGAATAGTCTCTCCACTACAATAAAAAAATAAAGATAAATAAATAAACATCTAGACATGATTTTTGAATGTTAACAGTAGGCTACCGGGTAGCCGCTAAAACGCGAATCAGTTGACTGTATCACTTTCTGTAGCTAGCCTAGCACGCTAGTTAACTTTCTCGGCTCGTCTGCAGTCAGCCGCCAGAGGCGAAAATGTGTGACAAACGAAAAGGAGATGATGGCAGCTCATCTGCAAAAAAAGTTAGGACCTACAGCAATCGCGAAAATTACATCACCATGGGCTTCACTGAGGGACCAGACAAACGACCTGAGTGTGTGATTTGTGGAGAAAAGTTGGCAAACTCGAGCCTGAAGCCCAGCAAGCTGAAGAGACATCAGGCGTCTAAGCACCCAGAAACCGTTGGGAAGGATCCAGACTTTTTTCGGAGGAAAGAACAGTCTCTCAAGGCGAACAAGCCTGTTGATGTTAGAGTAGCGTGGAGCAGGGGTGGCAGTGATTTACAGAAGGCTACCGAAGCCTCCTTTGAGTGTTCGCTTTTAATTGCAAAAGCAAAGAAACCGCACAATATTGGCGAGCAGCTCATCAAACCAGCCTGCATCAAAATGGTTTAGAAACTGTGCTTGAAGAAGACCAGAAGGGTCGAAACGTCGCATCTGCCTTTTTTTGTCAAATAAACAACTTGGAACTACGAATGAGTTGCGAGCCCTGCTTTATCTTTTAGAAACTGTGCGGCCCACAGGTGGCGGATAAACTAAAATCAGTACCACTCTCGAACAATGTAGTGAAATACCGAATTGATAAGATGTCAAGTGATTGCGAGCAGCAGCTGTCAGAAAAGCTTAGAAAGGGTCCATTTGCCATACAACTTGATGAAACTACAACTGTCGCAGACGAGGCTGTGCTCATCGTTTATGTGCAATATATTGAAAATGAGGATCTGAAGCAGGACATTCTCATGTCAGTCAACCTTACTACCACCACTCGAGGTGAGGATATTTTTACTGCAGTGGATTCTTACTTCATTCAACATAAATGCAAACCGTTCACCATTAGGGCCTGATTTGAGAGGATGAATACAGGATTTGAATATTGGCCAAAATTTTGAAATACATAAGGTGCAAGATTAGATTTGTTGATTGAAGGCACAAGTCAAAGAAGCCTAGTGGGTCTAATTATGATGCATATGCCTGTGTATAAGCAGTTTGTTATTAAAATGACAAAAAAAGGTATTAAACCCAGCTAGGACAGATTCTCTCTGCTACTGATTGGAATTTCCTGTCTCATATTTAGTTTAATTTGTTGCATTGATTTGTTCCATAAATGCAAACCGTTCACCATTAGGGACTGATTTGAGAGGATGAATACAGGATTTGAATATTGGCCAAACATTTTGAAATGCATATGGTGCAAGATGAGATTTGTTGATTGAAGGCACAAGTTAAAGAAGCATAGTGGGTCTAATTGTGATGCATATGCCTGTGTATAAGCAGTTTGTTATTAAAATGACAAAAAAAATGTATTAAACCCAGCTAGGACAGATTCTCTCTGCTACTGATTGGAATTTCCTGTCTCATATTTAGTTTAATTTGTTGCATTGATTTGTTCCATAAATGCAAACCGTTCACCATTAGGGCCTGATTTGAGAGGATGAATACAGCATTTGAATATTGGCCAAACATTTTGAAATGCATATGGTGCAAGATGAGATTTGTTGATTGAAGGCACAAGTCAAAGAAGCATAGTGGGTCTAATTGTGATGCATATGCCTGTGTATAAGCAGTTTGTTATTAAAATGAAAAAAAAAATTATTTTATGGTATCTTATTAGGAGGGGGTCCGCGAATTTCATCAGAGATGTTTGGGGGTCCCTGGGGGGAAAAAGGTTGGGAACCACTGGTCTAGGGGTCAGATAAGTTCTGTGAACAACATTTTGATGAATCTGTTGGTGATCTGGGTTGCGTGAGGATAGCCGGACATTCTCCTGTATCCCAATCAAAATCTACATCCAACTCCGGGACATCCTTTCTCCAAATCTTATCCAGGGGGAAGTCCTTATACAAGGACATAAGTAAATGGCGATAAAAGTCAGAAACGAAGCCTCTCGATGTCTCCTTGTCATAAAATAATTTGTGAAATCGGTGACGTTCTAGTGGAGCGTCCCATGGAACGCCATGAGCTTTCAGTGCTGCCCTTATTTGTAAAGAAAAGAAAAAGGAAGTTCCGGGGAGATCATACCCGTTGGATAGATCCTGGAAAGAGCGGAGACCAGAGTTATCGAAGATATCCCCCAACGTGTGGATGCCTTTATTTTCCCATCTCGGGAACTTAATAGGCTGTTGTCCAATAAGGAGTAGATTGTTATTAAATAGAGGGGAATGCGTATGCCACCGATGACGGTTAATACACAATTTCTGGGTGTCCCGCCAAGTCTGGATCACATGTGTGATAAGAGGGCCAAATCGTAAATTGCATTGTTTAATTGATATGTTGGTATACACTATATCCTGAAGTCTATGTGGGGATACTATCTTCTCCTCCAATGGTCGCCAGGATACGGCTGCTTGAGAATCCAACCAGGTGATCAATGGTCTCAAAGAAAAAGCTTGAAAGTAATATTTGAAGTCTGGAAATGCTAAACCCCCGTCGAGTTTACTCTTCTGGGCAGTGGATCTCTTTAAGCGCGAACGTGAGGCAGAGTGCAATTTTTGCCAGTAACCAACAGGAGGAGATAACGGGAGCATGGAGCTGATAAAGTTAATTCTGGGTAAAATATTAATTTTAATTATTGACGCACAGGCCTGTAGTGAGTTTTTTTTATTTGGACCATCTGTTGAAGTCATTCGTAATCCTGTCACACAAGCTGGAGTAATTATACCTTACTGTCTGGCTAATAGTGGGGAATATTTCAATCCCAAGACATTTAAAGTGCTCCACCATAAGTATGTTTGCAGGGAGGATGGTAGCCTTCGCAGTCTCATTAAGTGGAAGAAAGGCAGATTTTGGCCAGTTGATCTTAAATCCAGATAGACTGTCAAAATCATCTATTACGCTGATAAGATGAGGTAGAGAGATGGCGGGATTCTGCATAAATAAGAGTACATCATCTGCGTATAAGCTGATATGGTGATGTGTGCCCTGAATTGAAACAGGGGATATAATCTGGGATTGTCTTATGTATTGAGCTAGAGGTTCAAGGGATAAGGCGAAAAGTCCGGGACTAAGAGGACAACCCTGTCTAGAAGAGCGCGAGACAGAGAAGAGTGGCGAGCAGAACTTCCCTGTTAAGATCATGGCTGAAGGCCCTGTGTAGAGAACTTTGATCATATGAATGAACCCCTCACCTAACCCCATCCTTCTAAGAACTTCCCACAAATAAGACCACTCCAATCTGTCAAAGGCCTTCATTGCGTCCAAGGACATGACAGCTGTAGGGACTGCGACATCCTTGCTGGCATCAATCACATGCAGTAACCGTCTGATATTGTCAGTAACCAGGCGGCCTCTTATAAAGTCAGTTTGATCAGGGTGAACTAGAGATGTCATATGTTTTTGAAGTCGGATGGCTAGAACCTTGGCATATAGCTTGAGATCGGCTCCGAGGAGACTTAAGGGCCTATAGCTGCCACATTCGGTGGGGTCCTTATCTTTCTTGAGTAAAACAGATATAAGCGCCATATTGACATCTCTGGAAAAATTGCCCTCTTCGACTGAGTGTAAAATCATTGAAAGTAATAAGGGACCGAGTACATCCCAGAAAGCAAGATAGAGTTCTAGTGGAATGCCGTCCCAACCAGGAGCCTTGCCGCGTTGCATATCAGCAATCGCCTCCCTAAGCTCATCTAGTGTGATAGGTGCAGCTAATCATTTAGCGTCATCTTCTGAGACCTGTGGTAAGTTGATTTGGTTAAGAAAGTGCTCCAGCTTAGTATGATCAAAGACCACTTCTGACTTGTACAGGTTGGAATAAAAAGAGCGAAATGTATCGTTGATTTTTTTGGGGTTGGTGGTTACCTCCCCCTGTTGGTTCTTAATGGAAGGGATATCACCTAATTGTTCACTGGCCCATATCTTCAGTAGGTGGCTAGGCCTGGAGCCGTCAAAGTAGTAGTGCTGTCTTGTTCTGTGCATTTGAAATTCAGACTGCTGTCTTAAAATGGAGTTCATCTCTTTTTTTCACCACCTTAATTTGAAGCTCCAGTCGGCTAGAGTAGTTGTGCTGCATAGAGGACATCAACGTAGCATGAAGCTTTTCCAATTCCACCAACTTGGAGAGACGTCCCTTGCGGAGATTAGATGCAAAGAGAGTAGTGTTACTTTTTTTTTTTTTTTTTTGTCTTTTTCCCCCTCCATTTTCCTCCGATTTTCTCCCATCCCAATGTTAGTCGTATGCCAATTCCCAGTCCCTTCCTGGTCGCTGCGCACTTACCCCCCACAGTCAGATCATCTGGGAGAGTGGAGGCTACCACGTGCTTCCTCCGACACACGTCCAGCCAATCACCGCTTCTTTTCACCTGGCAGCGCGGATTCTCATCGAGAGGGCGTAGCGTGTGGGAGGACCACACTATCCCCCTCGAGTCCTATCCTCGCTTAGCAGGCGCCCCGACCGAACTGTAGGAGTCGCTGTTTACAACGACCCGGACCCACCCCGCCAGCTTCTCCCACCCTCTAATACAGCCAATTGTATTAGTGCAGACGGCCAGCCAAGCTGGTGACAACCCCGGAGGAGTAGTGTTACTTCTAATAAAACCCTTAACCGAATCACATAGAATTCTGGGGTCTTATGTCTCGAGGAGAAAAAAGAGTAATCTCTCGCGGATGGGTTGAGCGAACGAACGCCACATATCAATTACCCTGTGTCCCTGGACCAAGCCTGTAGGGCAGTGGAAGCTTGTTTCTGATCAAAGGTTTCAGTGCGATTTGATTTATCAATCAATGGATCCCAAACTGCATTCAAATCAGCTCCCACTATAAACGAGTAATCAGGTAGTTTCAACATAGCTGCAGTGAGTACAGCATAAAAGTTAGCGTCATACAAATTAGGGGCGTATGCAGAGACCAGAGCAATTTTTCGGTTAGAGTATTCCATTTTAGCAATAGTAATTCGACCATCTGCATCAGACCACACATCTAACAGTTTAATATTCAAATTTCGCTTCGCTATTATGGCTACTCCACGGGACTTAGTGCCAAAAGAAGAAGAACTTATGTTATGGTCAAATCTATTTGCCAGTCTTGCATTATCAGCCATTAAAAAGTGTGTTTCACTCAGTAAAGCAAGGTCCACCTCCTTCCTTCTTAGCAACGTTAGTACACTTGTGCGTTTATGCGGAAAATTAAGACCCCCTGTATTCCAGATCAAGATATTTAAATTAGCCATAGTCTAAAAAGGCTGCAGTATGACTGAATGTAATTAGTTTGGAGTAGAACACTATAACAGATACATATCTACTCGTTAATGTCCTATTGAGTTCCGAGCATGAGCGTGAAAACAAAAATAAAATAGAGCGAGTCGAATGAAAAGAAAAACAAAAAGCAACGCACCCCCCCATTCCCCCCCCCCCCCCCCCCCATTAGATAACTTGTCCGATATCGATCAAACATCAGTTGGCCACTATGACTGAGCATAACAACCACAACAACATTATGTAACTTAACCATGCCAAACATTTTGTAAGGTATATTATAACAATTTAGAAAAAGGAACCCACTTCGCTCAACAGAGAGAAGAAATCTATGCAGAGTTCAATGCGAAGTTCAATGTGCAGACGATAAAAAGCAGATACATTAAAACACTGCTCGTCTGAGTTAAACTTGAAAAAAGGCAATATGCAAACCCATCGATGAGATAATACAGCTGAGATAAACCTTGAGCATTACTGCTCTATTGAACCAAAAAGTTATGGTAGGCGCCTGGTAACGGTAGTGTTAGCTAGGAGAGTTGGATAACCAGTACGCCTTGAACTTAGCTTAATCAGGCTCAGGGCCTGTTATACCTTGATTCGCATAGACAGCTCTGCCGAGAGGGGTCCATCCCCCTCGGCCGGCAGATACGTTAAAACAGTTTGTCTGAGTGAAACTTGAAAAAAGACAATATGCATAAGAAATCTATGCAAAGAAATCTATGCAGAGTTCAATGCGAAGTTCAATGTGCAGACGATAAAAAGCAGATACGTTAAAACACATCCCGTCTGAGTTAAACTTGAAGAAAGTCAATATGTATACCCGTCGTTGAGATAATACAGCGGAGATATAACAAGCACGCCTTGTACTTAGCTTCAACAGGCTCAGGGCCCGTTATACCCTGATTCACGTAGACAGCTTCGCCAAGGAGGGTCCATCCCCCCCGGCCGGGAAGGCCATCCAGGAGCCATGCCGCTCCGTAGGAAGTGTAGCGCCTCAGTCGGCGAGGTGAAGAGACGGTTGCATGTAACAACACCTTGACCCATCTTGACTTTCAAGGTGGCTGGATAGAGTAGGAAAACTTCGATGCCATTTTCACGGGCATAGTCCATAGCCTGAGAGAAGGCTCTGCGGCGTTTGGCGGTGTAATTGCTGAAGTCCGTGGCGAATCTGAGTGGATGGTTATCCACGGTTGGAGGATGTTTCCTGGCCTCTCGCAGAAGAGACTGGCGTGCAGTGAAACGCAGGCAGCAGAATATTAATGCGCGGGGATGTTCACCCTTCTCCGGGGGACCTTTTCTGAAAATTATGTGGGCACGCTCAATCTCCGGAGGGGCAATGGACGGGAACCATTTGAGAATCATCCGTTCCAGATATTGAATCAGCGCATCGACGCATTAACGTCGTTATAATGAATTATGTGAAGTGGTCGCTGAGCTCGAAAAAATCAAGCAGCCATCCGACCTGAGCGGAAACCAGAACTTGTAGTAAAATATTTGTATTAAAATAAACAATTAAAATGTGTGGTCAATATCCATTGTATCAAGGATGTTGGGCTACCTATCGCTAGCCAAAGAGTGAGCCAGGTGCAATACAGTATGTCAGTTCAAGCACATGTCCAGCTAGCTTAAATGAGCACGAGGTTAGCCTAGTGTAATAACCAGAGCTAATTTAGAGCTAATGTAGCCAGGTTAGCTCAATGCTGTATATCTGCAATCTGCATAGTCTGCCAGCCAGCTAGCCAGCCAATGTACATGTTCCCTGGCTTATTCAAGCACATGTTGATCCCAACATGTGGGCCAGCCCAATGTTATATCAATGTCAAAAACATGAGTTTATTTTATTACTAAGCCTAGCATAGCTTAGCATGATAAAAGTTCAAAGCTTGTTAGCCAAACTAGCTCCGCTCAGCATGGCTATAGCCGGTTTCCATACCCATGCCGATAGAGCAATCACTCTTGATCATCCTCCAGGTTAGCCCTCTCCTTGGCAAATGACCAAATCTTTCCTTC
This sequence comes from Notolepis coatsorum, assembly GCF_963971535.1. Lineage (NCBI taxonomy): Eukaryota > Metazoa > Chordata > Actinopteri > Aulopiformes > Paralepididae > Notolepis > Notolepis coatsorum. Next base: position 145,423,424 of record NC_140170.1, read on the forward strand.
AGCATATTTCAGATTCGCGGACAGCCTGGCCGGGAAAAGCAACATTGGTCTGCAACCCAACTTTCATAGCTTAGTCATGGCCTCTCGATACTCCCCTCTCTGTGCCAATACCTCAGGAGTGTAGTCTTCAAAGATGACAATGCTGTGGTCTCCATAACGTAAATCTCCCCTCCTGGAGCGAGCTGTACGGACGATTAGCTCCTTTGTCTGCAGTCTGTGGAGTCTCACAATGATGGGTCTTGGTCTTTGATCCTTACCGGGCCTCACTAGGCTAGCTCTATGAGCTATATCACATTCCAGAGGTTTAGAAAGTACATCTTTGCCCAGTATTTCCTGCAGTAACCCGGGAATGAAGTCTGAAGGACGGTTCCCCTCAATGCCCTCCGGGATTCCAACAATTATTATATTGAAGCGTCTCTCCCGAGACTGGACATCACTAATTCTGACCTGCATTCTGGTCAACTCCGTCTGCTTGTCGGTCACGGTTTTTTCCAAGTGCTGTAGTTGCTCGCTCTGTCTCGTGGCTTCCCTTGTGAGCAAGGTAATTGTGAGGTTTTGTCCGCTGCTCACCTACTCGCTCTGTTCCTTTAAGCCTACTCGCTCTGTTCCTTTAGTTTTCTGTTAATCAATTGCATTCTCCTCACCTCACTAGCCCCCACCCTCGCGTTCGTTTGCTCTTCAGCAACCACACCCTTGGACTACCTGTCATTATGTGTTTGATTGGTCTGGTGCCGAACACACACTTCTAGTTTCAAGTATCAATTACCTTCACGCACCTGATGTGCATTCTAATTAGTTCCCCTGTGGGCTTTAAGTACCTCGCTCTCCCCTCAGTTCCTGTCGGGTCGTTCCGTATCATATCTCTATCACCTAACTCCTTCGGGAGGTTCTCTGTCTGTTATGCTGTTTTCATCTCCGGCGTGAGATGCGCTCTAGCCTTCGCCTCCTGTCGCCGTTTGCCTGGAAGGAGACACTGGACTGCGCTCTCTAAACTTCCACGGGAGGTATTCCAGTGTTCCACTTCAGACCTCCGCGCAGCAGACGTCCAGACGCGCATCCAGACCTCCGCGCAGCAGACGCCCAGACGCGCATCCAGACCTCCGCGCAGCAGACGCGCGCTTCACTCCAGACGCGCATCGCTTCCTAATACTCTACGGGAGGATGCGTCTCTCCGTGCCGGCGCGCTCTTCCGCGCAGACGCGCTCTTCACTCCAGACGCGCATTCAGACGCTCTCCAGATGCGTCCTCCGTACCGGCGCGTACTCCAAGCAGACGCGCACCCCTCAGACCTCCGCGCCAGATGCGCCCTCCGTACCGGTGCGTACTCCAAGCAGTCGCGCACCACTCAGACCTCCGCGCCAGATGCGCCCTCCGTACCGGCGCGTACTCCAAGCAGTCGCGCACCACTCAGACCTCCGCTTGGACAACCCGTTCCCTGTGGCGACGCGCTCGCCCTGTTGATCCTGCTCTCTTTACGCACAGCGCCTGGGTGAGTTTTGCAAGACTGTCTTTGACCCAATTCGTTTTTCGTGTGTTTAAGACACTGAAGATATCCTGCTTTTTGTCAGACTGTCACTCACCCAGTGTCAGCTTTTTGGATTGTTCATTGGGATAATATTTGCTTTAACATCACTCACTGTGTGTATTCACACCGAAGATATTATCACTTGGATTATTGGGACTTCGCTCACTGTGTGTATCCACACCGAAGATATTATCACTTGGATTAGTATTGGGACTTCGCTCACAGTGTGTATAGCACCGAAGATTCATCACGTGGATTGTTGTTGGGACATTACTCGCAGTGTGTATTTACACCGAAGATTCAGTCACTTGGATTACTCTGTTTTTAGGACAAGTCACTTCTCCTGTCACCTGCTCTGTTCCCAACTGTACTCTGAGCTAACCCGCTCTCTCTCTCCCTCTCTGTCCCGTTTCCACCTCGGAGAGCTGCCGTGAGGATTCTGCAGAGCGGCTCTGAAGTCACCGTCTGCTTCCTCAGACGAACCATCCCGGGAGAACCTGCAGAGCAGCATCATTCTCCTAATGCTTGTATCCCAGGCCTTGTCTGTTTTTCTCTGTCCCTGTAAGCAGCTCCAGCCCTCGCCCTGTTCCTAGGCCTTACCCTTTTCTCTAGTCCTCCCTGTCCAGTCCTTCCAGTCCTCCTAGTCATCCTAGTCCTCCCTGTCCCCAGCCCGCCTCCGCGGGCCTCTGTCCCTGTTTCCCCACCCTAGTCATCCTAGTCCTCCCTCTCTAGTCCTCCTAGTCCTCCCTGTCCCCAGCCCGCCTCCGCGGGCCTCTGTCCCTGTTTCCCCTCTCTAGTCCTCCTAGTCCTCCCTGTCCAGTCCTCCTTGTCCTCCCTGTTCCTGCCTTGTTCCTTGCCCCGGCCCTGTTTTCCGTTAGCCTTCCCTTAGCCTTCCCCTTAGCCAGCTCGCCTCTTAAAGGCATTGTGCCTTTTTCCCATCTCTTGTTTTCCAGTAATTTGTGTTCTCCCTTAAAGGGACAGTGCCGTTTTCTTTGTTTCAATAAATGCCCAGTTCTTGGCTTACTCTCATACCTGTCTTGTGTTGTGCGATTGGGGTCGGTTACAAACCATAACAGTACGACCCGACCAATCGACGACCCCAGCCAGCACAGACGGTGTATGTTGAGTTTGCTTTTTTTTTGTTAGCCCTGTTAGCTCCCCTGTTAGCTTGTTTAGTCTCCCCTGTTAGCTCCCCTGTTTAGTCTGTTTAGTCTTTCCTGTTAGCCCTGTTGGCTCCCCTGTTAGCCTGTTGGCTTCCCTGTTGGCTTCCCTGTTGGCTCCCCTGTTAGCTTGTTAGTCTCCCCTGTTAGCTCCCCTGTTAGCCTGTGACTCCCCTGTTTGCTTCCCTGTTAGCCTCGTTAGCTGCCCTGGCAGCTAACCCAGTCCCTCTGCATGGCCCCAGTCTGCTAGCTTAGCCCCGGCTGTTAGCACAGCCTCTATGTTAATGCAGCCCTTGCAGCTGGCATAGGCCCTGTAGCTAGCCATGCCCAGGCAGCTAACCCGGTCCCTCTGCATGGCCTCCACTTTTTGTGTAGCCTTCCCACTGCTAGGACTGCTCCTTCAGCTAGCAAGGTCAGTTTTCCCACTGCTAGGACTGCCCTTTCAGCTAGCAAGGTCAGTTTTCTCCCACTGCTAGGACTGCCCCTTCAGCTAGCAAGGTCAGTTTGCTCCCACTGCTAGGACTGCCCCTTCTGCTAGCAAGGTCAGTTTGCTCCCACTGCTAGGACTGCCCCTTCAGCTAGCAAGGTTAGTTTCCCCACTGCTAGGACTGCCCCTTCAGCTAGCAGGGTCAGTTTTCCCACTGCTAGGACTGCCCTTTCAGCTAGCAAGGTCAGTTTTCTCCCACTGCTAGGACTGCCCTTTCAGCTAGCAAGGTCAGTTTTTTCCCACTGCTAGGACTGCCCCTTCAGCTAGCAAGGTCGGTTTTTCCCACTGCTAGGACTGCCCTTTCAGCTAGCAAGGTCAGTTTTCTCCCACTGCTAGGACTGCCCTTTCAGCTAGCAAGGTCAGTTTTTTCCCACTGCTAGGACTGCCCTTTCAGCTAGCAAGGTCAGTTTTTCCCACTGCTAGGACTGCCCTTTCAGCTAGCAAGGTCAGTTGTCTCCCACTGCTAGGACTGCCCTTTCAGCTAGCAAGGTCAGTTTTCCCACTGCTAGGACTGCCCTTTCAGCTAGCAAGGTCAGTTTTCTCCCACTGCTAGGACTGCCCTTTCAGCTAGCAAGGTCAGTTTTTTCCCACTGCTAGGACTGCCCTTTCAGCTAGCAAGGTCAGTTTTCTCCCTCTGCTAGGACTGCCGCGTCAGCTAGCAAGGTCAGTTTGCTCCCACTGCTAGGACTGCCCCTTCAGCTAGCAAGGTCAGTTTTCTCTCACTGCTAGGACTGCCCCTTCAGCTAGCAAGGTCAGTTCTCCACAGCTAGGACTGTCCTTCCAGCTAGCTTGTTCTCTCATGCTGGTCCAGCCCTGTCTGCCAGCCTAGCTCCGGCAGCTAGCGCAGCCTCTATGTTGATGTAGCAGTACAGCTAGCATAGGCCCTGTAGCTATCAGTGCCCTGGCAGCTACCCTTTCCCTCTGCTAGCCCCTTCCCTGTTCCCCTCTCCAGTGCCCCTGTTCCAGCCCTGTCTGCTGGCCTAGCTCCGGCAGCTAGCGCAGCCTCTTTGTTAATGTAGCAGTACAGCTAGCATAGGCCCTGTGGCTATCTGTGCCCTGGCAGCTGCCTTCCCTCTGCTAGCCCCTTTCCCGGTGCTCCTCTTAGTTACCCCTCAGCTCCTCTAGTTACCCCTCAGCTCCTCTGGTTACCCCTCAGCTCCTCTAGTTACCCCTCAGCTCCTCTAGTTACCCCTCAGCTCCTCTGGTTACCCCTCAGCTCCTCTAGTTACCCCTCAGCTCCTCTAGTTACACCTCAGCTCCTCTTGTTACCCCTCGGCTTCCCTAGTTACCCCTCGGCTACCCTGCCCCAGTTGCTAGCCCCACTTTTGTTGTGGCTTCCCCTGCTGGCTTGGCCCAGTACTTTTTGTTTGTTGCCTTGTTTTGTCCCCTGCCACTCTGTCTGTATTTTTGGGTCGCCGGGTGGCTCCCGTGGAGGGGGGGGTACTGTGAGGTTTTGTCCGCTGCTCACCTACTCGCTCTGTTCCTTTAAGCCTACTCGCTCTGTTCCTTTAGTTTTCTGTTAATCAATTGCATTCTCCTCACCTCACTAGCCCCCACCCTTGCGTTCGTTTGCTCTTCAGCAACCACACCCTTGGACTACCTGTCATTATGTGTTTGATTGGTCTGGTGCCGAACACACACTTCTAGTTTCAAGTATCAATTACCTTCACGCACCTGATGTGCATTCTAATTAGTTCCCCTGTGGGCTTTAAGTACCTCGCTCTCCCCTCAGTTCCTGTCGGGTCGTTCCGTATCATATCTCTATCACCTAACTCCTTCGGGAGGTTCTCTGTCTGTTATGCTGTTTTCATCTCCGGCGTGAGATGCGCTCTAGCCTTCGCCTCCTGTCGCCGTTTGCCTGGAAGGAGACACTGGACTGCGCTCTCTAAACTTCCACGGGAGGTATTCCAGTGTTCCACTTCAGACCTCCGCGCAGCAGACGTCCAGACGCGCATCCAGACCTCCGCGCAGCAGACGCCCAGACGCGCATCCAGACCTCCGCGCAGCAGACGCGCGCTTCACTCCAGACGCGCATCGCTTCCTAATACTCTACGGGAGGATGCGTCTCTCCGTGCCGGCGCGCTCTTCCGCGCAGACGCGCTCTTCCGCGCAGACGCGCTCTTCACTCCAGACGCGCATTCAGACGCTCTCCAGATGCGTCCTCCGTACCGGCGCGTACTCCAAGCAGACGCGCACCCCTCAGACCTCCGCGCCAGATGCGCCCTCCGTACCGGCGCGTACTCCAAGCAGTCGCGCACCACTCAGACCTCCGCGCCAGATGCGCCCTCCGTACCGGCGCGTACTCCAAGCAGTCGCGCACCACTCAGACCTCCGCTTGGACAACCCGTTCCCCGTGGCGACGCGCTCACCCTGTTGATCCTGCTCTCTTTACGCACAGCGCCTGGGTGAGTTTTGCAAGACTGTCTTTGACCCAATTCGTTTTTCGTGTGTTTAAGACACTGAAGATATCCTGCTTTTTGTCAGACTGTCACTCACCCAGTGTCAGCTTTTTGGATTGTTCATTGGGATAATATTTGCTTTAACATCACTCACTGTGTGTATTCACACCGAAGATATTATCACTTGGATTATTGGGACTTCGCTCACTGTGTGTATCCACACCGAAGATATTATCACTTGGATTAGTATTGGGACTTCGCTCACAGTGTGTATAGCACCGAAGATTCATCACGTGGATTGTTGTTGGGACATTACTCGCAGTGTGTATTTACACCGAAGATTCAGTCACTTGGATTACTCTGTTTTTGGGACAAGTCACTTCTCCTGTCACCTGCTCTGTTCCCAACTGTACTCTGAGCTAACCCGCTCTCTCTCTCCCTCTCTGTCCCGTTTCCACCTCGGAGAGCTGCCGAGAGGATTCTGCAGAGCGGCTCTGAAGTCACCGTCTGCTTCCTCAGACGAACCATCCCGGGAGAAGCTGCAGAGCAGCATCATTCTCCTAATGCTTGTATCCCAGGCCTTGTCTGTTTTTCTCTGTCCCTGTAAGCAGCTCCAGCCCTCGCCCTGTTCCTAGGCCTTACCCTTTTCTCTAGTCCTCCCTGTCCAGTCCTTCCAGTCCTCCTAGTCATCCTAGTCCTCCCTGTCCCCAGCCCGCCTCCGCGGGCCTCTGTCCCTGTTTCCCTACCCTAGTCATCCTAGTCCTCCCTCTCTAGTCCTCCTAGTCCTCCCTGTCCCCAGCCCGCCTCCGCGGGCCTCTGTCCCTGTTTCCCCTCTCTAGTCCTCCTAGTCCTCCCTGTCCAGTCCTCCTTGTCCTCCCTGTTCCTGCCTTGTTCCTTGCCCCGGCCCTGTTTTCCGTTAGCCTTCCCTTAGCCTTCCCCTTAGCCAGCTCGCCTCTTAAAGGCACTGTGCCTTTTTCCCATCTCTTGTTTTCCAGTAATTTGTGTTCTCCCTTAAAGGGACAGTGCCGTTTTCTTTGTGTTTCAATAAATGCCCAGTTCTTGGCTTACTCTCATACCTGTCTTGTGTTGTGCGATTGGGGTCGGTTACAAACCATAACAGTAATCTCCTTAACGTTAGCCAAGGTTCTTGTGTGAAGTGTCTCCACTTCCTCTATCACCAGCTTAATAGCCGTTTCTATCTCCTCTGTCACTGATTGACGATAAGAGTAGAAGTATTTGATGAATTGGCTTTCCATCGATTCCGTTATGAGTTTAGTAATGGCTGATAAGCTAGCCTCACTTAGCTCAGCACCTGCCGCACCAGCTGCGGCACATGGAGAGCTAGTCTGTGTCTTGTCAGTCTATTCATTTCTCTTCTTATATTCTGCCATTGTTGTTGTAGTTTCAGTTTGTTCAGTCTGCCGCTGACCCCCGACTGTTGACTTGTTTCATTGGGTCTCCCAGATGCATAGCGTAAACTTCTGAGGAACATACACAAAGTACGCTCAAAAGGAACGCCCTCTCGCATACGCATTCAAAAGCAAGTACGCCATGATGGCCCTAAGACCCTCTCAATCGGAGGTCTTCACTTTAGAAACCTTCACGCCTTCATCTCCTCCCGCCTGGACTACTGTAACTCCCTCCTCACTGGCATCAACTCCCGCTCCCTCCATAAACTGCAGATGGTCCAAAACTCAGCCGCCCGCCTCCTCACTAACACCCGGTCCCGCGAACACATCACTCCTGTCCTCCACTTCCTCCACTGGCTCCCGATCAAGGAACGCATTAACTTCAAAACACTACTCCTCACCTTCAAAGCCCTCCATAGCCTGGCCCCCCCCTACCTGACTGACCTCCTTCTCCCCTACCACCCCACCCGTTCCCTCCGGTCCTCTTCCACTCTTTCCCTCACTGTCCCGTCATCTAAACTCAAAGGTTTCGGTGACCGGGCATTCTCACGAGCTGCACCCCGACTCTGGAACTCCCTCCCTCAGACCATCAGAGACTCTCCCTCACTCTCCACCTTCAAATCCAGACTCAAAACCTACCTGTTCTCCCAAGCATTCAACCTTCCTTACCCATAACCACCCTCCTCCAACTCGCCACCATTTCCCCCTGCCCCACATTCTCTCCTCTCCTGCCCCCCCCAACCCCCTTGGTTTTCCCTTACTCTCCTCCCGACTGTCTCCCCTACTCACTCCTGTACCTGTTATCCGTTACTCGTGGTTTTATGTTTCCTGTGTATTCTTATTGTCATCCGTTTCCCTATGGTTCTGTTTCTTTGTTTTCTTTGTTTCTTTTTTGCCTATTGTCAGCGACTTTGGGTCTTTGAAAAGCGCTATACAAAATAAATGAATTATTATTATTATTATTAGAAACGAATGAGAAAGCCAATGTCAAAGCTGGATCTCTCAGTAGGCAACCTGTCATTAAATAAACACTGCTTCAGTTACCTTTGACTAATGTGAAAACATTAGGCTTCTGGTTTTTCACTTGATAGATAGGCTATGATTTATTTTTTAGCGACAGTGCATTTCACAAAGCGGTTTGCCAAACGTTGCTAACAAAGGCCTATTTGCATTTCACTGCCTATCATGATGTTCATTGGTGTTGGACGGGCTAGATGTTCTCTGGGCCCACCTGATATTATCTGGGCCCACCTGATGTTCTCTGGGCCCACCTGATGTTCTCTGGGCCCACCTGATATTATCTGGGCCCACCTGATGTTCTCTGGGCCCACCTGATGTTCTCTGGGCCCACCTGATATTATCTGGGCCCACCTGATGTTCTCTGGCCCCACCTGATGTTCTCTGGGCCCACCTGATATTATCTGGGCCCACCTGATATTCGATATTCTCTGGGCCCACCTGATATTCTCCGGGCCCACCTGATATTCTCTGGGCCCACCTGATGTTCTCTGGGCCCACCTGATATTCTCCGGGCCCACCTGATATTCTCTGGGCCCACCTGATGTTCTCTGGGCCCACCTGATATTCGATATTCTCTGGGCCCACCTGATGTTTTCTGGGCCCACCTGATATTCTATATTCTCTAGGCCCACATGATATTATCTGGGCCCACCTGATGTTCTCTGGGCCTAATTGATATTCTCTGGGCCCACCTGATATTATCTGGGCCCACCTGATATTCTATATTCTCTAGGCCCACATGATATTCTCTGGGCCCACCTGATATTATCTGGGCCCACCTGATATTCTATATTCTCTAGGCCCACATGATATTCTCTGGGCCCACATGATATTCTCTGGGCCCACCTGATGTTCTCTGGGCCTAATTGATATTCTCTGGGCCCATCTGATGTTCTCTGGGCCCACCTGATATTCTCTGGGCCTAATTGATGTTCTCTGGGCCCACCTGATATTCTCTGGGCCCACCTGATGTTCTCTGGGCCCACCTGATGTTCTCTGGGCCTAATTGATGTTCTCTGGGCCCACCTGATGTTCTCTGGGCCCATGTGATATTCTCTGGGCCTAATTGATATTCTCTAGGCCCACATGATGTTCTCTGGGCCCACATGATGTTATCTGGGCCCACCTGATGTTCTATATTCTCTGGGCCCACCTGATGTTCTATATTCTCTGGGCCCAGCTGATATTCTCTGGGCCCACCTGATATTCTATATTCTCTGGGCCCTCCTGATATTCTATATTCTCTGGGCCCACCTGATGTTCTCTGGGCCCATGTGATGTTCTCTGGGCCTAATTGATATTCTCTGGGCCCACATGATGTTCTCTGGGCCCACCTGATGTTCTCTGGGCCCACCTGATATTCTATATTCTCTGGGCCCACCTGATGTTCTCTGGGCCCACCTGATGTTCTCTGGGCCCACCTACACTCGTATTTTCTGGCAACGCCACTGAGTCCCACAGCGCTGCTGCAGCAAGCAGTCCTGGAGAGGCGCTGCAAACAGTTGACTTTTAAATACCATCAGATTCAGGTCCGCGTGAGGGCCTATTTTTTTCCATCTGATTCTTGGTGGTCGGGGTGACCTTTTCCCAAAACTCCGAGCGCATAGTACTGCATAATGCTACATCTGTGTGCTCTTCCATTTGGAGATTCAGGCTCTGTGGTTTGATATTTCTGCCGAAGCCCGGCAATGAAAAGCCCTTTGTCCCAATATTGCACTGAATAGACTACATTTCATTGAATAGACTGCAACACTTAAGGTCAAAATATTCTTTTCTTTTTTTATTCTTAAAGAATAGCAGTAGCCTTAACCCCTTAAGCCCTATCTTTTTAATTTCCATCTATGAATGTGCAATAAACATTATGTTTTGAATCTATTATCTATTTAAATCACAAGTCTATATAGGGGATTGTGACATAATGTTATGGCCTATCTGATTGCTGTTCATGCTCACTTACATCACATAATTTGTTGCAGGAATTTTCAGGTTTATACCATTAGTTACACAAATGTGGTGCAAAACCAAAACTGAATAATTTTGTATATATAGATGAAGAGGTGAAAAATGCCTCCAAAATACCAGATTAAGACCTTGAAGAAGACTTTAGAAAAGTTCATACTGTGATTTGGTATCAATAATGTTTGACAGCTTGCGAATTGTAAGAATTATTTAAATTTTTATTGTTGGTAATGTTTTGCATGGAAAAGGCTCAGAAACCCCCACTTATTGTCAATGTACTATAGGCCATACAGCTTCAGAATGGCCTAGGTCTCCAGTTTCTGGTTCACAGTGAGGTCAAGTCACTACATTGAAACGGCTACTGTGGGGACTCAGCATCATCACACACAAACAACTGGGCTGATTGGATCCACAAGAGTTTCTAGTTGCATATACCACTAGCTTAGAAAACTAGCCTTTCAAAATGTACTCTTTTCCAAGAGCGACCTGGCGAACCATAGCAGCAGTGGTTACACAATGAACACAAAACTCAAAAATAAAACAGACAAAACAGTAGAAATACAAAGTAGAAATACAAAGTAGAAATACAAAGTAGAAATACAAAGTGGTTAAGGTGGTTAAAGACTAGAACTTCACAATTGACTGGATTCTATAATAACTCCAAAATACATGTATATTTTGTTCCATTGTTGACAAACCATTTACAAAATCTAAATAGCCATACTCAACTATTATAAACTCAGTTCCGAATACTGTTACCTACGGTTCGGTTCAATCAATTTGAAAAAAAATTCTTCATTAAAAATGAAACAAAAGAAAAAGTAGTTGTACGTGCTTTTGGCACTACAGGAGCTACTTTGAATCTTGATGTGCATTTGTCATTTAGCGTTAAGGGCGGGATCCACTAAGAATGGATTGCACGGTGGGAATTGCACCCTTAACTGCGCAGGGTTTGCACGCGGATTCTCCTCCGTCTTTGCGAGCTATCCACTAAGGACATTGGGTCTCATTCTCCAACGGATTTACGACAAGAAATTGGCTCTCAGGCCGATTTGAGACATATTAGGGCCGGTTGTGGGATTCCCTAACCGTCCCTAAGATTGGATTCGGCCGTGGCTGAGAGCAGGATTTACGAGTGCTGAGGAGCACACTTAACTTGACAGACTGTGTGCTCCGTGTTCTTAATGGCTTTATTTGGGAGGAATCATAGTGATTCCTTCATGTCAACTCGACAGGCCTCCTTGGAATTAATTAATCATAATTTAAATAAATATGACAATATTGTACGATAAAGAATTACGCATTTGATGTCGGAAAAAATAAATAATATGGATTAATCTGATCACAGGGCAGCTGGATTAACCATATCTGAACCAGCTATTTTGGACAAATGTATAATTACTTAATTACTCAGATATTCAAACATATGCAATGCAATTATTGTGAAATTATTGAAAATAATAATTATTTATTTATGTGGCATTTGTATTTCTTATTTGTTAAATATCTGTTTTATCGATTAATTATACATTTGAAAGAATGCAGGTTATAGCCAACATGCAATATATCCCATTGATTGGTACAATGGGACATACATTTGTCATTTTTTTATATAGCTATAACCTGCATTCTTTCAAATCAGAGAGATGGGGAGTTGGGGACAGGGTTTAGATAGTTCCCATGTTTGTAGTGGGCAGAGATTGAGCAATAAATACATGTAGTGAGCATATGCATACATGGTGACTAACCTCGTTCCCAGTTTTATCTCCTCCGTGAGATAAAGACTGGTAAAGCACTATGGCCGAAAGTGTGAAGCGGGTAGAATTTCTGGTGTATGTACTTCCCCTGGAAGCTGCCTCCGAACGGACCAAACTTTTCCCGAATCCTGTCGGCAAACAAGCTAGAACGTCCCGGTCATGTAGTAAATTCTTCAGGCAAAGCCGTTGCAGTGGCTTAAACGAGGAAATATTGTGCACTTCACACGTTTCTATAATTGTTTTGTCGAAACCGGAAAGCCTGTAGCCGGTACTTCCTGTACTTCCGTTTTCACACTTTAGGAGGCATATAGCTTTACCAGCCTACATGGTGACAGTAGAATCAAAGTATATAAGAAAATTGGGGTCCTACTAATCACCACGAAGTACCAGAAAATACCCCAAAGTACCCCAAAATACCCCAAAGTACCCCAAAATACCCTCAAAGTATACACCAAAATACCCCAAAGTACCCCAAAATACCCCAAAGTATACCCCAAAATACCCCCAAAGTACCCCAAAATACCCCAAAGTACGCCAAAATACCCCAGAGTATACCCCAAAATACCCCAAAGTATACCCCAAAGTACCCCAAAGTACCTCAGAATACCCCAAAGTACCCCAAAATACCCCAAAGTATACCCCAAAATACCCCAAAGTACCCCAAAGTACCCAAAAGTACCCCAAAGTATACCCTGCCTAAAATACCACAAAGTATCATGAAATACCGCAAAGAACCTCACAGTTCCCCAAAGTATACCAATACCTCAATGTACCACAAAATACTGGCTCAGATGTAGAGCAGGTCAACTAATGATCATATGGTCAATTGTTTGGTCAGTGGTTTGAATCCCAGCTCCTTCTGTTCACATGCCGAAGTGTCCTTGGGAAAGACACTGAACCCCAAATTGCTCCCAATGAGTCTGGCTGCCATTGATCTGGGGTATTTGGGGGTATACTTTGCTGCTTTGGGGTATTTTGGGGTATACTTTGGGGTATTTTGGGGTATTTTCTGGTACTTTGTGGTGATTAGTAGGCCCCAAAAATTGTGAAATTTAGTAATAGATAGAACTAAGAACTATTGCAAGCATACAGGATGAGATGGCCCTGAGATGAGGCTCAGGGCCATATGCCCCGGGGGGCAGGAGAAACCACTCAGAATTGGTCAGGGCAGAGCAGGTAAGGTTTCAGCACTGCAGGCCAGACATGAGGCGGTATGAAGCTGTTCCATGGGACCGGTTGAGACAGAGACAGAGGTTAAAAAGGTTCTCCCATGTCTGCAGAAAAGCAGACATGGGAGCAAATAGACATCCTAACTAAACTAGACAGATTAATCTAAGGGTCAGTCCCCGACCAGGTGAGATCAGGGTAAATTGAAGGAGAGAGAGAAAAGATGGGTCTTAAACTGGGATTTAAAAGCTTGACATAGTAGGCGCCCCTGACGACAGCAGGTAATTTGTTCCACAGGTAGGGAGCGCGGTAGACAAAGGCTCTGTGGCCGGCGCATTTCTTTTTAACCCTAGGAATCGATAGAAGCCCCGCATTTTGTGAGCACAGAGCATGAGCGGGCGAGTATCGAGAGATGAGATTGGATAGATAGAGCGGTGAAAGCCCATTTAAATTTTTGTAGGTGAGGAGTAGCACTTTAAAGTCAGATCTGGCTTGAATAGGAAGCCAGTGTAAGGCGGACAAAACTGGTGTGATGTGATAACATTTTCTAGTTTTAGTTAGTATCCGTGCAGCCGCATTTTGCACACGATTTTTGATGCTTGAATTAGGTAGGCCTGAAAAAAAGTGCATTACAGTAGTCTAGACGTGATGAGACAAATGCATGGATTAGGATTTCAGCATCAGCCAGAGTAAAAATGGGGCGAATTTTAGCGATATTACAAAGATGAAAGAAGGCCATTTTGGTAAAAAAAAATTACATGTGCATTAAATGAAAGCGAGGAATCAAACATGACTCTGAGGTTTTTTATGGTGGAGCTCTGAGTTTAATGAAAGTTGAGGGAGATGTCCTCGAACAGCAAACGGTTCTTGCATCTTTCAACATTACTATAATATATAAATATAAATATATATATATATAATATTATAGTAATTATATATATATAATATATAGATATGAGGCAGTTCATATTTACACTAATTATTTTGTTCCCATTCTTGGCAGAGGAGGGTTACATTCTTGACAGAGTCCCCATAGCCACAGGGACACCAGAAGATGTCTCTTTGTCCAAACCTCCCGCTGTTGATGAAGCATAACGTTAGAAAATTGTAAAGTTACGAGCGAGAGCCACTTCCCCCCAGGCTATGGTGGAACCTGGCACATAGACGTCATTTACAGTCTCACAAAGTCCCTCTTGTGACACCAGACCAGTGAATATTCACAGTTTTGTTTGGTATCACAGGTGGAGGCCACACACTAAATAATAAATGGCCATGACTTTGTAGAATGCGGGTTAATTTTGTTGATGTGCTTCCAAGCCAAATTGCAATAGCCTTGAGTACAATGACAATAACGTGTCTTGTTCTTCAAATAATATATATATATTTTCTTCTTTTTTACTGAGGTAAGCCTCCCCCAGTTCTGGTGCAGTAATGTGATGACTGAGTATCCATCCCTTGCCACCCATGCAATCAAAATCCTCTTACCATTCAGCACTATCTATCTACCATTCAGCACTACCTATCTTTGTGAAAGTGGCTTCTCAGCTCTGGTCCAGCTGAAGACAAAGCAGAGGAACAGATTGGACATTGAGCACGACCTCAGAGTTGCTTTGTCTACCATCACCCCAGACTTTGAGACTCTTGTCAGGAGCAAACAACATCCCCAGTTATCCCATTAGTTCCCTGGGATGTTAAGCTAAGAAGTCTGCTAAGAAGCATATATTATTTATTATTATTATAATTATATTTCATTTGGTTTTAGCCCTAGTTGCACTTTTGTTGCACCCCCAGTTATCCCATTAGTTCCCCAAACTTAGGTATGTTATGTTAAGCTAAGAAGTCTGCTAAGAAGCATATATTATTTATTATTATTATTATTAGAGATGTCCCGATCCGATCACGTCCCCAGGCCATCAGGTTGCTCAACGAACAATAACACTATGCAACAACCATCAAATGCACTCACAACACACACATCCACATGCACACACTCACTTTAAACAAACAACACACTGCAGCACCCACTCCCCACACTTTAGAACACCTAAACACACTTTATATTTATTGGTAAAGGATTTGCACTACAACCCATACCTCAGTACACCTTACTGTAAATTGTACCTAAATTGTACCTCATCCCATTCTGATTTGCACTATATAGTATATTGTATATTAGTATATTGCATAGTATATTGTATGGTAACTCAGTTACTTCTTTTCTGCATTGAACATTGTACATATGTATATACTGAACACTGGGTCTCATTCCCGAAATTCTTTCAAAGATATATTCTAGAAGACTTATCTTGGAACCACTGAGACATAATCAATGACAAGTTCACTCTGAGTCCTGAACGTGCTGGTAATATGTCTTAACCTGTTCCACCCCAGGTGAAAATCCGCATAAAATGTATACCTAGGTAAATGGAATATTGCTCCACTTTTACAAGGGCTATTTGCATATTCTTGGTATCTAGGTACATCTATGGACCTCAGTGAATGTATTCACAGTGTCGGAAATATTGTGTCTATTACTAGGCTTGCTTAAATTGTGATGAAACAAAGGAAAATATGAATTATGATTTTTCTTTGCATCTTTGACAGTGAATAACACCATGATAATAATGACCAAACTTAAAAAACGACCACTGACCTCGTTCAGTACCCTCTTGAGATCATGTGTACAGAAAATCGAAGGAAATTAATAAAGGGAAGATGATAAAACCGAAGGTTCTGTATATACAGTACTGAATTCTCCCATCCGGACCAATGCAATTTGAAATATTATTATAGAATATAGAATATATGCTTATACATTACCTTATTATAGCCAATTCGCACATTTATATATATATATACATATAGTATCTTTCAAATGCCCAAGTTCAATTTGGATTTAGTATCACCAGGCGTGCATAATAACAGATACTGATACTGTAATCGACTGTACTTTTTTATTTCCCCCACAGTGTAACCGTTTTGAAACTAATTTCAGATCTAATTGTTCCTACATGCTAACAATAGTGAGGAGAAACTGACTGCGTTTCAATATTTGTCAAAAACTTTACCTTTTGTGGCTTATTATCACGAATCATAACAATTATTGATATGATTCATTCAGAACACTGAACTTTGAACCACCATAGTATGTGACAGGAAGTGTAGATCGGAGACATTTCAACGCTGGCCGACAGCTATGAATGTCCTCTACAAAAAGGCCTAAAACTACAATTCCCATGGTTCAAAATTTCCATTTCCGGTTCCGGCTTGGATAGACGATCGCAAATAGAAAACTTAAAACGATATAAGGACACTTTTAACCTATTGCCAACCTAATGTTTTACATTCTACATGCTTTTGTGACATGTTAGTGATGTTAATACTTGAAAACGGTTGATTTTAAAATCGCAAATTATTTCCATCACTCATAAAAATATGCCTATATGATCATAATGTCAAAAGGGGTCGGTACCGACCCCCTTGGGGGGAACAGGTTTTAAGTGGCTGAAAAGGACGCACAAATTATATGATCTGATATCTGCTTGGAGAATGGCATTCTGTCTTAAACTCGAAAGCACGTTCCCGTTCAGATCATTTGCATACAAAACAACGCCTCCAGAGCTCCTTATAAGGCAACTAGTGACGCAGCTGTGTGCAAATGGAATGGCAGAAGTGCTTTGCGAGTCTTGCGAGCCGCGTGATTACGAAACCTAGCGTCAGTCAGTGCCAATCAGAGAGCGTCTCCGAGAAATGCGGCTAGGTTTCGTAATCACGCTTGCGCGCCATCAAAACTAGATTCGATTAATGTATTGGCATCATATACAGCTTGCGGTACACCTGCCGCAGCGCGCGCACACACACACACGCACGCGTGCACGCGCAGTACTGTATATGAATGAATGAATGAAATATAATATATATAGCCTACGGCGGGCGTAATGAATGAACGCAGTATGGCTTATTATTCCATAATTAAGCCTATAGGCTACTGTTTATTCGTAGGCGCACACAAGACTTGTTATGGAATATTAATGCAGTCTATTTCCACCGATTAGCTTTAGTTCTTATTTATTTATCCACTGTCATTTCAGTGTTGGTGTATAGGCTATATAGTGTATTTCAATATAAGTTTAATTGATTAATGATATATTCGAAGGAATGCAGGTTTATAGCTATATCAACCCCCTCCAATGTACAGTAAATGACCAAGTATGGTTTTGTCAATATTCCAATGTACAGTTTTGCTTGTACAGTGTAAGTCTATCCCCCACCCACCCCTCCTACCCAACCTCCTCCAACAGTTTCTATGTCAAATGTACTCTCTTTTCTGGACTATTTTTGTATCACAAACAGTACTGTATTTGCAAATCTGGTATGTCATAAATGTATAGATGTAGCAGTACTGTCTATCTGTGTTGTGTGTGTCATATATGTTATAATGAATTGAAAATGGGGGACCCTGATGTAAACAAGACGAAATTATTTCTCTGGTCTGCATCCCCTTATGTAATTGAGCTGTACTGTACCCATTCTGCAATCTGTTAATAAAGTTTTCAATCAATCAATCAATCAATCAATCAAACAAAGGTCTGTCCCATTGTATACCAATCAACCTGCATTCTTTCAAATGTATATAATTAATCATTAAAACAGATGTGTAACAAATAAGAAATACAAATTCCACAGAAGGCATTAAATAATTATTATTTTCAATCATTTCACAATAATTGCATAATTGTGTTTGAATATCTGAGTAATTAAAGTAATTATACATTTGTCCAAAATAGCTGGTTCAGATATGGTTAAGCAGCTGCCCTGTGATCAGATGAATCCATATTATTTATTTTTCCGACATCAAATGCGTAATTTCTTATCGTACAAATATTGTCATATTTATTTTAATTATGATTAAGTAATTAATTTCAACGAGGCCTGTAGCGTTGACGTGAAGGAATCACTATGAGAACACAGTCTGTCAAGTTATAATGAAATTTTAAATTAGTCAATCAATCATGAGATTTTATCGTGGCTGAGAGCAGATTTAAGAGTGCTCCTCAGCACTCTTAAATCTGCTCTCAGCCACGATCAAATCTGATCTCAGGAAAATTTGGGGACTCCCACTCCCAGCCCTAATATGTCTTAAATGGGCCGAAATCTGGCTAAGACGAAATTTTTTGTCGTAACTTCGTTCGGGAATGAGACCCACTGTGTCTACGTACGTGACTTCTATTTTTTACTTCTAGTTTTACATGATATACTATTTTAATTCATACTTATCTTTTGTCTAGCACAGTCTCTGGAGCGTAACAGAAAGAAGCATTTTGTATAAAAGTATTCTGTACTTCTGTATGACAACTATTAAAGAAACTTGAGAAACTTGAAAAACTTGCGGATCGGGGCCGATCACATGATTTTCAGAAGATCGGGATTGGGGGGGGGGGAATCTGGAGTAAAAAAAAAAGAAAAAAAATCTTTATTTTATTCAACAAACATGACCATGTTCACGTCTTAAACTCACTCACAAACGTTCGCCTGTATAACGTCAACATTCGCTTTGTGAGGATTATCGTCAGCGTTTCAGACCAAAATGGAGCAAATCATTACATAAGTCGAACACATGTGTGAATGTATACTAATGTGCAAACAGATTGAACTTTGAATATTTCTCGTATGAAGCACACACACAAGGTTTCGTCGATAATCCAATGTACAGTTACCTCCCCACCCCGCCTACCCACCGTCCCCCCCACCCCACCCACCCAACCACCTCCAATGTACAGTGATCCACAATCACAAATCACATGATCGGGATCGGATCGGGAGCAAAAAAATGCGATCGGGACATCCCTAATTATTATTATTTTATTTCATTGGGTTTTTAGCCCTAGTTGCACTTTTGTTGCAACCCCAGTTATCCCATTAGTCCCCCCAAACTTAAGTATGTTATGCTAAGAAATCTGCTAAGAAGCATATATTATTTATTATTATTTTATTTCATTGGGTTTTTAGCGCTAGTTGCACTTTTGTTGCACTTTTTTGAGTTTATTTCATGTTTTTAACAGTGCATGAAAGATTGTCTTATTACTGCACAAAAAAAAGTGGTGTGGTTAGAAGATTTGGGTCGCGACTTAATGACTAAGGAAAATGTTGGGTCCCTCCCGAGGCTAGACCAGTTGAGAACCACTGCTCGACCACGTAGGCTATGTGTTGCTACCCGCTTGTGACATCAGATCCATTAATATTACTATATATATGAGTCAGTAAATATTTATCACACTAATGATGTTGTATATCTTAAAAGAGAATGACACAAATATTTAGGCAAGTGAGCGAGAGATCATAGAACATTTATCTCATCTTGTCTTTTTTATTCATATGTTCTCTTGTAGGACTTTGAGATTTGTTTTTAGATGACAACCCTGTTTCAAATGATTATGATAAATATATATCATACTCTATTATTCATATATCATACTTGCTCTGGTGATTGGCTTACGTTTAACTCATTGACTGCCACGCTGTCGGGTTGCTCGCCTGAAACCTATATTATTTCCAAATCAAAGGTATATACCAATATAGATGTTTCTTCACAAAATTTTTACGAAGCTGCGATCGTTACCAAAAGCATGTTTTAGGTTCGGTAAAATACAACGCTGTGATAAATACGAAAGAATGTTTTAGGTTCGGTAAAATATACCTAAAATAGACCTTACCTTAGTCAGAAGGTACTCCAAAATGAATAATCCCAGTAGTTCCATCACGATCGCCATTAGTCGTGTGCATTGGGCCTGGCCATAATATGGGAAACAATAGGTTTCAGGTGAGCAGATCGGCGACAGATAGTTCTGATTCACTTTGAGGGGGAGGCGATTCCTGCAGCCGGAGGTACCTCAGTACTGAAAGACAACTGAGAGACTCAGTTCAAAAGGTAGGTGATACTGCCACCTGTCGGGATTCGATCGTCCTTGCAATTATAACGTAGGCAGCAGTGCCAGGGAGACACAGGCAGGTCCGCGTGAGTGTTTAGAATGGGAACATTGGAAAAAAAGAAATAAGGGTGTAAAGACGAGAAAACTCCTTTTTGGCGCTCAACGGTTGGATTTGAAACATGAAAATTCTCTTGTTTGGCGCAGAAAGAGTTAAGGTCCCCAGAGTTTGCACTGAATTAGGAAAATCTGCTTTTTAGTTTCTGTGCTCCTGACACGTGGAATGTTTTGCAAAACACATTTAAACTCAATACTTAAATATCCATTGGTCATCTTAAATCTTTAATGGCCAAACATTTCACCTCAGTCTGTGACTGTTTTGATTGATTTTAATTGTTTAATTGATTGACTTTTCTGTTTTTATATTGTTTTTGTAATTACGTATTGTTCCTCTTGACTTAAATTAGAGCCTGATCTCAATGATCTATCGAGATTAAATAAAGATTGAATGAATATATCTCACTATTACTGTACATTAGTTTAATATTTATAGCACTTCACTGTACTGCTGAACTAATGACACTGTCCGACTTTGCCCCGACAGCAGGAAGTAAGCCGCCTATGACTCAATGGTTCCCACTGTCATACGTTTAGCTGAGAGCTAGAATGGCCTCACATTAGACATGATAACCAAGCTCTGTGGGTTTATAGAGCTGCTAAATTAAGCTCTATTGTTTGTCACATAAGCAAGTGCATGTTCTTAATCCTGTGTAGACTGGTTCCCATTCTTGGCAGAGGAGAGTTACATTCTTGACAGAGTCCCCATAGCCACAGGGTTGGACACCAGAAGACGTCTCTTTGTCCAAACCTCCCGCTGTTGATGAAGCAGCTTGTCTTCAGTAGATCCTATTGCTGTAAAGTTAGAAAATTGTAAAGTTACGAGCGAGAGCCACTTCCCCCCAGGCTATTGTGGAACCTGGCACATAGCCGTCATTTACAGTCTCACAAAGTCCCTCTTGTGACACCAGACCAGTGAATATTCACAGTTTTGTTTGGTGTCAATGGCTTAAAACGATGCCAACATGCCCTGCGTTTTGCTTAAAGTCGCTGCCAAACTTTGGAGGCCACACTAAATAATAAATGGAGGAAGGCCATGACTTTGTAGAATGCGAGTTAATTTAGTTGATATGCTTCCAGGCCAAATTGCAATAGCCTTGAGTACAATGACAATAACGTGTCTTGTTCTTCAAAGCATTAATCTGTCACCCACTGTTGTCGTTGAGCCTTATTTACGTCCTCTAGACCAGTGGTTCTCAACTGGTGGGTCGCAACCCAAAAGCGGGACACTGGGCCATTTTGAGTGGGTCGTGGATGTGTGCATGGAATATTTTTTTTTGGGGGGAAAGTTTTTATTTTGAAGTCTACGGAATTTCTGATGCTGCGCTTTTATTTTGAAGGACATACATTTCCCATGACGCAGCGAGCGTGCAGTAGCCATTTGTTGCCAGAGTTGTCATGACAGTAACACTAACGTCGTCACATTGGTTAGCACTCATTGATTCGAGCATTTGTAAACATGGGGAAACGCAAATACGACACAGACTACATTAAATATGGGTTTTCTTACATTGAGGACAAAAGAGAGGGACCAAAACCTCAGTGTGTTGTGTGCAGTGAAGTGCTATCACATGAAAGCATGAAGCCATCAAAAATGAAACGCCATTTAGAAACGAAACACTCCGCTTATAAAGACAAACCTGTTGAGTACTTTCTAAGATGACTCCAGGAGCTGAGGGCATCGCAAAAGTGCCTAACGTCTTCATGTTCGAAGCAAGAGCAGGCACTCCATACATCTTACCACGTAGCTCACCGTATTGCAAAGTCTAAGAAGTCCCACACCATTGCAGAAGACCTTGTCTTACCTGCAGCCGTTGACATGGTCAGAGAGGTGCTGGATCAATCTGCGGAGGAAAAATATTCACGGTGTAGATGTCGGTCGGTTCTACAACTTCCCAATGCCCTTCCATCAGCGAAAGCGTTGGGGAAAAAGTTTTGCGCAACACGGAAAGATTTGGAAAAGATTTTGCGCGAGCTCCCACGCTCCCACTCTCCCGGGGGTAGAACTCAGCGGGGGGCACGACTTCCCAATGCACTTCCATCAGCGAAAACGTTGGGAAATGGTCAAGGCGTGATCTCGCTGATTTTGCACGAGCTCCCACACGTGCACCCGTATTCCGATCTGCGCGAAAATATTCACAGAGGTAGATGTCGTCGTGGGACACAAGTTCCCAATGCATTGCCACGGCGTACGACGTTATTGAGATCATATTTCATTTTTTCGCCATGGTATTCATAATTCCGCCACCCAGCCTCTGCTGAGACAGTGGGACAGTGCAACGCTTCAATACCACCGCCTGGTGGATGATCGGGCGAGTTACAACCGGAAATTGATCTGGTGATCTCGGTGCATCTGGGAAATCCGTCCGGCAGTCACATATTGTTGCGGGACTCTAGACACACATCTGTGTATATGGATTGCTGCCATAACTCAATAATAGATATGATTTGGGCGTTTATTGCGCCATACAAACCGGAAATGGATCTAGTCAATCGACGTCAAATAAGTGGGATCTTTTTCCTCCAGTCTCATCGGCGAACGGTAAGAGGACAGTAACGTTATTTTCAAGGCGATTGTACATTTCTTTATTTACAAACCATCTGATCAATAAATCAACCCATACTACATAAAGCATTTACTGACGATCACGGAATTAAAAACGACCCCCCCCCTGTTCATCCGCACATGATGAGTCATAACGTTTAGGATCATGTACAGTTGACATTTTTAATATAGCGTGTATCGGCAACAAACGGCAGTTGATAATCTATATATGCGTTTATGCCTATAAAAACTGCAGAAAACGATAAAAACATACTTATATTCTAGACGGTATTTTTGGAAGAATCTATGAATGAAAAAGTATAACGTTCCTACATCCTGAATGATAGATAATCGATGTTGAATGGGCCATAGTAATGTCAATTTAGCAATACAATTAAAAAAGAAGGTGAACATCTTCATAGGCTTAGACTGGTGGCAGTGATCATACATTGATGGATAGAAGCGTGGCAGTCAATGAGTTAATGACTAAGTAAAAATGTGGGACCTGAGGCTAGACCAGTTGAGAACCATGTAGGCTACGTGTTGTTGTCATTTTGACAAAAAAGTTAAGTGAAGCCAAGGTTCTTTTATCCCTCTACCTATGACTGTATTTTCCTTTCCTGTTAACTGTGTTTGGGGAGAGAGGTAAAAGTGACGTTTTACAGGATGTTTGGGTCCGGACCCAAAATTACATCACATCATAAATCCATGTCTACAGACTGTATGGATTAATGTTGTTGTTTTTTTCAAATGTAGCCAAGAGTAAAGACCCTAATCCTGTCAAAACAGCAGTCATAGTGTATCTTTTCAGCAATACGTTTGTTTACCAATATGTTAAAGTGTTATTAGTGAAATATCAGTTCAGGAATGATCAGGAAATGTATTCATAAACGAGCAAATATAGACGCTAAAAGGTCTGCAACGCCATTTTGTTTGTAGTCATATGAGGAGAGGACATCCAGAGCTCTCAATTTTGAAAAACGACATTACCCAGCTCATGCCAGCTTCTGTCAAGCAAATTACTTGTGCATGAATAATTTTTTTGGGATTATCTACCACAAAATGTAAAACATTATTGGCATAAATTAGAACGCAGTTAGTTTTTCTACCTTTCTGTGAACGTTTAGCAAAAATCCAGGTTGCAATCTGATAAAAAATGGCAGACCTGTCTTCATAATAAAAAACGAACTGTATTTACAGTAGATTTCATTCACGGTTCTTGCTGCACGCCTGGAGATCCAAATTGAACTCTGCCATTGGAAAGAGTAGATTTGGCCCGATCCATAAATGTGCAACTATAATAATGTCATTTATAGACCTGATATTCTATATTCTATAATAATATTTCAAATTGCATGTGTCCAGATGGCAGAATTCAGTATTGTATCTACAAAACCTTCTGTTAAATCATCTTCCCTTTATTCATTTGCTTAGATTTTTTTGAACATGTGATCTCAAGAAGGTGCTGAACGAGCTCAGTGGCCATGTCTGGTCATTTTTAGCATGGTGTTATTCACCGCCAAAGATGCAAAGAAAAATCATAATTTATATTCTCCTTTGTTTCATCACAATTTACTCAAGCCTAGTAACATACACAATATGTCTGACACTGGGAATACATTCCCTGAGATCCATATATGTCCCTAGATACCAAGAACATGCAAATGGACCTTGTAGAAGTGGAGCAATCTTCCATTTACTTAGGTATGTATTTTTCGGCAGCTTTTCAGAAAATAGGGCTAGGGCTTTTAAGAGCACCATTTAATTTAATTTTATTTCAAAACTTTATTTATTGATTGATTGATTGATTGAATTTTGATTGAAAAGTTTATTAACAGATTGCAGAATGGGTACAGTACAGTACAGCTCAATACATACAATTGTTAAGAGAAAGACTTTCGTCTTGTTTACATCAGGGTCCCCCATTTTCAATTCATCATATGACACATACACGTGAGGCACTGAGGTTTCCCTCATTTACAGAGACGACAAGTGAAGGGCTACATCTGTTCCTCCCTCCCCATCAACCTGGACCCCCTGCAATTTGCATACCACCCCAACAGGTCCACGGAGGACGCCATAGCCCATGTGCTGCACGCAGCAGCATCACACCTGGACAAGAGGCAGGGGAAGTTGGAACTATGTGAGAATGCTGTTCATCGACTACAGCTCAGCATTCAATACCATAGTCCCCTCCAAACTCATAGCCAAGCTCAGGGACCTGGGCTTGAACTATGACCTCTGCCAGTGGGTCTTGGACTTCCTGACGGGTAGACCCCAGGTGGTAAGAGCAGGCAACTGCACCTCCTCATCCATCACGCTCAACATAGGGGCCCCCCAGGGCTGTGTTCCGAGTCCCCTCCTCTACTCCCTGTACACACATGACTGTGTGGCACAGCGGAACAACAACACAATCATCAAATTTGCTGATGACACAGTAGTGGTGGGCCTGATCTCTGCCAACGACGAGAGGGCCTACCTGGAAGAGGTAGAGAATCTGTCGCAGTGGTGTCAGGAGAACTGCCTCTCCCTGAATGTCAGCAAAACAAAAGAGATGATTGTGGACTTCAGGAGGTCGGGGGTCAGGGACTACAGCCCCCTCAGCATCGACGGGGCACCAGTTGAGAGAGTGAAAAGTTTCAAGTACCTAGGAGTCCACATATCCGAGGACTTGACATGGACCACACACATTGACAGTGTTGTGAAGAAGGCACGGCAACGCCTCTACTTCCTCAGGCGCCTAAGGAAGTTCCAAGTCAGTCAGAAGATCCTTAAGAACTTCTACTCATGCACAATAGAGAGCATCCTGACTGGCAATATCACCTCCTGGTTTTGGAATAGCACCGCACAAGACCGCAGCAGACTACAGAGAGTGGCCCGTTCAGCCGAAAGCGCAATTGGAGGGGGGCTTCCCACTCTCCAGAACATTTACAACAAGCGGTGCATGGGTAAGGCTAAGAGAATTATCAAAGACTCCAGCCACCCAAACAACTGCCTCTTTGAACTGCTGCGGTCAGGCAAGCGATACCGGAGTCTCATGGCAAGCACAGAAAGACCATCAAAAGCACTCACAGCACACACATCCACACGCACACACTCACTTTAAACAAACAACTCACTGCAGCACCCACTCTACACACTTTAGAACACCTAAACACACTTTATATTTATTGGCAAAGAATTTGCACTACAACCCATAACTCAGTACACCTTACTGTAAATTGTACCTAAATTGTACCTCATTCCATTTCTGCTTTGCACTATATAGTATATTGTAATTAGTATATTGTATAGTATATTGTATGGTAACTCAGTTACTTCTACTCTGCATTGAACATTGTACATATGTACATACTGAACACTTGTGTCTACGTACGTGACTTCAATTTTATACTTGCTATACTTATTTTATTTTATACTTATCCTTTTGTCTAGCACAGTCTCTGGAGCGTAACAGAAAGAAGCATTTTGTATAAAAGTATTCTGTACTTCTGTATGACAACTAATAAAGAAACTTGAAACTTACATACAGAAAAAAAACGTGTGTGTGTGTGTGTGTGTGTGTGTGTGTGTGTGTGTGTGTGTGTGTGTGTGTGTGTGTGTGTGTGTGTGTGTGTGTGTGTGTGTGTGTGTGTGTGTGTGTGTGTGTGTGTGTGGCCTCTATTGACCATTTGCACAGAGATGTCCCTTTTTTTCTGATGGTTTTTAATTTATTATTTTCTTTTTTTGATGCAAAGCACCTCTATGACCAGCAATGTCACTCACTCACTCAGTCATGCCGTCACTCACTCACTCAGTCATGCCGCCACTCACTCACTCAGTCATGCCGTCACTCACTCACTCACTCACTCACTCACTCACTCACTCACTCACTCACTCACTCACTCACTCACTCACTCACTCACTCACTCACTCACTCACTCACTCACTCACTCACTCATACATAATAACATACATACATGTAACAACATACATAATAACATACATGCATACACATACATAATACATGAATAGCAGCATCTCAAATAAAAATCCTCAGAAATCAACTAAAACAGGTACAACTTGATAGTGGTTATAGCTTAACTCTGCAACAGAGAGGGGAATCTCAATCTTTAGAGCGTTCATAAAGAATGCAATGGTGAGGATCATATCTATCACCAGTAAATTAGTAATACATCTGAGTGATAAACCGTGTGCAGGGGTTTAAGAGTTGAAGCCACAGCCTATAAACTCACCAAACTGACTACTACTGCTTCGACAATCCTCCTCATTGTTAACACAAAATGACCAAATTGCAATTTTGTTACGCCCCTGTGACGAAGCGCTGGCGATGTCAGGTGACCGGAGCTTTTCTGAAACATTTCTGACTTAACCACCAGGAAGTTGCACTCGAACTGCCGACCAAGTGGTAAATACCAGCAGAGTTTACGAGTTGTGATTTCACTGACCCTTCACCTTTTGTGGTGCAAACCTGATTGGACTTTAAGACCTAACTAGCGCACCTGAAGGTTATCACCTCGTATTTACCATTCGGTCACATCACGACTTCACAAATTGACAAGGACCGAGGTGCACGATATAGTTCAAGAGCCGTGCAGCTGGTGTGACAGATCGTAAGTGACTCCTCTGCGTTGTGTATTAAATGTCGATGCCCCGAGGGAGAGTTGAACCCGGGTCTCCCGCACCGCGGGCGGCAAACATAGACCGCTGCACTAAGAGGTGAATTCACTCCTGGGTACCGTATCTATGTGTCTTTTAACCCTGTTATGGGGAAGTGAGTTTAACTCGCAGCCCGCTTACTGCCACAGTCACTTCTCAACACACGCGTTTATCGTGACTGTGGATATACTCACGGACCTCCGTTACACTGGCCACACCTTTGTCCCGTGCTATTGGCCACACCTTTGTCCTGTGCTATTGGCCACACCTTTGTCCTGTGCTATTGACCACACCTTTGTCCTGTGCTATTGGTACACCTTTGTCCTGTGCTATTGGCCACACCTGTGTCCTATGCTATTGACCACACCTGTGTCCTGTGCTATTGGCCACACCTGTGTCCTGTGCTATTGGCCACACCTGTATCCTGTGCTATTGACCACACCTGAGTCCTGTGCTATTGGCCACACCTTTGTCCTGTGCTATTGGCCACACCTGTGTCCTGTGCTATTGGCCACACCTTTGTCCTGTGCTATTGACCACACCTGTGTCCTGTGCTATTGGCCACACCTGTGTCCTGTGCTATTGGCCACACCTGTGTCCTGTGCTATTGGCCACACCTTTGTCCTGTGCTATTGACCACACCTGTGTCCTGTGCTATTGGCCACACATTTGTCCTATGCTATTGACCACACCTGTGTCCTGTGCTATTGGCCACACCTGTGTCCTGTGCTATTGGCCACACCTGTGTCCTATGTTATTGACCACACCTGTGTCCTGTGCTATTGGCCACACCTGTGTCCTGTGCTATTGACCACACCTGTGTCCTGTGCTATTGGCCACACCTTTGTCCTGTGCTATTGGCCACACCTGTGTCCTATGCTATTGACCACACCTGTGTCCTGTGCTATTGGCCACACCTGTGTCCTGTGCTATTGGCCACACCTGTGTCCTGTGCTATTGGCCACACCTTTGTCCTGTGCTATTGGCCACACCTGTGTCCTGTGCTATTGGCCACAGCTTTGTCCTGTGCTATTGGCCACACCTGTGTCCTGTGCTATTGGCCACACCTTTGTCCTGTGCTATTGGCCACACCTGTGTCCTGTGCTATTGGCCACAGCTTTGTCCTGTGCTATTGGCCACACTTTTGTCCCGTGCTATTGTCCACAGCTTTGTCAGCAACACAGCTGGAGTTCTCCAGACTAATAGTTTTGAAATCATGCTGAGGCCTCTGATCATATCCAACCTATTTGATTTCAGCATGAAATACCTGCAGCATCCTGCTGTGTGATGTGGTATATATACTGCTTTTCAAACTGCACTGCAATGGAAGGATGAGAGGACGAGAAAGAAATGGTCCTTTCAAAAAAGGAAATTATAATAAATCCTAATAGGCCTAACACAGACTTTTGTGCTCATACCCTGTGACGTTTGGGTCTGTATAGATGGGTTTCTTGTTGGCCAACATCAAGTGTGCAGGCAGCCACAGGGCCCGAGGGGCAACAGAAAGAGTCACAGCTAATGCAGGATTTTCATCAGTGTTTCAACATTTTGACTGTAAATCTTGTTGATACACAAATTATGTTGTAAAATGCGGTACATTACCACGAGAGGAATGGGTTGAGGTGGTTTACACTTTTTTCTATTGGACACTTAAAGGGGAAAATTATCATACTGTGCAGTTCATTTTCGATTTGTGAATCTGAACAAGTCTCTGCTAAAAGGACGGGTTCATTTTTAGAAAACAATTTTGAACACAGGCCCTAACATTAGCTGACCCTAATTTCCAGGATTACTCTAGTATTCAGAACTGTTCTGTGCTGCATCCTCTCTCCAGGCTCCAGTCCACTCCCATGGGGCAAATGTTTTAGCCTTCAACAACTATGATATACAGTATCTTTCCAGAATAGGAAGCTCACAGTATAATCACATGTGTTATGCTCTATGTGTCTAAGACACATCTGATGATAGTGTGAGTTTCCTGTTTTGGAAAAATACATATATCATGATTTTTGATAGCTAAAACTATTTCCCCAGAGAATTGCCTGGAGCCTGAGAGTTCCTTGAAAGTTGCTGTCTGAGATCTTGGAAATGTCTTTCATCACTCAAGAAGAAATTCCTGGCATTTTAAATAAGGACACACTTGTGTCTTAACCTAAAACCAACTGAAGAAAGAAACTGACTACATCGTTCGTTAAATTGCATGAATGGAGTCGTTTCTTTTCAAGGGGTCAAGGAATGATGACTGTCTCTCGAAATGTTATTCGTCCTGCGGGTATGAGGTCTAAAACACGGACCCATGTGCTCTGCTTGGGAAGGTATAAACCTCCGTCTCACAAAAGAGTCTATGAATAAAGCAGAAGCTACTGTTGCTGTAGGGAGGAGAGGAATAACTGCGTCTCCTTCATAATGACTTAACCCAAAGGTTTGGCTGAAGGAAAAGGCCACAGTGCAGGGATGAGACAAAGACATGCTACAAGGAGACAAAGGGTGCTTTCTCCGATCTTATCGACGATGGTTCTGTCAGGCCGAGGGCCACTTCCCCTGCGTGCGTTTCACCTCTCCGTCTCTCCAAGTCACGCTTCCCAGTAATGGAAACAAAGACACCGTGGTGTGTCCTCCGTCTGCGCTGAACAAGAGGGGCGTGGCAGACCTTTACATTAATTAGGCAGACCATTGATATTGCTTCATCTCACGAGAGGCACTTTAAAGAGGCTTCTTGCAAACCGTCCTGGTTCCCCCCTGGAGACGACTCTGTTTCTTAACCACAGGGAAGAATGTTAGTAGAATCGGTTGTTGCGAACCAACTAGATCAACAATAAAGTTATACATTCTCCAAATAGAATAAAACAAAGAAAGATACTCATCACATGACGGTGGCGGTACATCGATACTGATACCAGTAGGATATCAGCCCAATACAAGGCTAAGATACTTGTGGTCGGTAACAGTTGAACCCTTGCACTGAAAAACCATATACGTTTATTTTATTCTTTGGACAGCCCATGTATTTGCAGTTATCAAGTTGATCGAAATCACTTGGGGCGGGATCCACAATGGGTTTGCACGGCTTTTTCCAACGGAAAGCCAGTGCATATCGCTCTGAAACTCTGTTTGGTATCCACAGAGGACGCGCAACGGGTGAAATGAGGTGGCGCATGCGTTCCATCAGCATTGCATCCGGTGCAATTGCCGTGTATTTAAATGAGGTAATATGGGCGGAACATGTCCCCTTTCTATGTAAATGAGCCTCGTCCAAATGTGCTCGGTATCCAGAAAGGCCGCCGCCAATTGCACCGACCAGTTAACACGACGCACCAAACATCTTCACAGACATGGTGGTAAATAAGCACAGATCCCTAAGCGCAGGGACGTGCACAGGACTTTAGATGGGCAGGTGCTCAAAGGCTGAAAAGGGCACTACACTTGTGTGTATATATTAACCGAGCGTGCATAGCGAGCGAGCACGATTTTTATGATCAAATATTGAATATTGAACTATAATAATCAGTGCAGGAGCTCACTTATCCTTGAAAGACACTTTTATCACTGACTTAAAAGGCCCATACATCTCCATAAATGTTCAGGGGGGAGGGAATAAGTGCTTACCCTACAGACCCCAAGAAGTGCTGTATATTCTGTATTGTTTAATATAAATGCATTTTTTATTCCAATCCCGATTTGTATTTGAGATTCCCAAATCCCATCGGACTTGACTTCTTCGTGTCCCTCAGTGAGTGTAATACCAGCATTCAACTGTATGCGCCACAGTGGTTTCTATCATCATCATCACCACCACCCACGCTATGCATAAAATATATAGGTCCGCGGAGAGGCACGCTGAGGAGGCCGTGCAAACTGCAATGGAATATGGGGCATCTCTCTCTCTTTACCTAATATTTTGATTCTATCCTGACATTTTTCAGTTGGAAGGGCAGTCTATATGCGTAACGGTAAGGCAAAAAAATTTAAGAATCCCAAAAAGGGCACTTTTTTGATGAGGCTCAAAAAGGCAGGTGCTCATGCACCCCTTGGCCTCTATTTGTGCACGTGCCTGCCTAAGCGCTATAAAGAGGCATCATGTTAGCGTCACTGCCAGTGTCACAGGTGATCATGGCAGCAGTAATTGTTGCCAGATGCTTGATTGATTGATTGATTGATTGATTGATTGATTGATTGATTGATTGATTGATTGATTGATTGATTGATTGATTGATTGATTGATTGATTGATTGAAAACTGTATTAACAGATTGCAGAATGGGTACAGTACAGTACAGCTCAATACATACAATTGTTAAGGGGATGCAGACCAGAGAAAGACTTTCGTCTTGTTTACATCAGGGTCCCCCATTTTCAATTCATCATAACATATATGACATACACGACATACAGATAGACAGTACTGCTACATCTATACATTTATGACATATCAGATTTGCAAATACAGTACTGTTTGTGATAGAAAAAGAGTCCAGAAAAGAGAGTATATACATTTGACGTAGAAACTGTACATTGGAGGGTAGGTAGGGGGGGGACTGTACATTGGAGGTGGTTGGGTGGGGGGGGGGGGGGGGGGGTGGGGTGGGGACACTGTACAACTGTACAAGCAAAACTGTACATTGGAATATTGACAAAACCATACTTGGTCATTTACTGTACATTGGTTTGGGTTAGGACATTTACAGGGGCCAGTTTCGAATTGCAGTCTCCCGTAGGTGTTTTTTGAGAGTGTTTTTGAAAGTGGGTAGTGATTCACATTCCTTTACAGCTTTGGGTAGGGCGTTCCACATTGATGAGGCATAATTGTGAAACGTGTTTAGTCCCTTGTTTGAGCCGAATCTGGGTTTAACATGATTTGTGGAGCTCCCTCTGGTGTTGTGATCCTGGTATTCACTGACCTTTGGGAAGTATTTTGACATGTACATGGGTACCTTGGTCGTGTAGTGTATCTTGTAGACCAGGCCCATTGCAAGTTGCAGAGTCGTCTACTCTAAGATATCCTAGTTTTTCAAAGTGGGCAGGGGTGAGGTGGGTTCTAGGAGTAAGGTCAAGCAGTAGTCTGACCAGTTTGTTTTGAGATGTTTGTAATTTTGTTTTTAGCGCCTTTGAGGTGCTTTGGTACCATGAGGTGCAAGCATAGTCGTAGTACCCTTGAATGAGTGCTCCTGCCAGAGTCTTCAGGGTATTCTTGTTTACCAGTGAGGAGATCCGGTACAAGAATCGAGTTCGTTGGTTGACTTTTTTTATTACATTGGATGCCATTTTGTCACAGGAAAGATTTGCCTCTAGGATGGAGCCCAGGTAGGTAATTTCTTCTTTCCTTGTGACAATATTGTCACCCACTGTAACTGAGAAGCCGTCGGTCTTGCTGAGTTTGTTATTTGAACCGAAGAGAATGGACTCTGTTTTGCCCATGTGTAATGATAGTTTGTTATCAGCGAGCCATATGCAGATTTTGCCTAGTTCCCGTGAAATAATATTTCGAAGGAGAATATCAACTTTTTTATTTAATTGAGACAGAAATCGTCTGGAGACACAGGTTGCCAGCTCAATCAATCCTTTATCTACTTGTAGCAGGGTGGATTATCCCTGCTTCGTGGGAACGGTTGCTGGCAGTCACAAGGTAGCTGGACACAGTAGAGCTCCGTCTGACTGCACCCTCGTCTTTGGGCCTGGAGCGTCAAACTGGGACCCGGTAGTGGGAGTGAATGGGGCCCGGGATTTACCAACCTGGTTTGG
Source organism: Notolepis coatsorum (assembly GCF_963971535.1). NCBI lineage: Eukaryota > Metazoa > Chordata > Actinopteri > Aulopiformes > Paralepididae > Notolepis > Notolepis coatsorum. Next base: position 145,456,292 of record NC_140170.1, read on the forward strand.
TACTCTGGTCCTCCTCGCCTCTCCGGGGCGGTCAGCAGTACTCCCCAACTCGCTCTCACTTCCCTGATTACCTCCGTGGGCCCTCCCACACCTAGTGACTGATATGCCTAAATAGATTCGTTCCTCCCGCAAGCAGTACCCTCCCTTGATGACCACTAGAAACCTTACAATGAAAAGGGGAGAGTTGGGTAGGAAGGGGTTAATCATATATACGTTACTCACACCAAAAGAGTTAATACTGGGCACAGGAATGGACACGCACACAGAATCCCATCTAATTTTTAATACTAGTTGTACTGTTCAGTTACAATGATTTAATAGGAGTGGTCAAATGGACTGAAGTCCCACTATAGCTCCGTTTGTAACTCAATACCTCATAGACACGTATATTATACACCCACCTCTGGGTTAGTATCAGGGATAATATACCTCAATGTGTTTGACTCATCACCCACGTCTGGGTCGGTACCATGTGTAATACCTCTATCAGGCTTTAATTATATGGCAAGAACAGTACCTCTCTAAGGCTTTACTTATGATGCACCAGGTCTGTAACCTCCCCACAGGGAAAGGGTTAATTAGATGGGAAAATATTATTAAAGAACAAACACGTTATCACACTCAAAGGAAACCAAAAATGTGGGCCCACTTTACCAAACAAAAGTCCTAGCTAAAGCCGGCTTCTAATGTTTGGGGTTGCCCCTCCACGCTGCTGTTAGCGTTCGGTTCAAACAACAATTCTCTTCGCCCTCTAGGCCGCGACACACTGTACTGTGCAATAAGATCCTGGGCACCGAAGCCCTAATGTACTCAACCAAGATGGCGGCCGCGCCGCGTCACCACCGTCCAGGTGACAAGATGGCGTCGAACGCTCTCGTCGCGGGTGCTAGCAAGCGGGGCTGGAGCAGAGGGGCAGGAGCTGGCTGAGAGCGTGTGCTGGGTGATGGCGACCTCTGTTGGTCGGGACGAACTCCTGTGTTGGCCCGAAGACAGCCGGTGCAGACTGGTTGTAGACAGCCGGTGCAGAGTCGACGCGCATCCATACACTTGCCCTCACTCACACTGAAGCTACACTCTGGGTCCCAAACAGCCCAACTGCTACACGGTTATACTGTTGCGCAACGTGGCGGACTATACCACCGGTCTTCTTCGGCGCCTCGCGCTCGGGGTACACTGGAGTCAATATAGCCGTTAGCAGCATGCTACTTATACCATCACGCTGCTACTATAACCCGCTACCTATGGACGTCAGTCCTTGGGCTCAGTCTCTCTTACTCACGGATACTCCTAGGATAACCCGTCACTAGCAAGTATGTCTCGTAACCCGTCGCTCGCTCCGGCGGGGCTCTCTGGTGGTTCTTTAACGGGGCTATTCCAAAGCACCTCCCGTTGTAGCTGCGACCGTTCACGGCTACATCCCAAGCTGAAGAGAGCTTCCGGTTCTTCCCACCTCCAGGTGATTCCCTCTTCCTCGCTGCCTGCCTCTCTCTCGTACACTCTCTGCCTGCCGCCGCCCCCTGCTGGTCGCCAACTAGCCACACAGGAAAAAGGATGGTAGAATAGGATCCAGTAATGCCGTTTATAATCCATATTTCAGCCGGTAGAAGAAGGAGGAGCCCGCGTCATTGTTCGTGAGAATATCAATGGAAACTAGTCAACATGTCTTTGTGCACAAAGGGGAGATAAAAGGCAAGTCAGCACTTCTGAATAATATTTTCAGGATGCTACATACTGGATGAAATAAAGGATGACATTGAGCCATGCAGCCACCCAGAGATCCCATGCAATCGTATTTATTATTATTTAAATATTGTTATTTGGGTCCATGAGGAGTATCGACGTTGGAAGCAGGCAAATTAAACGTTTATTCTGGAGGATAATGCTGAGGTTTTAACTAAACATTAAATACAACTTGCTCCCTCAAAATATTCGTCAATTATAAAATATCTTCATGGCACAGTGCCTAAATTGTCAAGAGGGTGTGTTGTCGCGGGAAAAGTTACAGTAGTACAGTAATTATGCAACAAGGACGCTCCCTTACATTTCATCCTGTAGCCTACAGCCAGAATCTATGGACGGATTTTGTTGATTGAGGTTTCGTTGGAACACTAGAAAAGAGATTATAAACAGTATATGATTTGTTCGAGAAATATAAAGCCACATGCCGAGATAGGCCGAGATAGCAACGTGGCATGATTTGCTCCAAGTCTGGCAGTGAACGCTATTATAAATAAGGCACTAACCCAATTTCAAATGCTTGGTTCTGAGTTGGTTTCCTACTTTAGTTTGAAAGTTGTGTCTGTTTGTTATTTTTATTCCCCCCCCCCCCCCCCCCCCTATAAGTGACCTTGGGTTTTATGAAAGGCGCTATATAAAATGAAGTTATTATTATAATTATTATTATTATTAAATATTAAATGAAAAATAACTCCTCTCCTTCACTCCTTTGGGTGCTGGGTTAGGTTATAATCACAATAAAGAGGTGGTGTAATATAAAATGAAATATGAACTACATTAAGCACAATAAAATATAATATAATTATGAAATCAAATATAGGCCAGGGCTTTACAGCTTAATAAAGAGATTGAATACAATTAAATGGGATATAAACTAAATTAAATATAGCACAATAGAATATAATGTAATTATGAAATCAAATATAAGCCAGGGCTTTACAACTTAATAAAGAGATTGAATACAATTAAATGGGATATAAACTAAATTAAATATAGCACAATAGAATACAATTATAAGTGACAAATGTAATTGGAATAGGACATTACAAACATTATGCAATGAGGAAAGATATTGACAAAAACACAGGACGCAATGTGTCATGAAAATACAAATTAAGCAAGCTCTATACATTACGAAGTAAACGAAATACAATAATAAATGAACGGAACACTAATGGTGAAAAATACGTTATGTGCATAACGTATTTTTAAGTTGAGTAAAATAGTTTATTTATTCCACTCTATACACATAGAACAATAGTAACATGCTCTCAATAGCCTTTGTCATTGACACATCAGATCTAGTGTGTGTGTGTGTGTGTGTGTGTGTGTGTGTGTGTGTGTGTGTGTGTTTGTGTGTGGTGTGTGTGTGTGTGTGTGTGTGTGCGTGCGTGCGTGAATGCGTGCGTGCGTGCAAGAGCATGTGTGCGTGTGAGAGAGAGAGTGTGTATGTGTGTGTTTAGGAATAATTATGTAAAAACAGGACACAGACAATAGAATCTGGGTTACAGACAGCTTTTCTTTGCAAAGCGTTCCAGTTCCAGTTATATGTATATACTCTGTCAGGATCTAGGGGTAACAGTACTGTATATTTGAATACCGTTTATGTCACAAATGTATCAGTACTAAATACCTATATGTCCCTATGCCATAAATGTCATATATGTTGTGTATGTCATAAATGTCTATATGAATTGAAAATGGGGGACCCTGATGGAAACAAGACAAACGTCTTTTTCAGGTCTGCATCCCCTTAACAATTGTGTGTATTGAGCCGTACTGTATTGTACCCATTCTGCAATCTGTTAAATAAAGTTTTCATTCATTCATTCATTCATTCATTCATTCATTCATTCATTCATTCATTCATTCATTCATTCATTCATTCATTCATTCATTCAGAACACTTCCTCAGGGCGCAGTTGCATGTTGGAGGCTTTTTTTTAATTTATAATAGCTTCTCTCCTTCCTTTTTCACATTAGGAATCATTCTATAAATCCTCTATATATTCTACATTTAGTTTAAATTAGGTGTGGTCGTCATACAATTTATCATTTAGTCATTTAGCTGACGCTTTTATCCAAAGTGACTTACAGATTGTGAACAACATGTCACCAGGAGGGGTACATCTCTGGCAGCTAAGGGTCAGTGGCATTGTTCATCAAAAAGTATCAAGCTTGAGTGTTACACTCTGAGTGCATAGTAGTATAGACACATTAGCAAGATAGGTACGAATATTACAGCATATAGTAGGGTACATAATAGTAAAAAGATGTATAGGAGGGTTATTTTTATTAAATTTTTTGGTATTATTTCAGATATTGGTTGAAGAGGTGTGTTTTTAGTTGAAGGTGGGGAATTGTTCAGCTGTCCTGAATGTGGTCAGAAGTTCGCTGTCTCTTTTCTTACTTTCTGGCTATGGACAAAGTCCTGTGTCTTTTCTTACTTTCTGGCTATAGTGGACAAAGTCCTGTGTCTTTTCTTACTTTCTACAGTAGCTATAGTGGACACAGTCCTGTGTCTCTTCTTACCTTCTGGCTATAGTGGACAAAGTCATATGTATGTTCTTACTTTCTGGCTATAGTGGACAAAGTCCTGTGTCTTTTCTTACTTTCTGGCTATAGTGGACAAAGTCATATGTATTTTCTTACTTTCTGGCTATAGTGGACAAAGCCATATGTATTTTTTACTTTCTGGCTATAGTGGACAAAGTCATATGTCTTTTCTTACTTTCTGGCTATAGTGGACAAAGTCATGTATTTTCTTACTTTCTGGCTATAGTGGACAAAGTCCTGTCTTTTCTTACCTTCTGGCTATAGTGGACAACGTATCGTGTCTTTTCTTACTTTCTGGCTATAGTGGACAACGTATCGTGTCTTTTCTTACTTTCTGGCTATAGTGGACAACGTATCGTGTCTTTTCTTACTTTCTGGCTATAGTGGACAACGTATCGTGTCTTTTCTTACTTTCTGGCTATAGTGGATAAACACAAATGTTGAAACTTTGAGCTGATCATGTGAACCAAAGCTGAGATTCAGGAGTGCAGAAGAACGGATAAAACTGTCCTTTTTTATACAAGCGCTTGAAATCAAACTCATAAAACCTCATCTTACCCTACAGGTCTGACTGCGTAAGCACTGAACATTTTTCGTAAATTAAGCCCTACAAACAGAAGTAGGGGGGATGGGATGAGGTCCTAAACACTGTGTACATTTGGATTTGTCTACTGCCTGTTTTTAAAGGAACAGTGGAGTGGATTGTATCCTCGGTGCTCAGAACAAATAATGTTTTATACAAGATGAGCAGAACTAAAGATGAAACGTTAGTTAGCCCGGAGCAAATTGTAGTTTGCAGACTGGTAGCTCACCAGTAGAAGGAGGCCTTTGTGAGGCCCGGTTGGTGACGTCAAATGAACTCCATAAAGACATACATTTCCTCTTAACTTGCATAACTAATGAGCCCTGAGCCCTTGATAAGTCGAACGGAACTAGAGAGTCTTCGTATTTGCACATGCATGCTAGCTTGTTGTCCACTCTGCTGACTGACAACACAAAGGGATTATCTTCTGTATGTACTGTAGTCTTTTTTTTTTTATTGTATTTATTTCAAATAGTGTTGAAAGATGTTGGAGATGCTTGAATACAGTCATTATCAGGTGAGAAGAAACGATATATTTTATATACATGTGTTTTTCTAATGTATTACTGTATACTATATACTATTCATCCAACTGCGATGGAAATGTATGTTAATATAATCATCTTTTCACTTGTAGTTTAGTTGGGATCAACACCGTTAGCTATACTTCTTTAGACTTTAAAATTAAAAGCTCATCCTGCTACTACTACAAGTCACATGAAGTAGAGCAATAACGCAGAAATACAAATGGACACAATCTTTAAAGATAATTTCTATGGGATTTTCTTTTACTTTGTTGGACAGAGCAGGGGTTCTCAATTTTTTTATGACTGAGGGCCAATTAAGGGACCCAACATTGGATTGAGGGCCGCCAAAGAAATAACGGAACACATCTCGTGAGTCATACATGACTGGCAAGATGCCTAGCAACCAGTAGCCTCGCAAGCTTTCAACAAGCTGTCATTCCTAACTTGACAGCTTAGGCCAGGGGGCACAGTTTTACATTCTTAATGTACTGTGTGATGTTGTAGGAACTGTATTGGAAAAAGACAAAATATAACGCATGCATTTACACCTTAACAACTCATCACGGGCCACCAGAAACGTTTCCGAAAGGTCGTTATTGGCCCACGGGCCACATGATAATGAGAATGCCTGCAGTAGAGAGTGACAGGAAATGGGGATGAGTTTACATCTGAGCCATCAGGACACAGTGTTAGTTTTGTTAAATCACAGTGTACATACATGGTCTCTTGGCTCTGTACATTTAACACCAGTTCTGTGTGTATTAAATACACAATTTTAAAATATGTAATTATTATCTTGTATTAAATACCCCAATTTTGGGTCCAGAAATGTAAATGGTGTCTCAAAGTTAAATGTACACTGTGATTTTTGTAGACCACACTTCACGGCTGGTTATGCATTTCTCTATGGTCTGTTGGACTGCTGTAACACTGCAGTTTATACTGCTGTTTCTACTGGTCATAGCTCACAGGGGCACAGACGCATGGTTCCAATCTAAAGGACAACAGCAGGCCAGTGTAGTGGTGCTGCCCTTCAGATCTGGACTTTTCAAACTTTAAAATGGGCTCAGATTTTATGATCACTGATATTGAAGTCCTAATAGCAATAACAAGAAAAGAAAGATCAAAGGGACACATTCACCAGAAGCAAAGCCTATATCACATACCAGACTATAATTAAAAACGATCAAAGATGACTACCTAGATATAACGAATGACAATGCATTTGAATGATTGCATTTCTATAGACCTTTTCTAGTACTAAAACACAAAGCGCTTTACAATGGAATGACTGCATACCTTAAAAACCTGGGTTTGGTCATCTGTTCATCTGTCATTAATCGTTCTTCTTCCTCTCAAATAGGTGCAGACCCACCTGGAGAACCCCACTAAGTACCACCTCCAGCAGGCCCAGAGGCAGCAGGTGAGGCAGTATCTGTCCACCACCTTGGGGGGGAAAGCGGGCAGCCAGTGCCCCGGTCAGCCCCCAGACCACGGGATGCTCCCCGGCCTAGGCAGCAGTGCCCCCAACAGCCCCATGGCCCTGCTCACCCTCAGCTCCAACTGTGAGAAAGAGGTATGGTGCCAAAGACCATAGCCGTGTCTAGAACCTTTTGCCATTACGGTGAATATTACTAACTGTAGTCATACGGTATGTTTTAAATTGAACTGTCCTAACATTTATATGTGACTGTGGACTTATACACTGTAATAGCAAAATAACCTAAATTCAAATGTATTCCTTTCTCATAGATGGATGATGTCATTGATGATATTATCAGCTTGGAAACAAGCTACAATGACGATATACTGGGACTTATGGACACAGGGCTCCAGATTCCAAACACGGTGAGCAGCTTCCCACTGCCCCGAGGCCGACACACCAGACCCATGACATACTACGCAAGCATCGCCTCCCTGAGGGGTTAGGGTTAGCGTAGTAACCAGCGCTGACGTGTCCGGCTATAATGCCCCCTTCTCATAAACAACCAAACGTCTCTTTCTTTCTTTCTTTCTTTCTTTCTTTCTTTCTTTCTTTCTTTCTTTCTTTCTTTCTTTCTTTCTTTCTTTCTTTCTTTTAAGAACAAGGGCAATATAGAAAAGTTTTCAGTTTTAGTAAATTAAGTATTTGATATACATGGGTCACAATTATAACTACATTATACATACAGTATATACTATATAGTATATAGTACTGCCATTTACAATACTAGATACAGCAGCATTAGAATTATTCCAAGTCAATTAATTGTTAGTGCCCATGAATTAGCATAAAGCTCAAGCTCTACCGTGTTCTCCGTCCCACAGCTCCCCATCTCTACTAACCTGTTGGACATGTATGGCAACCAGGGCCTTCCTCCACCTGGCCTGGGGATCAGCAACACCTGTCCTTCCAGTATGTCAGGCATCAAAAGGGAATATGCAGGTAATTACATAAGCGATTGAACCCTTGCACTGAAGTCTCTCAGATTCAGATTATTTTATTGTCACAGCTTTTTTAAATGTATACATACATTCTGAAAAACGTGAAATGCTTGTTTTCCCGGCTCCTCAACCATAGCAGTTAGTTACACAACAATACACAACAATCTACATTTTTACATTTACATTTTGCATTTACATTTACCAGGTAAAAAACAGCAGATAAAATATAAAGGATTTATTGTTATACAGTGTAAGTAGCAGCAGTGTATGCG